>NW_009953217.1:257686-266571 GCF_000747805.2 Chaetura pelagica
AGGAGAGAGCAAGTGCATGTGTGTTCCACAGAAGGGGTTCAAACTACAGGGTTTTTTTCGCTCATTCAGGGAACCAGTTTGACTATCAGAGCAGGCTTTGCCTCCTGGATAAATAAAATTGTAGTGTTTTTTATAGCATGCAGGGTTGGAAGGAAATAACCAGGAGTCAGGTCTCACCCTGCCCCAGTTTTGACCTAGGACAAACCACTTGCTCAGATAGCCCAGGAATAGTCATGAGGTACACATGCCACTGCTTTTGCAAACACCCAAACCAGAACACCTTCAACATCTCCCTGACCTACCTTTGCCCCATAGGTTTTGAAAGGGTTGCTGTACAGCACATTGTTATTGCTGTTATGATGATGATGATGCCAGGGCCTTTAAGAATACCTAATCCTAGCACTCCAGGAAAAAAAGCAAAAGCTAATTGTCAAGAAAAGGGTAGAAAAATGGTCCATGGCCAGAGGGGCATCAGGATGTAGTAAAGTATTTCTCCATCCCTCACCTAGACATGCTGCTTTCAGCAGAGCATTCAGATAACTGCCTTGGCAAGAGTTGTTTTTGTAGCTGATGAGACAGACTGATCCTTAAGAGACATCTGAGCCCATACACACCACTAAATCTATCAGACACTCAGTTTGATCGTATTAAAGCTGGTAACCAAGCTTTCTGGGCAACAAAGACCAGCGCAGCAACTCCAAGGCACCAACAGTTAGGATATTCCAGTTGACTGTGTTTTTCCAAACACATTTGAGAAGGTTCAGGCAAGCTTGCTTACCTGCCCCAGACACTACCTCTTTTTCCTTGAGGTGTATTTAGCCAGATGGCAGGTGTTTTATATTTAGAAAAACATTCATTGAATAGGAAAACATTTGTACAGGCAGGTTCACCTCAGAGGACTTATTTTCTTTCTCCCTCTTTTGTAGGAACAAAGAGCCTTGCACCAGACCCTGGAGCTACTCACTAGCTAACTGTGTCTACACGTGAGACCATGTGGGGTGAGATCCAGCTAGGAAAGCAAGAAAAGGCTGAGGGAGCTATGACCTGAAAGGCTATAGTTATTCAAGATAGTTTCCTTGCTAACAGGGCATTTTCTGCATAAGGATTTGTCAGAGAGCAGGAAGGGCCAGCTGCTCCCTCCAGGACAGGGAGACAAACATCAAGCATGGGAACAAGGCCAGGCCTGCCCACCAGGACCCATCCCTACAGTACCTGACTGAAGCAAGCAGGGCCAGACATGGAGATGGCAGCCAACTTCAGCTGATGAGGTGAATCCAGATCACCAGGCAAGTCCATGCTGATAGGGCAGCTCTGAGGTCGTGCTGGAGAGCCAGGTCTGGGGCAGACACAGTCCAGTTGCCACCAAGCAAGTCTGTAGTAGCAAGGTACATCCAAAGTCAAGACAAGAACAAAGTCACCACATCACTAAGGTCCACAACCAGGCAATAGCACAGCTTGTTGGAGGAACTGGCACAAATTGCTACAACATAGCTCAAGGACAGAGGATAAGCTCAGGTCTGAACTTAAATGGAGTCACGAGGCCCTTAGGCAGAGAGGGTGGGTGGATACCCCAGGTGAGGCTTGTCAGGACAATTAAGGTGAATTAATGCACTCAGGGCCTGAAGCAGGGACAGCAGCTGCATGAGAAAGAAAACACAGGACAGATTTTGGCCCCCTGATTGCAGTTTATGCTGGATACAACTGAAGATAATTTTGTTATGTGAGGACCTGAGTAGGCTGAAACTCAGTAACTGCTTTTGCCATAATATCTCAATGAAAGGTACTGCTGAGAGCATCTTCTATTGCTGCTGTCAGATACCGTGTTGTTCCAGCCTCTGAAACCATAGATACAGGCTCCAAATCTTTCTGCATCCTAGTCCTAGCTCTTAGTCACATTCATTGTCCTGGGACACTTAGGTTCCAGGCTAATCAACACTTTGAGATAGCTTGACTACTGAGAGTTCATTTATCACCATTCAATTCCTGCTCCTGAGCAAAGCCTGGTTTCTATTGCCTGCAGCCTTTCCCTCCACTAAATCCAGTTCCTCATTTGGTAGTTTCAAGGTGATCTGTTAGTGATAAGCCCATGTGTTAGAAAGCTCAGTGGAAAAGTGCTTATCTTTCCTTCCAAGTTACAGACCAAGTTATGGAGGAGGGACGGGGAAATTTAGGATGCAGACACTTTCCTGCATTTAGATAAGCCACCAGAGATCAAAAGGCCAGCTTACCCAGTTTAAACTCTGGCAAGCTGCATCCATGCACTAGAGAGAGAATATGAATTAATCCCGCTCACTGCTAAAGTGTAGTGCAAAACAGGAGTATGTCCTCTATTCTACAACTGGAAAAAATAAGGCACAGAGAAGTTCCAGGGACACAGCTATTCCAGTCACCTGAGGGATCCCAGCCTAGTGCTCTGCTACATCATGTTGCCTTTAATTTTATCCACACTCTTCTCTCTATTCTTACATGTAAGGTTCTGGGACCTAAAATCCTTCCTCATGATTGCTGGATTTTGAAAACTGGCTCCAAGCCCTGTCACTGCAACCTATTTCCTAATACCCTACTGATGTGTCTTGTCTGCAGCTTTTTTCTTTTGATCTCCAGAGCTATTCACAGTTCAGTTGCTTTCCAGAGATGACTTGTTGCAGTTTGCTTTGGTTTGAATGGTGCTTTGAAACTAGTGACCAGGATGCACTCTGCTTCTGCACAAGGTCTTGAGGAAACAGCAGGGTAATTTACGAGACAAGCTACCAGTCTTCAAAGGGTAACATCTTTTCAGCGGAAGTCCCTTTTCTTCAAAGGAAAATTTGCCTTTGCCTCCTGAACTTGCATTTTTTTATATACATACATATAACAAATATCTATTTTACACCCACCATGTCTGTGGCATGATTTGTGTGTATGTATAAAGGCCAAAGGAAAGCAACTGCCCTCAAAGTGTTGTAAGAGATGTTGCATGAAGATGCTGCTCCCAGGCCCTCTGCCATTTAAAGAGGAGTTGTAACATGCTCTCTGGAAGCAACCAGCAAGGGCTGGACTCCCACAGGCCAGGGTTCAAACAGGAGCAGACAGCACAGCAGCATCTGACAGATGAATGGAACGTGGAGGGATGACTCTGGCAGCAAGAAGCCTCCAGAGAAAATGAGCTCAAGCAGATAATTAGAAAGGCAGGACTGTAGTGCTGGCCTGGGAAAGTTGTGACTCTAACCTGGTGGCTGCTGCTGGACAACTCATTTCACTGCCCCTCTTTTGAGACTAGGGCCCAATTTGCTTCCCTGCTCCAAACTCTTCAATGCTGTCCCCTGCTGTTAAATACAAAGTTAAAGAACAGCCTCAGATCCAGCTTCCTGGTTGTCTCCTTCCCATGGCAAGGCTTTCCAGGTAGCAAACTGCTTGCCTGAGCAGGCCAGAGAGAAGCTGCTAACACCCTTTGGGCTGGGCTTCCTTGGGCATTGCAGTGGGCTGAAGGGTAGCCCCCAGCTACAGCTCTGCTTCTGGTTCACAGCCTTGGTGGGCAACAAACCTGGCCTTGGAGGCAGCCAAGGGGTGTCTCATAAACAGTGGCTGATACTGTCATGACCCAATGGACTCTAAATGCTGCCTACACCAAATAACAGGACACAATTCTTGGAGTATGGAGTAAATGGATGTAGTCAATGTGAGGCAAATGGTGCTTCTGCTACCTCAGGTGAAGTTTAGGAATGCATCTGCCCTGACCTCTACAAGCTAAAGGACATGGTCTGGGAATGGCCTGGATGTGCACTGCAATGATCCCAGCCCCATCTCTCCCCTCCATATGTTCCCTGGAACAACTCCTTCTTTTCCTAAGGCAAGGTGGATCCCTACACAAAGTGCCTTCTTCTGAGTGCTAGGACAATGAAAATGGATCACAGGCCTTGCTGGAATGAGTCCTAAGATGGGGATTCAGCCATTCTGGAGCACAGATGGGGTCAGCCATGTGGTTTTCGTATAATTTGGAACATTTTCTTACAGAATGAAGATTGATTAGATGCCTGGAGTTCCCCAGAAACAATGTTGATAGTGTTAGCAGCCTGCACACCACAAGAACCCATTCATAAAAAAAAAAAATCCTCATTTTTAAATTTATTTGTTTTAACTTTATGTTCTTGGAAAAAGAAGCTTATTGGGTAACTATCAGAGTTCCTCTTTCATCACCTTGTCATAAATCCCACAGGCTCTGAATTCCTTTAACAATCTCTCAGTTAAATTGTGACCTGCCTATTCTAATAAATAAACCTTTTTCCCCCCCAAAAAAAAAAGCTAGAAACAGCCAAGAAGTTCTGCTAATTGAGACATCAAAGTAGATGGAAAATCAAGGTTGTGCCTCTACAATCCCTGGGCATTAACCTCTCTCTCTAGACCATTTTCAAACAGGGCAATTAACTTTTGCCAAGGCAGATCCCCTTCTGAAGCTTCAGTTATATGTCATATTCTTCTGTCACTATTTATGTGAATGATAAACAGCTGCTGTCTGACACCCTGAGGTGGCTGTACCTTGGGGGCAGGTGATGAGTTCCTGAGTCTACTTTGTGTAAACTCTGACAGTCTGGCAAACTGTCATCCCAAGCTAGTTCCGAATCAAAGCCACACTGTCACTGCAAGGAGTGAAGGCTTTTTTCCATCTTCACAAGAGCACTGACAGGCAGATCTGATACTGCAAGCTGTGAAAGGCACTCTAAAACCAGGTTGGAGATGTTATGTTATTGTTGTAAAGGGTAAATTAATTAAGACAATGCCTAAAATTCATAGACTGTGAAGGTGCACTTGAAAAATGACCCCTGGGCAGATAGGAAGCAGTGTCACCTTCACTGCACTGGATCAGTGCTTTGCTCCCTTATGGGGACCACAATGAAACAACTGCAGGACTGCTTTATGCAAAGACACCAGTCCAGGTCACCAGCTCAGCCCTCCACATTTTGTTACCTCTTCATGTTGGCTGCTGGGCTGTCAGGCCTCTACAGCTAATGTCCCCTGGGCTGGCCACATCCCCTACAACCAGCATCCTTGTGTTCCACAGTGGCAACATCCCAGGGTGTCCTGACAGAGGCAGTCATGACAGCAGCTGTTGTAGTTGCTCTGACTGAAGGGAGACCACCATGTAGCTGATCCCTGTTGGCTCAGGAAATGGATGGGAAGAGCTGCAGTTCAGGGTTAGCTGCCTTCTTTGCTTGGATCTGCAGTGGAGAGAAACAGGAGAGCAAGTCCATAGGAGGTTTAGGTGAGAGAAGTGTGCAGTTTCCCTGGGGAAAGAATATTGCTTATTATTCCCCATGATGGCAAACTTGACAGGGAAACAACTACAGAGGTTTCCCTGCCCCAAAGGCAGAAACAGATCTGCCATGGTGGAAAGAAGGAAGAGGAAAGGGGTGAATAAGTTCCCTTCCTTTTCTACTGTCTGTTGTAACAGGTGTGCCATGGACAGGTAGACATGAGACCACCCCCTCCCTATTATTCACCCAATATGAGTGATGCAGCTGTTCCCCAGATCTACCCAGATAAGTTAAACATTGCCAAGAAACACAGCATCACATCTGTGTGATGGCCATTCTGGGTTCTGCATTTGCCCCACCCTACAGTGACCTAAATCAGAAAGTTCCACTATGGAGTAATGTCTACTTCACACTCAGCCCCATGGATATAAATATTTCACTTAAATCCTGAGAAAAGATAGTGCCAGGCCTCCCAGAGGCCACAAAGGGTCTACAGCATTTTTATAGCTGGTTAGACAGGGTAACATATGTGTGTACCCATGTTATACAGAGCAAACAGGATGCATAAATTATTGTTGCCCTTGGGCAAGAACAGATCAGGTGGTGTTTGTTTTCTCCCTAATTTGCTGGCATAGTTGTTCTACTGGTGAATAACCCCAGCAAAGCCCCCTGGCACATTTTCACTCGTATACAGAACATTCAGGAGGGAGACTGAAATGGGACCAGGCTTCAATGAAAAGTTGGCCCCTAACACACACATTTAACTGCTCAATGCACTGAACACCTGATTGTGCTTAGGACAATATGCTGCTCCCAGAAGGGGTTTGCAGGTTTCTTTGCAGAGGGGACGGTGGAAAAGTGCCAGTGACAGACACGGATTGTAAGCCCCATTTCTCCACAGCTCTGCCTCTTCTTGCCAGGTAGGACAGTCCCACTAAGGCAGATGCAAAATACATCCCTAGAATAAGTGTATGGAACCTCTTCCTGATTTAGAGGCCCTGGGTTGAACACTATAGGAAATATCAGTTCAGAAAAAATCAGTGCTAAAGGGCAGAAATCCGCAGCTTTCCCTCTTGAGGAATCTGTATGAGTTACTTCACGTCCCTGCACAACACAGTGGAGGTGTGACATGTCCCCAGCTCTCAGTATGCCCCTACTGCCCTTCAGCAGTGGCAGTTCACAGGAAGCCACAGGATGACTGAGCAGAGGTCCTGATTTAGCCAAGCACATTTGGCTCATGCTTCAGTTCTTCAAGATCGGTACCAGTGTGTGATGTTCCCTGCAATGTATGACAATGTGAGCATCTGACACCCTGGCTCCTACTTTCAGAATTAGCTTGTTTAGTGTTTATGAAGTGACCCTCACTTCTGGCAGCCAGAGTCCCTCAAAAACACATACTGGCAGGACCCCATTTCTTCTCCTTCTCCACCCCAGGTGCTGGGGGGTTGGCTCCCCTTCAACCTCCAGTGACCCACACCTACTGCTGAGACCCAGCAGAGTTTGCTGGCTGTCCAAGTTCTGGAAAAAGCCCAGACATCATACTCAGCTTGGGAGGCACAGATAAGCACCAAAGCTTCTCTCCAAAGCTTCTTGGCAGGCTCTGACTTGGAGGAGAGGGAGGGAAAGAAGAAATCTGAAAACACCCTTTCCCCTTTCAGAAGTGTGCTGGAAACAGGTCTGCCTGCCAGCTCTTGTGGTGCAGTTGCCAGGCAGTAGTATTGCTTTGCAGTCCAGGATCAACAAAGTACACATTTGTATTCTCACCAGGGCCAGCATCATTACTCCCACAACTTAACACCCTTAAACAGAGACTGCTGCAGCTGTGAGAGCTGTCTTGGGCATCAGGACAATCACAGCAACCAGGTGATCAGGCATCGGCTGAAGAGAAAAAACCTCAGGAATGAGGCAAACTCTTTCTTGCTGTGGGCAGGAAACAAAATATCTGGTACTTGGATGTAAAAAGATATGTAGGAAGGAAATGGACCAACCAGCTGAAGATGGAGCCCCTTGGTTGAACTGGCTGGTGGCTTGACCACAGCCAACACGTTGCTCCAGCAGGATGCTGTCACTAGTACTGTGGGAATTTGGACAGATACCCACCACAGTCTGTTGGCATAAGCAAACCCACTGCCAGACAACTGAGAGCCTCTAACTTTCTGTCCCTCCTGCTTACCTTGTCTCTTTTTTTTTCTCTCTCTCTCTCTGCATTGATGTCCTGACATGGTACAACTACCTCCTCACTGTATCTTCCCAGATCTCTCATGCCAACCATGCTCCTCCATTGCAATTGCCTTTTTCAGCAGAGCAACCCCACAGAGACTTGCAGACTGTGCGAAGGGCCCAATAAGCCAAAATACCTGTAGTTACACCCAGCAAGCAGTAACAGACACACATAAACACTTGTGGCAGTAGAAATCAAATAGAGATGCTGGAAACACTTTGCTTTTTGTTGCACAAAGATCTGACCCAGGTCATGGCAGAGAGCTGGAGCAAGCTCCAGGTTAGAGGGGTTTAGGCATGGTGATTCCAGCATGAGATGCCCTGTCAGGATTTGCAGAGCCATCCCTTCACGGTGCATAGCTATGGGCAGGGCCAACAAGAGGATTATAACTCATTGTGACCAAAGGTTTTCTTCTCACTCTTCACTCCTGTGACCTCTCAGGAAACAGGCAAGATACAAATAATGCAAAGTACAAATTCTGTGCTGTGACCAGTTCTTCTTCTCTTTTGGGACAGCACCTTTTGCAAGCCCCCAAAACTACTGTTCTAGACAAACTGCATCATGGAGGGATATCCTAGGGATCTCCGTTCCCTAGGACTGAGGATGACAGTGTTACATATTCCAGGAACTCCAGTGCTGCAGAAGTTGTTGAAGAGAAAACCAGATAATCTCTCAAGACAACATCTTCCATCTGAACCTTCTGAGGTTGATGTTTCACAGAGAAATTCTTCATCAAGAACTCTTAACACCGAGCTGTCACAATGCTATCTTCCTTGTTTACTTCCTCAAACAGCTAAAGATGCCCTGGCCACAGAGGTGGCCAAATCACCTCATCACCTTCTCTCTGACAAGCTCATACCTATGCACCATCATGACTGCTGAAAAGCTGTGGATGGCTCCAAATCAGGATTTATTTTTAGATTTCCAGACTGTGTATGTTCCTGCCAAAAGAGCCTGGTCCAAAGTTTATTCAAGTCCACGATAAAAATGTCTAATGGCGTGAATGACCCTTGGATCCGCTCCAAAGACTGTGCACTGATATGAGCACTGGGGCTGGCTGGGGATTCCCTTTGGGAAGGCTGCCCAGTAAAGAGGTGGTTTTCACCAAACTGAAATTTTCAGGGAGAAAAACATCCTGATTTTTAACCTCTTTCATTTCAGAATAAAGAAATAAAAATATACTTCTTCTCCACCACCCCCCCCAGCCCCAATTAGGAACAGTCAAGAAGCAGTATTTTCTTCAGGGCTAGCTGGAACAGAATCAGAGAACTATGTTTTGGTTTGAATGTGTTCAATTAACCATTAAAACCTCATTTCCCCACAAGTACACTGGCTCACTTGGGCTGTGGTTTAGAGGGCTCATCTTTCCTGCAGGCTGTTTCCTAAAGGAAGTATCTGCCATGATGCAGAGTGAACTCTGTTTGTAGGAATGA
>NW_009953217.1:266585-307734 GCF_000747805.2 Chaetura pelagica
GATTCTGGATGCTCAGGGTTGAATGGAATTAAAGCAAAACTTTTTGGGTTAATTGAACAAACTAAAATACGTCAATTTGGAACGTGCCAAAACATTTACTTTTGCTGAAAAAAATGTCAGAGTAAAACAGATTTCCATCTGCAAACTAAGATGTTTTGAAATTTTACTCCATGAAAAATTTGGAAACATTGGTGTTTCTTCACAGCCAGAGAAACAAAGGTTTCAAGGCTCAAACGTCCCTTTCAAAGAACTGCAAGTAGTATGAAAGCAAGGAAGCTGAGGAAGAAAGGAGATGTGAGAAGCTTACTGCTCTGTAGCTGAAAAGCCCTACAGAAATGAGCATCAAATATCTACCCTCTCTCAGCAGCTGTCTGCCTCATATTTCCAGGATCCTTTCCCAGGATAGCAGGCAATTCCCTCAGACTGGAGAAATTAAAGAATTGCCAGCTGATGAGAGAGTTTTAAGTAGTCACTTCCCTGGATCCAGATCACCCCAGCAAGAACACATCTCTAGGGCTTTGTAGGCCCTCTGAGATCAAATGTGACCTCCATTGCACCATTGTCTTCCCTGGAGTTATTCATGGTTCAACTAAGGGAGGCCAGAATTCATCCCTGTCTCACATGCTCACCACGCAGCTGACAGGCAGTGGGAAAGTAAAGTGGCATGTGGAGCAAGGACTGGGAAAATCACCTTTTGATCTCCTTGAAGGTGGTCCTCCAACCAGGTCATGCTTGAGAGAACTGGCAAGGAGAATGAGGAGAGGCTGGGCTGCAGCTGTCTGTGTTGGGGCGGTCTCCAGTTCAGAAGAATATTTGCGTTTTTCTGGCTGCCAGTTTTGGAGCCTTTATAAATACCACACCTAAATAAAATGGAATAAAATAAATGATCCTCTTCAGGCACCCCACGCCCTTCCATCACCCTCCCTAAGCACATCTCAATATCCAAGGGCTGCAGGGATGAATGAGGGAGGGAAAGATTGTTAAAAATAACCAGTCTAGGAAGAAAAACAATTTATGCTTGTTCTGGAGCAAGGATGAGGTTCCATTTCCTCTGAGAATCAAGTGAACAATGTCATTCCAGAGCTTGCTGTGCAGCCATCACTGACTTCCACAGCACAGCTTGTAGTAACCTGCAGCAGCATGGATTAAGTCAGGACATGGTGTGGGGGAGCAGCCAGTCCCCTCCTTGTCACTTTACTAGTGGCAATACTTCACAAGCATCGCATCCTCACTGGTAAGTCTGTCTCTTGATGTGCAAGGTTCTTTTTTTGCCATGAATCACAAAACTTAAATTGCTAACTATGTGGCCAGATGCCTTTGCCCTGTGAATGCTCCTGGGCCCCTGCACAGATGGAGAGCCATTCCCTGAGGATCCTGTGGTCACAGACAGATATTTGCCAGTTCCCAGCAGGTAATAAAAGCTCTAGATATTTAGCCACCTCTTCTGAAGAAGGTGCTTGACCAGAGATGAGACTTAAGGTAAATGCAGCACTAATTAGCTCTGAATCAAATGTGGTTTAAAAACACAGCCCTTAGGGAGAGGATAATGCCACTCACCTTCGAACGAGACCCTGCGATCTGTAAATGTCAGCTCTGGAAAATACACTACAGTGTGGTATTTACAGTGGCCTTTTATTATTGCTATTATTATTGTTATTATTTTCGTTTTTACCTGGGGACTGAATGTTTGGGGACTGTAGCAGGAGAGGTCTGTACATCTGGAAAGCGTCAGATTTAACGCCCGAAGTCACCAGCCCAGGTCAGCTAAAAGTACATGTTTGCTTCCAGCAGCAGCTGTGCAAACTCCTGTTGCCTGGGTTGTGCAGGGCTTATGTAAAGATTCCTCAAAGACAGTGCCCTCTTTGTGAGCCCATAGCTCTGCTGATCCCTGGCAATTCCAGCCCCAGTTTCAAAAGAAATGGGCCTAAAATGGCCCTCCCACCGCAAACAGATGTATTTCAGCCCCTGTCTAAGGCAGCATTCAATTCATCCTGAAAAGGAAAACATCATAATTTAGGGTGACACGTCTCCTGCCTGTCAGTCAGGCACTGCCAGCTATTTTTACAGCATCCCAGGGTGTTGTGGCAGTCTAGAGAACAAGTGACACACCTTTCCAAAGACCGTTCAGCACGATAGTGCTCAGTGAGAGCTCTGAGCTCCAAGCTCTGGGGGTGTGTCTCTGATTCTTTTTTTTTCTGAGCAGGCTTGAAATCAAATATTTCTGTGTGCACTGCATGTCTTTCTTCCTTGCACAGTGATTCTCTTTGCTTCCTGTTGCTTCCTGGACTTGTCCTTCCCACTACAAATTCTGTATCACAGGTTCAGTGTTAGAACTTTTCTCATGGCTCTCTGGCATGTGGGTGAACCAGATGTACCATGAGAACAAGCTCTCTCACACCCGTCGCCAACAGCTGAACAAAACTATACATATTGTAGGAAAGGCCAAATTTCACTCACTGACTTCAGTAGCTTTCAGTTGCTTCTGTTTTACATTGAGATTGAATCTGGACAATTTCTTTAACCTAATAAAGAAAATGGTAATTATAAACAATCCATTAAAACTACTGGGCATCTGAAAGAGGCACACAGACCATACAGGAAACAATCCCAAGCATCCCTGCCTTGTAGCCAAATACTATATCTGCAATGCACACAAAACACCTCCATATTTACAGTTTGGTGAGAGTTATGATCATGTAATAGCTTTAGGGTTCAAACCACTGCTCATTAAAATCAACAAGAGTCTTTGCACTGACTTTAATGAGCTCTGAGTCAAGACTGGAACACACAACATTTCACCAAAAATTCCAAGTGGAAAAAACCCCACAACTCTGCTAAAGCTCTTACCTTGGTCCCTCTGGGAGTTAAATGCCTGAAGGGACTGTGCTCCTCTTGCTGTGCAGTTTCAGCATCCATGGGTAAGAAGCCCTGCTGAGCCTGTCCTGGCAGTGCTAGAGCTTCTCACACTGAGAGTTCCACTAGCACATGGACAACAATAATTACACAACAGTTAATACTGTGTTATAGACAATGTGGGCAAGAAAATGCAAGGGAGCAAAATGCAGATGATCATTCATCCCTTTCACTGACATTGTCTTTACATGGGTTGTTTTCACCGGAAATACACACCTAGTAATTGCCCAGATTCCTTGTTTTTTCAACATCATTTTGATGGTAAATGCCATTAGTTACTGTGCAATGGTGATTTAAAGCTGACAACTTACTGTGACCTGAACCAAAAGCCAGATTAACTTATCTGCTTTAACAAGGAGTTCCTTGAAGTCTTATATGAGATTCTGTATGAACTTACATTTCATATGGCTAGTAATTGCTTTTCCTGTTATTTTTCTATTAAAGAAATACTAAAGGAAATGGGAGCTGTGTGCATAATGGGGACTGGGTTATAGTGCTTTAAATACGCAGGTCATCAATTCAAGGTAATTAAGCTGATTACTCTAGTGGTCTCAGCCAGCTGTCAGTGGACAGGTGACCACACTTGGCCATCCACCACTGCTAAAACCTTGATGGCAATTCAGGAAAGTTAGAGGGCTTTGGCTGACCAGCCTTGCTTTACCTTGAATCCCATGCCTGGGGGTGTTGTTTAGGCACATCTGTTAAGCAGCTGGATACAGCACTGTCAGACACTGACACGAGGTACCTAGGTCAGTCCCTCTGAGCACCACACACAGAGAGGTCTCTGTCTCTGACTATTACAGAAAAGGCTGAGAAGATTCCCAGTGATAGAACGTTATTCCTAGATAGCCATGGCAAGGGCTGTGTGTGAGGGATCTAAGAGCCTGCTAATATGGATAATCAAGAAGGAAACTGGATTTTCAGCAAAATGACCTGGACCAACAAATGTACTCCCATCCTTCCATTAGGAGAGATGAAGCAGCTGGTTTTCAGTGGGATATTAACTCAGACATGGGAACCAAAGGCTTTTAACTTGCCAAGGTCTCTGGACAGTGAATTCTGGTTTTTTCCATCTGTGGTCTCTCAGAAGTGATGCAGCTCCTGTACAGTGAATATAAACTGACTGGAATCGCTTTTCTTGGTTTTCTTCCACAAGTGACAGGTTGACAGCTACTGCTCTTGGAAGATGGCCTTCCAATTCTCAGGTCACCATATGGTGCACAAAAAAATTATTTCGTGTCATACCTGATTTAGAGCTGTAGGAAATAGAGTTAAGAGACCAGTGAAGCCATCTCCCCCATTGTCCTTCACATGTCACTGTATCATGCCCTGTATTCAGCATGTCTCATCTCACAGGCAATTTGAGAGCTGTGGTTGTCCTTCCAAGCATTATAAATGTGCTAAATGGGGTGGATACCTGGAGAAGAAAACTCTGCTCCTTTGCAGGACTTAATCACCAGGCTTTATGAGTCATAATTTCTCATGTAAGGGGTGATGCTTCCTTTGCAAAAAAATCCCAACAAAACCAAAAACCAAAGCCCAAATGGTTACACGAAGGAGGATTTGTTGTTGACATTTCTTTTTCTTCAATTACAAAAAGGGTTCAATCAAGCTCTACAACCTCCTTAAAACTCCACAACCTCAGGTAGCTTAACTGAGCTAACTAATCTGCTGGTTTTAATTTAATAAGATGGTTCTAAATACATGCAGTTATCAGAAGTGAGGATGCCCCAAGTTGGCACTAAATCCTCTACAGATCAGAAGTTACATCCCTACAGTTTTCAAGCTCTTCATGTTTGATCAGTAATGTCATTATTAGCTCTTCTACTCTGCCCTGTGAATGGAAATGGAGGAAGCTACAGTCAGACTTCACTCTTAGTAGTAATTCAACTAGAACTCATTAGCCTTAGCAAGAAACTATGCTGTAAATATTTGCTCTCCCAGAGTTGTGTTGAGCAGACAGAGTCCATTTCCAGCTAGGCTGTTTGGGGATGGCCATGAGCATGAGTCTGGAGCCTGTCTGAGACTTGCTCTTCTCAACCTGAATACAGATGTTGTGAGCACTCATGGTCATCAGCAGGGAGGACAAGAACTACACAGAGACATTCTCCCTCCCCTTCTTCCTAGTGTTCAAATGAACAAAACAAGACAAGACTCCATTTGGCCTCTGCTAGCACTGAGCAAAGCTTTAGTTCTTCAGTTTTGATGCCTTATTCAAATCCTGCTGCAGTTCCTCCACACACCACTTTGGTGCGAGAACAGGCCCTTTGGGGTTGCAGAGCATTCCCTGCAAGTGGGCAGAAGGGCCATGTAAAAAATCAAATCCACATGACTGTATTTACAGGCAACCAAAGAGGAGGTTGCTCTTCCAAGAAAAACTTTTCCATGTAAAAGAATTCTTAATCTCCCCTTTGACTGTCATTGTTGAAATGATGGCTTCGCAGGCTTGAAATTTAAGACCCTATCGGCGTCTTTTGTGTTAGCTGTGATTTATGAATGGTTTCGCTGTTGATTATCCTCCAAGATGACAGAACAGCAGCCCTGACAGACAAGCAGAGGAAATTTCACAGGATAACAGGCAGGTCCTTCTCCAGGGCAGTGAGGCAGGGAGGTGTGTTTTGACTCAAGTAGGTAACAATATCAGCAAATGCTGACTGGACTCCACAGGTAATGGCACACCCTGCATGTGGCGCTACTCAGAGGCAAGCAGAGTCAGCAGAAGTCTTCAGGATGACTTCTCTGTGCTTCAGATCCTTTCCTCATTCTGTAACACAGCATACAGTTATTTTTTTTGCCTTGATTGTGGCACAAACTGTACAAATTGCATTCAAATGTGAGACGACAACATTTGCAAATCACCCTATGCTTGTCCTTCAAAGATAATCCTTCTTTACTGCAGTTGCAATGTCTACTGTTTTGTTTGGGAGATGCACTGTCTTTATGCCAAGCCCAAGATATTAAAAGGAAATTTGCTTCCTTTCATTTATTGCCAAGAACAGGCACTCCTGACCCCAGAAGAGGAGATTTTGTGGCTTTCATTCTCATTTCCTGCTAGACAGTTTGCTCCATGTCACTGCTGGGAGGAACTGTTTATCTGGTGAGGGTAACAGGGCAAGGGCAGGTGCAGCCATGACTGGAAGGAGCTGCAGAGCATTCTGGTTGCTCCCACAGTGTAGGACTGACACTGCTAACAGGAGACAGAAACAAGCTACAAGCCCTGGCAGTGACTTGGCAAAGCCATACCAGAGGATGTTGCAAGGAGATGAGGTATCTCCTGAGAGAAGTTCTCAGAATAAACTGCCTGTGTTGGTTTGTTTCCTTCTGGGCTGTGTGGCCTTCATTGGACCAGACAGCCAAAACTCCCAGTCCAGTTCAAAAACATTTCTGATTCTGGGGCTACCTAAAAATAAGTTAGTAGACCTCTCAGGAGGTGATTATGTCTCTTGATAAATGGCCTCTGCTTTTCAGGCAGAAAGGTTCCTTTGATTTGAACTCTGCCATGCTGCTCTGCAAAACAAATCATTATTGGCATGTGGTTTCCAGGTCCAGCACTATGGATGTACTTCCTGCTCTTTGTATCATCACCTGGACCTGTGCAGTAAGCAGCAGTATGTCACCCGTGTACTCTGGATCATTTGAGGCCAAGATGAACAACTCCATGAGGTGCCAGGCAAATTTGAACTGGGCTGGACATACCTGGGTCACGATCTCTGGCCACATTTCCCTGAGGGATGATGCCGCTTTGATGCCTTTCAGCTCTACTGACAGGAACACAATGCAGTAAGAAGAGGTTGCACCTCTTTGGAAGGAACCAAAGAGCATAGTTACATCCAAGTGTGGCCCAAGCCACTCTTACAGGGACTAGTTATGCTGTGGGTGTTCTGAAGGATCAGGTTTGACAGTGAACCAGAATGGACATTCCTAGGATTCTTCCTATTTTGCCACCCAGCCTGTTTCGGAAAAAGTCCTGATGTAGGTGTTTGTATCCTGTCTTTTTCTTCCCTCACTGTATTTGTCTTTCAAGCCTGGCAGCAGTGGAAGGAAACTTAGCACGTGATGCTGACATTCTGCCATGTCTGTGGGACAGCAGATTCCTGAAGTACTCAAATCTAGAGAATAGCCAGGAAAACGGGAGGTAGAGGACTCATCAAAGCATGGAGAGACTTGAATCACACTGGATTCAAGGAGGGATACTGACTTTTATCCAGAAGTAGGGCTGCTCACACCAGGAAGGCTGTCTGGGTTCCTGCCCCCACTGCCCACACAATCCCTCTCTTATAACTTCCCACCTCTGCTGCATCATTTTGTGCATTTCGATCCACCATGCAGGATGAGTCTTAATAGTGGGATATTCAGGGCCATAAAGGGCTGCTGGATATTGTAGCACAGTTGTGCTTGACACAGGAGCCCAGAGAGGAGAGTGCAGGGCTGCAGAGAGGCTGCAAAGGGATCCCAGGAAAATGACCAGTGAGAGAAGTGCCAGACACGAGTCCCACAGCACTTGGCAAGACAGCCAGTAGCAGAGAGAAGCAAACATCCAAGCATCTGGATGAAGTCACAGCACTTAACTGATGGATCTCTGAAGACCACATAGATCTCAGCAGATTTGGGTTTGTAAAGCCTCACCTGGAAACTTCAAACACAACTGAATGGAGCTCAGTGAGCCACAGTGCAGCTCACATTGCATCCCTGATGCTCTGCGCTTTACCTGAGAAGAGCTGTCAATGCCATATGTGGCATCACCAGCCTGGCACACAGCAGGTCTCTGCTTCTGAGCAGCACCCAGTCCCTACAGCTTCCAGCAAAGCACAGAGGTTTCCCCGCATGTGTTTATCTACCCATTTCAGGACTGGGCCTTTGTTTTATAACAAAGTAGACCAATGAAAAAAAGTTGGAGAAGATTTGAGAAATGTGCTTCATAAAGTCCTCTCTAATTGATGTCAGAATTACACCTCTGCCTGAGAGTGAATCTTAACAGATAAAGTTCTGCTGGAATTTTCCCTAGTTTTCTTCTACTTGACTCCTAAGTTATTGTTTTGCCTGTGTGTTTTTTTCACACTCAAATTCCGAGCTAGGCAGAGTCATTCCTTCAGAGTTAGTTCTGGTAGTGGAGGCCTCTGTCCCACAGCCTATACCTTCACACACTGCTGCCCTTGTACCACTGCACTGGATTTGCACCTGTCTGTCCACATTCAGCTGCTTCAGAAAACTTGCCCTCCAGACTTTTCCTTCCTCCTTGTCCCACCATACATACAAAGGCCCACTTTCCCAGTTCCCAAGCCAAGACACAGGAATGCACCAGTCCCTAGTGATTCCTTCCAGCAAATTAAGAATTGCTAAACTAAGGAGGGTTTCAGTAGAGCAACATGGCCTCAACTGAAAATCCCACACTGGATGGTTTTCTCCTTTGGTAGGGCACCATGCAATGTTTATGTCCTGTTTCAACAGGTCTTTTTCTACTACCCCATATCTACATCTGTGGCTGTGCACTGTATCCTTTCACTGAGCTCCCATTCAGGCAAATTTTCACTGGCCAAGAGCCGGATACTGTGGCTCCAGAAGGACTTTTGACCAAAGAATAAGTCATTTCTATCACAGCCATCAAGACAGGAACACTTCTTGCCACCTGCCCACCCTCCTGTGCTCCACCTTGGGTGAGCAACCCACTACTAACTTTAAATGCAATAACAAAGACAACAACAAGAATACCACCTTAATATGTGCACATGTATGCTCTGCAGAGTCTAGCAGTTCTGCCAGTAATGAGTGAAGTCAATTTCCCTATAAACGCTTGGAGATGCTCAGTAGTGCCCAGTGTTTGAACTGTTTAGAGCTCAGCAAACCCTAACCTATGAATGCCCACTTCTGTGCTAAACACATGTATTGTACTGAAATTTACCATGAGAAATACACATTATTTAGCTCTAGGAAAAACTGGATTGTAGCTTCTCAAAACAAGAATCAGAAAAAAACAGTCTTCCCCCCACATGCTCCCCAAGCTAAAATGTACCTCCCTAGGAGTAAAGGATAGCTCACTCACCCCTGTTCAGTGTCCTGTTGTCCTGCTTCTTTTTCCTTCTTGGAAGAAAGCAGCTCTGAATATGCCCCTTTCCCTCACACATGTGGTCTCACCCGATCACGAGAGGGGCAGGGGAACAGGGCTGCAGGGCAACTGCTGCTCTGAAGCCTGAGTTCACAGTGTTAACTGGCTGGAGAATCCTATTACATGATAGGTAGCAAGCCAGGGCCTAATTTATGGAAATTTTGACCTTCAGTCTCCTTTGACATTTTCAGATCAGCCACAGCCTGTGTGAGACATTAGAGCCCTTACAGTAAGGGGCTCTAAATCAGCCTGTGTGGCTGCTGGAGCTGATGATGAGCGGGTCAGAGGTAGGAATTCACAAAGGTTTGTGTGTGGGCTGCTCGGTGCCTGTTTGACATTTATAAATCAGTGACATTCCTTTGCACAACTCAGTGCATACAGATCGCGTCAGTCACTCCGAGGAGGGCCCCTCATTTCAGTCAAGGGTGGATTTGGGCATCCTCAGCCTTTCCTTTTGACTTGAGCAAGAATAAGCCTAAACAAATCCAGTTTCATTAGCTAGAGAGTTCACCTACCACCATACAATGTGACCCACTCCCTCAGGATGGAGTGTGGGCCCTTTTAGGATCAAATCTACCCTCCGAGGACTTTGTGCCATCTTGCGGGCTCCCATCTTGAGGCCTTGAGTGTGAAAGTCTTCATCCCTAGGTACAACACCAGAACTCTAATATTGTCATCAGCTGCCATAACAAATGCTGCATTTGTTGGTTTTGTAGCACAAACAGGTGTAATCCTGTGCTGCTGAAAGGTAGCAAACAGCTCTGACCAAGAGGAGGCAGCCAGTTGGATTTCAGGTTTTCCACAGAAGCCTATTTGCTGCAAATAAAGCTCAGAGGGCTGAGCCGTGCGGCCTGCTAGGCCAGCCCGTCTGAACTCTATGTAGAGAGAAAATGTGATGAGAAAAACATAACTAAGGCTGCAGACAAGGTACCATTAATGTCTGCCAGTTATTGTGCAACAGTGGTCCATATCAGCTTCTGCAAGAACAACCTGTTTAACCGTTTCTTACTTCTGCAGACCCCGAGGGTTGGTGCGGACCCTCCGCTCCCCTCCGGGCCTGCAGAGCCGTGGGCACACCCCGCTGCCCCAGCCAGCGGCTGTGCTGGGCCTGGGGAGCCCTCCCATGGCATCTGTGGTGGCCCTGACAGGCTGGGTTGCAGACCAGCAGCTGTGGAGCCGGCCACAGAGAGCTTGCTGCACTGAGCAGAAGCCAGGGCTGCCATGACGGGATGGCCAGCCAGAGGCCATGGCGGGCAGACACATCCCAGCAGCCAAGGGTGAATCCTCCCTTTGGCACCTGGAAGCGAAGAGGGACGATGGCTCCTGGGCTCTCCATCGTGCCCTGGCACAGAGGAGAAAAGCCGCTTCAGCGGGCAAGAGGGTGAAAATCAGAACTGAGGTAAAAATCTGACGGAACTGAGGCAACAAGCACGCCGAAGTGAAGGGAAAACCAGGAACGAAGGCAATCGGCGGAGGGAAAGCACCGGGATGAGGCCCGTTCCCTGCCCCAGGGACCCCGCCACCCGCTCCCTGCCTGGGAAGCGCCGGGAACTGCGCGCCCGGGGCAGAGCCGGGGGACCGGGGGAAGGGGAGGGCGCTCCCCGGCTCCCCTCCCACCCTGTCCGGATAAATGGGCGGCCGGGAGGCGGCGGCCGGGCGGGCAGCGGCGGCTGCGGAGCGGAGCGGCCCCGGTCCCCGGAGCCCCCAGCGCTCCCTGGCGGCGGGGCCGGCCCTGAACGGCCGCATCCCCCGCGGGGCTCGGGCGGGGGGATCGGGCCTTTCTTCCCCTCCCGGGGGCCGCCCGACGGGCCGGGACGCGGGGGCCGGGACAGCCCGGCCCGGCTGATGCTGCTCTGACCCCGCAGCAGCCGCGGCGCGGGCCCGGGCGGGACTCGGGGGGCTCCTCTCCCCTCCCCTGCCCTCCCGTCCCTCCGAGGCGGGCAGCGCTGGAGGATTTTCTCCCGCCGCGGCCCCCTCGCTGCCCCCCAGACATGGTAGGTCACCTACAGCTGCAAGGGATGGACGAGAGCCTGAAGGAGAAGAGCCGGGAAGGCTTGTTGGACAGCCCGGACTCGGGGCTGCCCCCCAGCCCCAGTCCCCCTTTCTACTCCCTGTCGCCCGGCGAGGGCCGGGCCGGGGGCGGCAGCGGCGCGGACCCCCCGGCCCCGGGGCACCGTCGAGACGCCAAGGACGGCAAAGGGGTAAGAGCCAAACCCTGGGCGCTGGGCTCTGTCCACTGCGGGTCCTGGGGGGGGGGCCAAAGGCTGGACGAGACTGGCCACGGGGGGCAGCGAGGAAAGAGCAGGTTTTGCCCCAGGACTGGGGCGCCCCAGGGCTGTGTCAGCTCAGTGCCTGCACGGGTGGGCAAGGGCTGTCCCGGGCTGCTTGTGCCCGTCGTGGCTGCAGCTCGGCCCTGGCACTGCCACTGTCACGGGTGTGCCCAGGCAACGGGGTTTTCCGATGCACTCGCAGAAGTGGCAGCAGTTTGGCTGGGGAGACACTAATAACGGTGCGGGAGTAAAACCCAGGTCTGAACCAGGCTCCCCTGCCTACCTTAAGAACAGAAAAGTGTAACTGCTTCCCAGAGACGCTGTCCTGCCGGGTACAGGTCGGCGCTGCATCTGTCCGGAGCCAGGCAGGGCAGCCCGGCTCCCAGGCATCCTCACCCTCCAGCATCCCACGTTGGTTTTGTCAGGAGCCTGGAGCCACGTTTGCTGGAGCCCTCTGCAAGAAAGACAAAACTGCCCATGAACTCGGGGCAGGGTACGGGTGTCTGTCCGGGGAGACAGGGTCTGGGGAAGGCTGTGTGCTGCTGCCCTGAGCTGGAGGGGGCTTTTGTGGCAGGGGTCTGTGTGGAAGGTTTGTGTGCTGGAGGGTTAGTGGTTTGTAAGCTCAGACAGCTGGCAGAAGCACTGCAGATTTGTTAGCCTGACACAGTGCCAGGGAAGGGGTTGACTGTGGAGTAGGATTGGGGTAGATTTATTATGACTACCATTCTGCTTTATTTTGTTCCTTTCTATCCCTTAGCTATAAAAACTGTTTTTAAAGCACAAAGTTCAGAGCATATGCAAGGGTGGTGGAGGTTTTAAAAGGATGATTAAAGTTCTTCCCCAGGGATCTTTCAAATTTTCTTTAACACATATAAAATACACTTGTAGGTGTTTTCAACACAGTTAATTGGCTTCTATATGGGAGAAAAACTGCAGCACAAATCTTTCCATGGGAAAAACACATCCACCTATGGATTAGTGAGAATTCAAAGACATTTTGCAATGACTCCTCACACCCTCATTTACTTTCTCAAGTTCTAAGGCTATTTTATCATATTATTCAAAACTGCCTTTTACTCCCAAACATGCCAAAACGTTCCCCATGAACAATGACTCCTTCTCACCAGCCTGCTGTGGGTAGGGTGTGAGGTGTTAATTATGAAAGTCAAATCTGCTAACGCTGTGGTTCCAAAGAGGGAGCCTTTACCTGCAGATGCTTGGGTGTGTGTGGGACTGTTGGTGGGACTGTTTATGTACAGAGAGCTACCCTCACACCTCTGATCAGGCTGTTGCTGTGTATTTCTAAAATAAAATGTGGGAGGAGGATGAATGAAGGCTTGCTGGACCAGAAAACAGCTGGGGGTAGGTATCTGCAAAGCTCTGAAATGGGGATGTGACAGCCTCCATTCTAGTAATATGACAGTTGGCCACCATTCCTCCCAAGAAAGCCTTCAGATATCAAAGATGAAAGAGCACAAGAAAAACCTATTCCAGCTTTTGGGCTGTTAGGACTGAGAGGTTTAGTGCTTGACTTCTACAGAAAGGAAGTAATTCCTATGGTCTGTGTAAGGCAAAATTAGATTTATTTTAATCACAAAGGGAAATTTTACACATTTCAAATGAACTCACACTGTAGATGTTTCCAAATTCTGTATCACATTGCAGCAGCATGGGTAGCCCTGGGCTCCTGCTGTTAGAGGAAGGGTTTTGGATATTCCCATGCCCTTAGTAGGTACAGGAGGTTACAGAGATCCTAACACTGAAACCAGTTTGTATAATTTAGAGTGGTGCAGGACTGCCCTTTAACTCAGACTGTTTGGTATACTGCAAAATAATGAAGTAAATAGAAACTTTCCCTCTTTTTGACTGTAGAGAGAGTTTCACTTCTCATTTCCACCCTGCAGATACTGTACTTGCAGCTGTTACTAAGAAAGCAGGAAAAATACGGAGAGCGTTTCTTTCTTCATACTGCTGAATTTCAGTATCTAATTAGCTTTAATCTTGCCATTTAACAAGGACTTGCAAATCTATGAGCAATTATGCAATCCATGAATGTGCTTCTGTTTAACTCTACTACTCTGCTGTTCATCAGAGCATGCAGAATTGGCAAATCAATAATTGCAGCTATTTGCACACCAAGGCAAGCTTTTTAAAATCACTTATTAGTGTTTGTTTTGCTTATAAACGTGACAGAGCCAGGAATGGAGCCTGCACTCTTTGTGTTACAGTACTATAAAACCATATATAAGCTCAGTCACTAATGGCCAAAATTCTAGTACGTACAGTTACAATAAATTGCTGTCAGGTGAAGAAAACAACATTCCAGATCTGTGGGAAGTAATTCATACTGTTCCTTACTCCAGACCTATCCAAACCACCAGTCTAAACTCAGTGGCCTTCCTTTGCAGTCAGCTATTTTCCCCCAACTTCACAAATATGTTGGAGATTTTTTTGTGCTCTGGGATAGCTCTTCTCATACAGACTAAAATGAGATTGCCTGCATTTACAGAAGAGTTGCTCTTGTGTAAAATCCACACTGTCCCTGCCTTGTGTTATTAACTGTGACTCTGAAAAAGTAAACTCTCTTCTCTTTAATAAGCACGACTTTGTTTCAGAGACAATGCACCATTTATTCACATTTAACCAGCCAATTTGGCTACAGTGTTGGGATCCAAAAAAATATGAAAGGCAATTTAGGGCCAGAGTCATAAATACCACAAGTTCAACACCATTTAGAGACTTTTTTTTTCCCCCCCATTTTAATTGCAGTGCAGGAGAAATTGGCTTTTTTTTTCTTCAAATAAAGTCCACGTGGGGAATTTGTCAATTGTTTTGTTCTTAAGTGCAAATATCCTAATAAAAATACAAGGTGACTTTTACCTAGTTTTGCCTTTTCAATCTGAAACATGATTAAATTGGTTCTTAGGACTTGGGTCACTGAATTCTCAAGACTTTGTGTGCAACGCTGGGTCAAAAGGAACATAAATACAATGAAATAAATCTCTAATAATATGCACAAAAAAGCAGCTGCTGGAGGGTTAGGGAACAAAATTACATCAAAGTAGTGAGATCTGCTTAGAGTTTTCCCTCTTCTTGCCCTGGGATATAGTCTTAGGCTAGAAGAACTGCTTTGGGGCTGTGCTGAAATAAGTGCTTTCCATTCAACAGCGTAACTCCCAGGGGAGATCAGGATCACATTTGTGTGCAGAACTATCAGTGGTGCCTTCTTGAAGCAGCAGACTTCTTGTCCCTCCCCAGCACTGTTACCACTGCAACAAATTCCTTTTCATTTGAAAGACTCAACCTGCCTCACTGTGCACTGACTTCTGTAGGACTATATCCCAGTGGATCAGCTGTTGGGTGAATGCCCCCACGTAGGGAATTTCTACTTACATTCAGGAGCTGTGTTGGACAACAGTGTGGTGCCAGAGTCAGTCTGGTGTGGTGGGAGGAGACTGGAGCTTCATCTCAAGTGCAGAGGAGGACCATACCTTGCCCCTTGGCACAGCCTTCACAGGCATGGTTCCAGCAGTGGGATCCAGAGCTGCATGTGTGGATCTGTTGGGTTTATGGCTGATACTGAAACAAAACAAAACCAAAAAAACACCTCTTCCTGACATGCTGCATTTTGAAGAGCTCTTGGGCTACAGAGCCAGCACCTCATGCTACACTGAAAGCACGCCAAGAGTCTCTTCTGGGTGGGAGATGTGGCCACCAAAGGGTTTCCAGGCTATCTGTGACCTCCAGACCTGCCAGCACCTACAGTGAAAGCACACGTGGGAGAAAGGCCCAGCACCCCCAACCTGAGCCAGCTGGCAGCCCACACACAGAGCAGGTGACATGATTCTCCAAGCTGACATGGATCCCAGCAGCTCTGGGGAAAGCCCCAGGCCTGTGCAGGGAGCCAGGCACCCATCTGGCACAGCAGCAGGGCTTGCCTGCAGGGTTGGCATTTGCAGCCTGGCATCCTGACCCAGTTCTGAACTGCTCCCACAGGACAGGATCCTGCAGGAATTCCCCTGCAGGGTTTGGCAGTGGTTTCAGTTCCATGCCTCTGTCTGGTGCCTGGCAAAAGGCAACCCCACCTGGCTGTCCCCTGTCCCTCAGCCCCCTCCAGGTCTGAGCACACACCAGCTCTTCTTCCTCCTTGGTTCAACACCAGCAGTGAAGGAGGAGGAACAGTTCTGGGCCTCTGCAAACTGTGACAGACATCCCTGCTGGGCAGATCAGGGAGATGGTCAGAGCAGGGAGATGGTCAGAGTGGCATCATCATCTCTGAAAAATGCAGCATTATCTGGGGTTGTGTCTTCTAGCTGTTTAGTTTCTATTAATGCAGTGGACACTCAGCAAAGCAGCACACACTTCCCACTGGAAAGAAAGAATGAGATAAGCAGGAGGGATCTAATTCTGTGAAATAATAAAGCCCTGCTTTCTACCTGAGGTCTGCATTTACTGTTATCACCTCCAAATATAATCTCATCCGGCTCTAGTATAAATTACTCATAATGTGCAATATGTGAAGATGTTGGGAAAATAAATGGTCTGTTAAACAAATATTGCTTATCAGGTGGAGCGGGGAATGTAGATGTGTGTCAAATAACTCAGCCAGATCTTTCATTATAGCTGTAAATAACAGCTGAGTCAAGTGACATTTTCATGGACCTGACATGTTACCATAGTTGGAAAATGTGGTGAAAGATTTGCTTATGCCTTAGCTAAGTTAGGAGCTGGGAATTTGGGAAGCTGTGTCCTGTTTATAGTCCTGATGCTTGGAAAACCATTTCCCCTTACAGTCCCCAGAGATCTAATGCCACATCTTGGTGCCTTCCATATACTGACTGTAGCAAAAGGAGTTCATCAGTTCTGGTCTTTTCTTGCTCTCTGGGGAAAGTTTTTTGGGGGGGTTATTTTTTTCAAGTCACATTAATTTCCTTTTATTTATATATTTTTTTAATTTATTTTGCTTTGCTTTGCAGACTGGAATTTGGAAGCTAAAGAGTAGTTAGTTATTTCAGGCCAGTTTCTTGGCATTTCTTTCCTCATCTTTGTTTATTATTTGATAACCCTGCTTCCATTCTTGTAAGTTACCCCAAATGAAAAGTATCTTAACAGAGCCCACTGACTCTACACAATTAGTAGTGGTAAAACAGTCTAATTCTGCCCACCATATTTTTGCCACTATTCAGAATTCTGCAAGAAAAAAACCCCAAGAACCAGTCACTGAGGTGGCACTTGGGGCAGGTATGAAGCAATGAGATGGAGCTGAAGGACACATTGTCCTAAAGAGTGAGCCCCCCTCATAATACTTAATCCATAAAGGAAGTGCTGTTCATTAGCTGTATGTGGAATTCCATTCAGCAACCAGTTTTATCTGGGTTTATCTCTGTTCTTCTTGAAAAAAGCAGAGTTTAGCTGCCCAGGCTGTTACATGCCTGAAAAGCTTCAGAGTAAAGACAGAGAGAAAAATGCAGCCAAACAAGAAAGCACTTCAGCTTTTTAATAACACTGTAACCCTTTGCTGGTTGAAACAAATTATGTACTGGACAGAAATAAAAATGATAGCACATTCACTGCTGAATTTTTGACTCGGCTCTGTTTTGAGGGCACTTTTTCATCTCTCCAATTATCTTCCCTTTCTCCTCTACAACCTTCCTGGACTATTAGACTCCTCCCTGCATAAAGATGACAAGGTTGTGGTGGCTTTTGTGGAGCTGCATTTGGTAAGTAGCAGCACAGCTCCAGTTCCTGGGGACAGATTAAGCAGGTCCCAGCTGTATCCTCCCAGCACAGCAACCCCAGGGTTTGTTCTTAGGATAGACAGACCTTGACTGCGGATCACATGTGGACAGCCTGGTGTAAATACATGTGGGTTGCTCCTCTTCACCAGCAGGGATCTCAGTAGTGTTCCTGCCAGCCTGTCTGTGGTGCAGGGCCATAAAGAAACTTGCCTTGTTTGTCAAGTGTCTGGAGATCGCTGAGTGATTGCTAGAAATATGCCAAGGATCATAATTTTCTCAAGGGAGCTCAGCAGTCCAGTGTTCCTCTTCTTTCAACTGTTCTTGTGCAGAAGGAAAAAGAATTGAGTCAGTACTTTTTTTGACAGGCAGAACATTTTTGTTTGTATTTACCTTAGGACAGATTGGAAGGAGCTGGTGTCAGACTCTTGCCAAAACGTCAGCTTTTGACATGTGCCAAACATATAACATTTCAGCCCCAAAGACAAATCTTTTGGAAAGCTCATCCCCTGTTCCTTGCTTCCCAACTGCAGGTGAGATGCACGAGCAGGTATTTCAGAACATCACTGGAGGTGAAACAGATCAGTACCTCCCAACCTTTTTTCTGGTTTTCTAAGTTTGCAATCACTTTTGGCAGCATGGCCTGAAAACATCTGTTGTTTAGCAGCTGGGATAGAAGATCCTTACCAGTTCTGTTCTATTTCTTCATTATTTGGGTGACTGGTGCCAGAGTGTGACACTGTCTTTGGTGGCTATCACTTATTTTACCTGTTACGGGAAATAGCAAACCACCAACTTGCTGGCTACACTCAGAAAGAACTATTGCCCCTCTCCAGCCAAGGTGAGCATTGCAAAGACTCCCCAAAAGCAGGGCATGGAAGAAAGGTGGGAGTGCAGAGCACTCCAGATGCTCTTTCTTAGGCTGATGGATCACACAGAGGAGCATGGGGCTGGGCATGGACTTGAGTGAATACCCTCTGAAAAACAGAACTACAACTGCAAGAGGCTTTTCCTTCACAACCTGTTGGAAAGCTGCACCCTGGTCAGCCACCTTGTCTTCAGGATGGGATATAAAAACCCAAGCCACTTTGAAGTCAACATTATTTTGTGCTGAGAGTTCTGGTTCATGGTAAAAATAGGACATTCAAATATTTTCCACTAAGAGGTGTCCGTACCTTTAGGTCTCCTTCTCATATTGCAGGAAAAGGCCCACCTTTCTGCCCTGCAGAAGTTCAGTGTTTCATCTGGGAAGCTGGAAACACCTTTTGCTGAGCTGAGCTTTTCAAAGAGGGTATCAGAGATTATAATTTTCTCACCTCACCTGCAAGCAGAGACCAGTTTGATGCCTTTTGGACAAGATCTTTCTTGTAGGCACAGTGTAAAAAGAGGGCAGGTTCTCAGGTGGAGTTATGCCAATGTCAAGTATGACCACAGGGGCATAAAGAGCAAGAGAACAGTCTCCTGAAGGAGGGGGACACATCCCCAGCCTTTCTGCCTTCACTGGTTAAAGCAGTCTGCATCTCTTTGCAGGTTGAACCCCCAAAAGGCCAGCCCGCCTGTTACGTACAGAGCCCACCAATGCATGTGCACATGGTGTTTTAACTCCTGCACCCCAATGAACCTCTCCTCATGCACAAGATGTCTTTAGAAAGAGCTTTGCCCATGTGCAGGCACTTAAAAGCCAGAGATCTGCACCCTTGTGAACTAAGGCTTGTCTGATCTAAACAATTCACATTTCAGAAGCAAAGAGCTTTATTTATGAGCAGAAAGGCTGCCCTTGCCCTCCCCTGTCAAGAGTGTTGAAAGCAATCCAGGAATGAACTTTGCTTTTTGGCCAGTGCTTGATAGTGAGGGTAAGCATAACTCTTTTTTGTTCCCTTGCTTCTCTCCTTGCCCCCCCCAAGCCTATGTAAATTATGTCCTTTTTTAACAATGGAACAGAAATAGTCAGTCAAAAGAGGGGTTGGCCATTTTGCTTGACAGTTTGACACAGTAGTAAAGTGCCAGGATATTTCAGTATTGAAAGAGTAAACAGCTCTGTGGCTTTGGGACACAGAATTGAAGGACTCTGAATTCAGATGAAGCAATGACATTTTTTGCTTTTTGCCTTCCTGAGGCAGAAAGCCCAAGCCACTAGAGAAAACCAGACCATGGCTGGTGGGAGCTGATGCTGTTGAGTGGCCTTGGCAGAGTTTGCCAGTTAACACCAGCTGGAAGGATAAGCTGGTGAGCATTTGGAGACCTGCATGTTGTACAGGGTAGGGCACAAGCTGCAGGTACCTTACCCAGCACTGCCAGTAGGAACCAGGTCACAGATCCAGTGTTCCCTCCTGTACCACCCAACCGAAAGATTCTGGAGAAAGTGGAAAGGGGTGACATGGGAAGAGCAAGCCAATACATGAGCTGGATCTTCAGCTACTGTCAGTGGGTTGTACTGATTTACAGTGATGAAATACAGCTGTCATTCTAGCACATATGGCCTATGCATGGCAAAAAAGGAAATGGAAAAACTCCATGAGCTTTTCAGTCATCTAGAGACTTTCCAAGCCTGCACAGAGGATGCCAGCCATCTCTTCTAAAGATGCCCTGTGTCCCTGCATGTCATAAATTGCTGCTGACAGAAAAGTGGTGGCAGGGACCAAAACCTGCAATGACATTTTTCCAGGAGGGTAGGATTAGGCTTAATTAGGTGCTGGGCTTGGTCCAGACACAGGATCCCAACATGTGGGAACTGATGTTTAAGAGCACTCCAGCATACAGAAGTGGGATTACTCATTTTCGTGGTGAGCAGAGCAGTCTAGAGAGCTGGACTGTGACAACTGGTCAGAGTAAGTAACTTCAGGGTCTAATTAGTCTTAAATATCCAGTTTTTTTGTATAATTAACTGGAGCAGCTCCATTAAATAAAAAGTCCTGGCTTGAAACTGGTTTCTTGCATTGCAGAGGCCACAAGGTACCCCAGTGTCTCACCCCACACTCCCAGGTGCATGGTTAACTAGAGTGTCCCTTGGAGCACAACAGCCAGTTTTGGGAGAGAGACTTCAGCAGCAACAAGGGTACCACTTCCCTTGCTGCAAGGGATAGATTATTTTCAGTATCTATCTATCTATCTATCTATCTATCTATCTATCTATCTATCTATCTATCTCACTTAAGCAGACCTACATCCTTTAAGTCAGCAGACTGAGATCCTATTTCTGTGTTGCATCAGACAGCACTTCTCCAACCTGGTACACTCTTAAGTCTTCACAAGACTTGTTAATTCGTAACAGTGAAAGCAACATCAGTGCTAAAGAAAACCCTCAGTCTGTTGCAATTCCTATGAGGAATAAGAAAGGAAGAAGGAAAGGAAGAGCTAAATTTAACAGATACTGCAGCATGGAGTGCCAGAGATCTGGGCAGTCACTTACCTTGGTGATGTGCTGGGGAGAGGGAGGTGGAGAGGGCAGTACTGGTGGGTGGAGAGGAGCCGGTTGTATCACATCAGCCCTGGGAGCTGAAAGTTGATCTGTTGATCTGTAATTGATCAGAAAGTCAAGGCATCTTGAATGTAAAGCCTGTGGAAGGCTTGTCTGTGTGAGGAGGGGGGTTAATGGCCCTGTTCTCTGCCAGCCATCCTAAGGGTGTTTTTTGGCATCCTGACAGTGGTCCTTTTGAGTGGTCCCTTTGAGCACAGAGAAGAGTGATGGACACACTGCTGACCTGGGGCCCTGCTACAAACCTGGGAAAGACAGGCAGTGTGAGGGGACGGTGCTGAGAGTGTGAGCAAGGCAAGCTCAGCTTGCATGAAACAAAGTTGGTACTGATGAAGCCACAGTCACCTGTTCTCCTTGCCAAAGAGCCTGTCACCTGCAGTGTCCCCAATGGCACTCTTGAGGAGAGGGAGTTCAGCAAGGTTGGAGGCACTGGTGTCTCCTGCCCCTGCTGAATGTGCTGCTGGCAGCTGCTCAGCTGCCAGCCAGGCCACATGATGAACTGTGCCAGCTCCATCAGTTGTGTCCCAACACCTGCTGTTCTCTTCTGCCCTGCAGATGCCTTACCTGCTCCTGAACCCATCCACACCAGAGATAAGGCCTCGAATGTACCCTGTGTTTTTTGGAGAAAGCATTGAGGTCAGCCCTGAGCCTGTGCAGGAAATCAGGTACAGATGGGATTGGGTGGGTAGGTGCAGAATTCTGTCTTTTTCCTGGTGCTTCTACTTCTGAAAAAAAAAAATAAAATTAAAAGGTTTACAAATGGGAATTGTTATTTTGATGGGAATAGAGGGGTGGTTGGGAGAGTAAGGCCTGAACTAAATATACTGTCAGCAGCAGAGGTAGAGAGAAGAACTGGAAGGAGCTTGTAAGAGAAAAAGGCTTTTCCTTCCAAGGCTATGAGAGAAAACCATTACTGACTGTGGGCTTGATGTCCTCCTCTAAGTAACCTGATGGTCTTCATCCTGTTCCCTGCTGACTTGTAGCATCAGAAGGAGCAACACCTTCGTAACTGGCACCTGTTTGTGTTAGTATTTGCAGCAGAGAAGCCAACATTAAACCAGCCCACAGAAACAGAATGAGCTCTTCATGAGAAGATGGTCCCTCAAGCCAGTGCTGGAGATGTTCTGACCTCCTGTGGGGCTGGTGCTGTGGCTGATGGATAAATGTTGGCCTCTGCTCTTCTTTTGCTGCCAACAGCATGGAGCAGTTACACACAGCTTGGGGCAGGGAGGGTGGGAGAACTGCAAGCCCAATTTCCACCCCTTCCACCTCTGCAAACGTCTCTCTGGAAGTGTACCCCAGTAAATCTCTGCTTGCTGAGGAGCTGCTGGCGGGCCTGTTTTTATGGTGATGACATCGGCGGCTGTTTGATGTGTGCTGAGCTGCTTGCTCACACCCTGGCTGTGCACAGGACATTGCAGAAGCTCCGGTTACATGTGCTGCACAATCAGTCAACCCCCCTCCGGGTGGAGGTCATGACAAGCACACACCCAGTTTTTAATCTTTTTTTTTTTTTACGTGGAGCTGCACATTCCTTGGCTGCTGGTTGCTGGAGGAGCCTTTGGGGAGCGGGAAGAGCCAGTGAAAGTCCTGCTGCTCCCCATGGCCAGGGATCTTTGTGACATCCTATGCCCACAGCCCACCAGCAGCATCTATCCAGCCTGGTCTCTGGGTAGTGACACCCCCAAGGTCTAGCACTAGCAGTAGGGAGTGTGATGGGACCTACTGTGAGTCAATGATCAGGGGATCTTCCTTTCACAGGGGCCCTCACCATTTCAAGTGGATGCTGCATGGCTGTGCTTGTTAAAAATGTTCAGGGAAAGGCTGGATCTAGAATTTTCCTGGGATTTCAAGCTTTTCCTGCACAGTCCATCACCCATTTTTTATTTTTTTTTTTTACGTGGAGCTGCACATTCCTTGGCTGCTGGTTGCTGGAGGAGCCTTTGGGGAGCGGGAAGAGCCAGTGAAAGTCCTGCTGCTCCCGATGGCCAGGGATCTTTGTGACATCCTATGCCCACAGCCCACCAGCAGCATCTATCCAGCCTGGTCTCTGGGTAGTGACACCCCCAAGGTCTAGCACTAGCAGTAGGGAGTGTGATGGGACCTACTGTGAGTCAATGATCAGGGGATCTTCCTTTCACAGGGGCCCTCACCATTTCAAGTGGATGCTGCATGGCTGTGCTTGTTAAAAATGTTCAGGGAAAGGCTGGATCTAGAATTTTCCTGGGATTTCAAGCTTTTCCTGCACAGTCCATGGATGAATGTCCATTCCTCAGCCTCTGGCCTACTCCAGCTGAGGGATTTCACCACCTCTTGACATCCTTTGCTAACAGAGTGTTTGCCTCCAGTGTAGTGCTCAGGGCTGAGCCCCCACTGGGGCCCATGGGGGAAACCAGAGGAGGTAGCAGGTTGCTTGGAGCCTGTGCAACAAGGTCTTTTCTGCCCTGGCACCACCAGGCAGGTTTGGTCCTCTGTGCACATTCACTGCAGAAGTGCTGAGAAGGATTTCCAGCCAGTTGGAGTTCCACCAAGACTCACCAGCAGGAAGGAGTCCTCTTGGCCTTCTGCTTTATGTTGCAGGGTTGGCAGCTTCCTCAGCACCTGTGCAGTAAGAGCTCATCAACATTGTCAGCTCCAAAGGGATAGCGAAGAGCCCTGCCTATCTTCTCTCATTTGCTGCCTGGGCTGTGTTCCTGATACCTTGCTGTCCTCTGCAGGTGCAACTCCGAGGTGAAGTACGACTCCGAGAAGCATTATCGGGATGACATCTTCTACAGCCCCATCCCCACCGTCACCACCTACAGCGAGACGGTCATTGCTGCTCCCAACTGCACCTGGCGGAACTACAAGTCCCAGCTGATCTTTGAGCCCCGCCAGAAGCCACTGAGGTTTCAGAGCACGACCATCATCTTTCCTAAGCGTGCCAAGAACATTTACAGGACCACCCTCAACTACAGCCTGGGCTGTGCCAGGCGCTGGTTTGCGTCCAGCGTGCAGCTGCAGCTCTGCCAGGACACCAGCCCCGGCGGCACCTACAGCGAGACCCTCTGATCCGCTGTGTCGCTGGCACCCTGGTGACTTCCAGGAGGTTGTGGCCTTTGCTGGGTCTCTGGCTGGGCCCTTCAGTAGTGGCAACTGAGTATGAATGGCTGGAGAACATGTTGTTTTGGGTGAGGCTGAACTGGCTGGGAGGAGGCTTGCAAGGGCATGGGATGGTTTTGATCAGCGAGGCTTGTGCTCTGCGACGTTCCCGACATTCGTGTTCTGGATTTTATTTTGGTGTTGGTTGTTTGTTTTTTTTCCAAGCATATCTATTTTTGACTTGTGTTTAGATGAAATCAAGATGACAAAGGACCCCATTACCCATAGCAGAGTGCTGCCTTGTGAGCCCTGTAGGTCTCATCTAGCACACAGATGAGTCTCACTGTCACCTTCAGAGCTATTTTGATCTCTGCAAAGGGAACATCCACTGCAGAGTCAGCGTCCAGTCTGCCCAGCACACACCAAGCCAGGTCTCTTAGAGCTGAAATGCAGAGGAAACAATTACTTGTATCAGTACATCACAGCTTGCTCCAACAGCTCATCTGCAAGATTGCTGCAATATTACACTGCAGTCACCTCAGGCCTAATTTACTGGGAGGGAAGAGGACCGTCACCAAGAAAATGAGGAAGAGGTGCTCTTACTAGCAGCTAAAAGTTTATCTTCTGTAGCAAGGTACAGACAATCAGGAAATAGGAGAAAGCCCTACCCTGACACACAGGCCACCTCTTCTGTGCGCCCAGCCAAGAGGATGCAGGGGAGACTGAAGAAACTGAATACCTGAAGGGCTGTTTTCAAAAGTGTCCAAGAGATTTAGCAGCCTGCTGCCCTTTTTCAAAAGTACTGTCAGTCCAAGGGTGTCATGCTGTTTGTTGTCTTAAACACCCAATTTACAGGGATCTTTACGCACTTGCAACCCTTTGGAGTTTCTGCTGTGTTGTAGAGACAGGAAGATGCTATCTAGCTTCAGAGAAGCCAGTGCAGGATTAACTCAAGACAAGGTTGCTCACCCTCTCAATAGTTTCCATACCTGTGGTGTGGACAGCATCGCTGACTGTGGAGGATCAGCCAGACTTTCTCAGTGTAGAGCTTGAAGTATTGAAGAGCCCAAATCCATGCAGGTTTTTCATAATCAGCCAGGCTGCAGCAGTTCTACAGGTGCTTCACAAACAGCTGAGCTGTCACTGCAAAAGGATCAAGAAACAGAGTCATCACAGCCATCCCAAGGCAAACCATTCCCCACTCATCAATCTCCTCTCCCGTTATCTCTTCACTTTGGTAGCTTGTTGAAAGTCTTCAAGAGCCTGGGTTCCTACAAACATATAACCTTTACAAATGGCATGGAATTGTCTCCAGAAATCTTACCAAGAATTTTTGCATGCTACTCAGAAGAGCCCAGACTTAGAAAATAACCACACAGCTCTGGAAATTAATTTCCAGCTTTCCCTCTTCTAAAGTTTCCATTTTGTTCCTGACTTGCTGCGAGTCTGATCAAGTTATTTCAGAACACAACTGAGCAGCCAAGTCAGAAAACCTATTAATCATATCAACAAGACATAGCTGGTTGCCCAGAACAGTTGACTCACAACTCATGAAGATTAGAAGAAATAAAAAGCTGAAAAACTTAAAAAGATAATTAAATTAGTGACTTTAAAAGATACTTTTTTTCCATCAGTTTCAAAAGGCAATTCATAGATGTGAGCAGACCTGGGACCTTTATGAAGCAGAGTTCTCTTGTTTAAAATGAAACACAATTTTTCTACCAGAGGTAAATATAAGGTCTTTATATACAAACTTAAATCCTGACAGCTGAAGCATCATTAGTAGTGGAGGTGAGCTTTCTCTGTTTGGGCATTAGGATTTGGTAGGGAGAAATCTCTCAGAGGATTTCCAGGGCTTCCACTTACTGTTGAATTCTTTTCAGCAACACAGAAAGAAAGATTATGTTTATTATTGGTCAGATTTTGCCATCACTGAAAGCATCAAAGCCTGTAAAAGCAACATCTGCCTTCAAAAAGATGATTATGCCCAAAGCAACCCTTCTCCCCAGAGCTCCAGCAGACAAGAGCTGAGGAGTTAGCAGGGCAGCTGAAGCTTGGATGAGTGTGGTCCCAGTGCAGTGCAAGTTGGTGATGCACTTACTTGCCAGCTCCTCTTGAGGTCTGTCCCATTTGCCAAGTGCTGGTGAGTGAGCCTTGTGACCAGTGAAACATCTGCCTTCCTGGGTACACCAGCCCAAATCTGTGCAGGTGTTTCCTACTTAGCCAGGCAATGCAACAGCCACTTCACCAACAGCTGAGCTGTCTCTGCAGAAGGCTCTCCATGCACCTGTGAGAGGTTGTAGCAAAGGGAGTGGGTTTCCAACCTGAACAATAGTGTAATCTAGGTTCCAAAGCAGGGCCAGTCCTCACACCCAGGAGATCCCTGCATGATTAGATTAGATTGCAGGCACTTCCAGTGAACAAGCATGGAGACAGGCTGACCTCCAAGCCAAAGCGATGCCACAGACTCCCTGTGCTGACCATACATCATGCTTTTCTCCTCTAAACAGATTATTTCCCTGCTCCAAGCCCAAAGCTGCAGTTTTTGAGCACCCTGGTCTCTGGTCAGGACAGGTTTCCCCCAGAAAATCTCTTTCATCATGACCAGCTGCAGGCTTCTGCCCACTTTGTCCTCTGTAAGTTCTTACTGAACACTGGCAGCAACAGAAATAAAGGGGCAAAAAAATAAAAAATAAAGGCAGAACTAGTGGGTGAACACAACTCCAGGGGAGAGACCTGAACCAGATCCTGGGCTTTCACCACAAAGGGACAAGGGCTGCTAAGGCAAGGTCTCACAGGTCAGTGTGACCCCAGGGAGGGTGCAATGGAGGGCTGCAGCCCCACACGTCCAGGCCAGGCCTCTTTGAAGCCTCATGCTTTGTTTTCTCTACAAATAGACTAGAAATGACCTAACATGCTCCTACTCCATTGAGCTTTAGCAACTTTTCTGGTTTTGCCATGTCAGGAAAAAAAAGCCAGCTGGGAGCTTGGGTTTCTCAGCTTTTGAACACACTCTGAGCTGTGTAGCCATGGACAGGCCATGGTGGGCTACCACCCTGGACCACCTCCAAGCTGTGATGTTGCCAAGTGCCTGAGATCTGTAGAATTTTTTGAAAAATACCTTCGTATATGGTGACTCTCACGGGTCCATCACAAGCTGCTTTTCTTCTCAGTAGAAGCTGGTGTTGGAAAAGGACTTTGTTTTTCCTGAGCACAAGAAAGCCAAAGCATTAGGTTTTCACCTTGATGTGGGCACAGATCCCACACTGCCTGCCCACTCTCTGTCCCTGTTGATCCTATCCCTGTGGCTGGGTTAGGCAATGGTAGAAGAGCCAGATTTTATCTTGCTCATGCCTGGGAAAAGCAATGACTTTTTGTTTTGCTTGAACACCAGAAACTGAATCTTGTGTTTGTGTGTTGCCAATGAAGAATCGCTCCCAGCAGCCACCAAGTGCCTGACCTGTGGCATGTCTGTACTTCTAAAAGGAATTATTAGTCCCACTAGAGTGGTGGTTTTGTTTTAAATGGAACATTATTCTTCTCAACCAAGAGATCTTTGTTCATGTGTATTTTCTTAAAGATAAAATGACAGATATAGACCATGGAAATGCTGCTTAGAAAGGTGACTTTCCTTGAGCAGCTGGGACTGTGGTTCCACACTTTCTCCCCAGGATCTGAATGTGCCTGTTGCCCAGAGTCCTGTAAGCCTGACAGGTAGTCAGGCTCTGCCTTCAGGAATTAGTTTTCCTCAAAAGTTACTTTTGAGAGCAGAAACTTTCTCAGAAGGCATCTGTTTTGGGGAGGGGAAGGTTATGTTGGGGTTTTTTTTCCGTACAACAAGTCCCTATCGATCTCAAAGGTCAGGGTTTGCCCTTCATCCCCATGATCCTTTTGCCCCTGAATACAGCAGGGCTTGCTTGTGCTGGTCTGCCTGCTTTTTTTTTCCGTACGACAAGTCCCTATCGATCTCAAAGGTGCAGGGTTTGTCCTTCATCCCCATGATCCTTTTGCCCCTGAAGACAGCAGGGCTTGCTTGTGCTGGTCTGCCTGCATTGCTGTCATTGCATCTGGGGCCAGAAAGAGGGAACTCTACCTAAATACTGACCTTTCAGAATCTGCAGAATACTTTGCACAAAACGCAGAGAGCAGCTTTGACCAAAACAGTTTACTGCTTCTTTCATCTTTGATGTTTTTTTTCCCCCTCCTCCTAAGCCAACTCTTCTTTTCTAAATGTGAAATTCAGATTCGCACCCTGGGTGCAGACTTTCTGGGAATGATGAAATGAGGTTTGGGTGTTGATAGCAGTGTTTGAGTGAGCTGCTGGTCAGAGAAGTGAGTGCTATTTACTATTTATGTTGAATGTGTCTTAAAAAATAATGGGAAAGGTCACCTGAAGGCTAATGAAAAAGACTTTGTGGAGCAAACTGAGGACTAAAGACTGTGTGAGTCTGATCTAGAGGTGAATGGTTCTGTGTGTGAACACTGTGAGCTAGGATACTTAGCCACTGCAGTTTTAACTTGCCATTTTTCCAGCAGGAAAGAGCATCCTTGCCTTCTTTAGAGCTGAAACAAAACCAGATCCATCCCCTGGCACAGTTGTTCAGTGAAGTCTGTGAGTGTCAGTGTTGCCAGGCTTGTGGGGGAGTCTGTGTATCAAGCACAGATGCACGGAGCTGTCCCTGTGTGGGACGGGGGAACATTTCCTAGGGAATGATGGATCTTGTGGGATATTCACATTTCTACTGTCAGGTAATCTGTACTCCCTAAGGATCACCCCATCACTCACAAATGGATCTGTTCTGGACACCTCCCCTAAAGCTGTCTGATAACCATTCTATTGATAAGTCTTGGAAGGCACCAATTCCTTGTCAGCTACTGTGGTGACCATCAGAACAAGCAAAGTGTCCTACCATGTGAATTGTGACCTGAAGATGGGGCTGAAAGGTGTTTGAAGGTTAGAGAGGGAAGAAACGAACATAGTACTGGTGGAAATGCTTAAGGATGTGTCATATTTTTTATTTTTGTAAGTCTGATTCTCTAAGTGCTTGTAAAGTACTGTTGTATATGTGGTGATGCAGTAGTTCACAATATCCTTTTATTTTTGTATATTCCCTCCTCCACAATAATCCCTTCCTGTTCAACTCATAGAGAGTAATTTAAGAAGACAAAATTTATATATCATAATAAAATGCTTAAACTGTCATGCTGGTGTATCTGGAGTTTCCTTCCTCTTCGTTATCCATTTACGTGGTCCCTAATGCCCCTTTCCCATCCAGAGGGAATGTTTTTGGTCTTTCCATCCCTCACTTGTGGGATTCAGCCCAGCTCCCTATGGTCAGGAGGCTCTGGCTGCAGATGTGTGGAACCTGCTCTGTCACGTGTGCCCAGGGAAGGCTGAAATAGCTCAGGGAAAGGGCATGAAACTCACTCTTCCTGCAGAGGCATTTTTACCATTTCTTCACCCTAAATTTCCCTCTTCCTGCTCAATCTTGTTCTACCCAGCTATGAAGCCCTGGTGTTCAGTCTAAGTAATTCTCCCAGCTTTTCCATGGCCTTGAAGGAAGGACAGGAAGAAGCAACACAATCCCTCTTTCCTATCCAGGTATCCACATCCCAGCACAGTGGCAGGATCCTTGCTACCTCCTGGCTGTTTCAGTGCCCAAGGCAGCAGGGCTGCAGCAGGGCTGAACCCCTGCCCAGTCAGGGGTGTCTTGAAGCCAGTGCTGGAAATGTCTCAGGCTCACCAGCCAGCTCAGGAGAGGGCTCAGCTGTCTTCCCAGACCTAAGATGTCTGCAGGGACAAGCTGACACTAATCCTTATGGAAAAGTCATATTGATTTATAGGGATGAAGTCAATAGGCTTGGACAAAAAGGGCTGTTAAACTCTAAGGAATGGAAAGGAGAAGGGAAGCCATGTCATGCAAGAAGCTCTTGCTTCAGGTGCACGGGAAGGGCCCATCCCAAGCTGTTTGACACATCACGGCTGAATTGCTCCAAGGATGAAGGATGGGAGACATGGGCCTGCTCACCACCCCCAGGAATGCAACAACACGGGGGAGGCAAGGGGGTGCAGAGCCTGAGTGAGTTCAGTGGGTGAAACCCCAATGCCAGCTGAAGGCCTCGTGCCCCCAGTGCTGCTGGTTAAACAAAGCCATCCAGCGGGAGAGGCGTCCAGTGAAGATTCCTGAGGTGGCAGCTAAATCCTCAGCAGCCAAAGCAGTATTAGATGCAGGATATGTCTTTTGGCAAGTGTGCTCAGCTGAGCTAACCCCTAAGCTAGAGACTTTTACTGTGCCATTTGGATGTTGTAAATTTAAGCAGATGATGCTTGCTATTAGTTTTGCTCCTGGGATACTTCAGAGAGTAATTGCACGGATCTCGGAGGGATTACAAGGTGCTGAAGCTGTAATGGATGGACTTTCAATTTAGACTAGACGCCTGTATGAACAGAAGGAAAGGTTTAGGCTGGTTTTACAGACAGCAAGAATGCTGAGTGTAACATGCCAAGAGCCTCACCTAAAAGAAGCTGCTGATAATGGGCTGCTACAAATTAAATAATAATAAAACCCCACATACCAGGATCCCCTTTCCACTCAACAAAGCAGAGCTGTAAAGGAACAACAGATGCCTTTCTCAGATTTCATTCCACAGGTACAGTGCAGTCAACAAACAATGGAGGGATTTGCAAGAGAAAGAACCTTACCTGATAGTAGAGCAGTACAGGCTTCCCCCTGCTGCCAAGCCATCAGCTCCAAAAGACCTCGGGCTTGTTCTCTCCTCTTTACACTCAGCAGGTAGCAGTGTCACAGCCTGGACCTGCAGAAGTGTTTTTGGAACATCTAGGCAATGCCAAGCAGCAGGAAAGTTGTTTCACAGTCCTCAAAATGTCACGAACCTGTGCCCATGTGAAGGAACCACCAGCAGCACACCTGGACAGGTGCAGGTCCCAGCCACCCACACGAACTGTGTCTCCTCAGGCACAGGTTGCTGAACTGACATTTAGGCCATCTCTGTGGGAAGCAGATGTGGGATGGCAGTCTGTCACAGCAGAGATGCCACAAGGTCCCTCTGTCCAAAGAGCAGTCACCTCATGGTGCCACAACTGCCTCCCAGAGCAGCCATCCCAGTGTGAATGAACCCACCTGAGATGCTCTGGATGTGACTCTGCAAACTCCTCTTGTCCAGTGATGCAGGTTCAGTGTCTCAGGCAGCAACCAAGACCTCAGGGTGGCTGCATGGGCCTCTGGGTGCTTGGTCTGATGGTGGGAACGTGGCTTCTCTGGCTGGCACTCCTGACTGCTCTGCAGTGTCTGCTCAGCCATGGTGCATGGTGGTTTTCCACCCATTGCTTGGGGGAGCAATTCCCACCACAGATGCAGCCTTTCCAGTTCCCTGGTGGGCCAGGAGGAACATGGCTCAGCCATGCAGGTTTGCCACCATATTGACCACCCCCAGCTCTCCTGCCTAAGTCTCCATGTCTGGTGCAAGAACCTGCCCAAGGGCTCCACAGCTTCTGCCAAAGGCCCAGGTCCCCTTCTTTTGGCAATGAGCCTGGTCACAGTGGGAAATTAATGTAGAAATGGCTTGTTCACAAGTAGGGCTGAGGGTCCTGGAACTGCTTTTTGGGGGCGTAAAGAGGGAGTTTTATGAGCTCTTTTTTCTGCTTCTAATAATGTTACTGGATCCAAACAGTTCCACGCCCTGGAGTCCAAGACAGACGGAGAGTTCACATCTACGAGGATGAAAATGCTCATCCTGCCAAGCCTTTGATTCTCATCATATCCTTCCTACCCTGCAAACAGGCCGACAGCACATTTCTAGCATAAAAAAAATCCTTCTCTCCAGCTAACCACCTCCAGATTCCCTTCCTGAGCCTGTTCTGAGCCTGGTGATTAGACATTTCTATATACATAAACATTCAGCTCATCTCCCCAGGGCTCTTCCTGTCTCACAAGCAAATCCTGAGACCAGCCACTATTTGCTGCTCCTTGAAGTACAGATGGGCTCCTTCCAAGATGCTGCAGTTGGTGTCCTCCATGCAGAGCACCTGGCTTGCACCCCAGCTGTGACATGAACCACCAAGATGTCCATCACCTCCTGCTTTGGAGAGCAAACTGCTCCAAACACCCACTGCCTGGCTGTGGGGGACGATGCCAAAGGGCTGCACAGAGCAGGAAACCTGCGTGGGCACTGGGATGTGCCGTGGGAGCGTGTGGGGAGATGGAGACCTGCAGAGGGGAGGTGCAAAAACACACCAACTGCAAAGCAGGGGAGGGATAAGCAACACACACACAGAGTGCGAACTGCATTCTCTTTGATGGAGGATTGCAGAAACATTACCTTCCCCTGGGGCTTTTAGTGAAATAACCTGATTATTCATAAACCAGCCAGAACCATCAATCCCTCATTTATCATTTTCAACATAAATAATGAGGGCAAGAGAGGAACGAGCCAGCAACAAACTAGTTATAGATGTAGTGTTGAAATCTGCCCATTTTGTTTAAATATGCCCCACTTCCTGATAACAAGCAGTGATCCAACCGATTCCTCGACACAGTCCTCGAGTGTTGCACTGCAAAGGCCACAAGAAGCCACCCCCTGCTTTCTGCTAGTGAAAGTCCACGTGGTGTTTGTGTGGGAGGCCAGCTAGGAAAACACAGCAAGTTTAGAAAAAAAACCCACCACATTTGTCTTGCTGACAAATGCCTCAGGAAATACAAGCCTTTGTATTCTTCTTTTGACCCTTCCGCTCACAGATGGGGTTTTGCTGTGCTGGGTGCTCTGTGTCTTTTAGCCTCTGCACTTCCAGGACACTTCCTTTGGCTGCTGAAGAGCATGGATCAGATGCTCGACATGGAGGATGGGTCAAAGCACAGGCATTCCCCGTGCCTGGCTGGGAGATGAGGCAAATCACTGTGTTCTGGACCTGCCCACCACCTGCTGTGGCCAGGCAGGGAGGCCTCGGACGTGCAGAGCTGGAGTTGTAGCTTCAGGTCCAGCTTCTGTCTGTGGAGATGTGGTGCTGAGGAACATGGTTTGGCACTCAGTAGAGTTGGGTTAATGGTTGGACTCAATTAACTTAAAGGTCTTTTCCAACCAGAACGATTCTATGAGTCTAGTAAGGCATTTTGGGATGGCAGCAGCTCAGGCCTCTTAGAGCATCCCTGGCTGGCTGAGCAAGGGCTTTACTCTGGAATATAGATTGAAACAGAGGCAATAGCACCCAGAGCCACCCAGATCCCTCACCAGTATCTAGGAGAGGAGTTGAGTATCTGTACAGCTCCAGCCTGAGCCTGTTCTCAAAGTGAAGTGCAGGTGGAATGGGGCAGGCAACGACAGAGCAGCACGTGGGGCTTGGGGCACTTTGCTGCACAGAAGGAGCTGCCCTCGAGCTCCGCAGCCCTTCCCAGTCCTCCAGGACTGATAAACATTTTGGCAGCCCCAGCCCTGGTGGGGAGCCCCAGCTGTAGCTGAAACACACTGCTAATGAGCCACGTCTTCTGAAGGCCTCCAGGCTTGGCACCAACCACGGGGACCCGGCTCTGTCACCCGGTGCTGGTGCTGGACTGGCCCAGCGGGGCAGGCAGAGCTTCCCCTGCAGGGGAGCAGCTGGGCTGGGGGAAGGTTCTGCTGATCTGGGGAAAAAAGAAGGTTCTGCTGCTCTCCCCCACCCAGCCCCTTCCCTGATTCTCACCCCTCCCAAGGTCTCTCCTCTATCTGCACTCAGAAAAGGGGAGAACGAAAAAAGTATGTGATTTTTTTTTAAAATTATGATGTATATTTTTAAACACTGCCTGGTGGTGAAAAAGAACACCTGGGGAGCAGCCTTGACCCCCACACAGAGTCCTCCATTTTCCACAACTTGATACAAAACCCAGCAGGAAATTTGGACAGAAGGGCCCCACCAGCTCAGCAATGGGGAACAGTCACCCCGTGAGTCCCATCAGGTCAGTGGCCACCAGCTGGGGAACAGCAGGGTTCCAAGACCCCTGGAGAAGCAGGTGACTGGGTAAAGCCATACTCTGCTGGGAGATATTTGGAGAGCAAAGGGAAGAGGCTGCTTGACAGCAAGTCAACCCCTCACCTGTGTCTGTGCCTCCCCTGCTGGCCCAACTCCCCCAGACCCCCAGATAATGGGGGAGCATAAGAAACCCTCCTTCCTCCCAGCCTGCTTCCAATGAGGCTCTTCCAGCCAACAGTAACACACTTTGCTTTACTTCCCAGCATGGCCTGGGGCAGAAAGCAACATCTGGACCTAATAAAAAGGCTGCCCTCCCCCACTAAGAGACCCAAGAGCAACCTCTGCTATTTGGTTTCCAACCTCTGCTGCTTGGTTTCTCCTTCACTGGTGGATGGAGGAGTCAGCTCCAGCTCAGGGGTTGCTGCTGGTTGGAAGGGGAGCAGGATGCTCCAGCAGCTCACAGGAATTTAATTTATCCTTGTAACTCAAAAACGGGTCCAGTAGGGTGAAGGTAGATGGGTTTCACTTCTAAGGAGCCAGCACTACTTGAACTGGTTGTCATTTCTCTTCAGGGTATAGGGCTGGAGTGTAAGAATTTGTTCTTCCCTTGAACAGCATGGTGCTCTTTTGCAGTTCCAAAACCACAAAAGCTGGAGATGGCACGAAGCCAAGGCCCAGGATTAACAACCCCGTGGGGAAAAGCTCGGCTTCAGTCCAACTGGAATGCAGATCCAGACCTGGCACCCATCTTCAGGCACTCACCGACCAGGCTCCTCGTGTCTGACCTCTGGCAGCTGCTTTGCTTTCTGGAAAGGGCTCGGGATGAAATGGCAGCAGAAAATACTCCTGGATCTCAGGCAGAGCAGGATGAGGACTGGGTATCTACACTTGGGCCTTTTGCAAACACCCAAGTCAATGCGTCCAAACCTCATCAGGGTCCATGTCCCACTGGAGCTGATTCAGGGCCCATCACGCTGCTGACAGCTGCTCTGAGCAGAGTCTGAGGAACGTGCTGGATGAGGATGTAAGTGTCTTTGAGAGCAGCTTCTGGACGTTCTTGCTCTGTTTTTTGCTCTTCATGAAACCTCCCCTTCCCCCTGTGCCACCACAGGCCAGAGTGGAGTCCCCAGCAGCCCCCAGAGATGTCCCTCTCCTGCAGGCACAGAGTTTCCTGCAAATACTGACCTGCAACGTGTGGAGCAATTGGTTTTGGCTGGCTCAGCTGGGGCTGCATGCCCATGGGAGAGACCCCCATGGGTCTCCTCAGCCTCTGCTCAGGAGCACTGGGGGCTGCTGTGGCAATTAATAATGACAACTCAAAATCAACCATCATTAGCAGGGCCAGACCTCACAGCTAGAACGACTGGTGTTTCCTATCCCTTGGCCTCACCCTGGCAAATACTACAAGAGTTTTTTTCAGGCTGAACACGCATCTAGTCATCAAAGAGATTGGAAGTGACTAATAAATATGAAAAGAAGTCGGGGGGGCAGCAAAAATTCCTGGACCAAGATCAATCTTCACTGACAACTGCTGCTTTTGCTAAGCGAGAGTACCCAGCAGAGCTGAAAACAGCACCCGACTTCAAAGCAGAGAACTCTCCAGATGGAGTTCACCACCATTCCCAACACCCTGCACTTTGCCAGGTTACATGCATTTACAGGGCGGGACATTGGGGTTATTCCCCCAAAGAAGGGAAACACACTGGCCTCTTCCAAAATACGGAGTGGAAAAGATGTGTGATCAAGGCTCCTCTCTACACTTCTTAGGTGTTACTTCTGCCCTCCCTGCTGTGCATTTCATAGCAGCAATCTTGGATACCCTGGTAGCACCCCAAGGCTTTCCCTGCCCCAAGGCTCCCCTGCATCCTTCCCCTTAGGCAGTTCCTCCTCACAATGGCTGAGGCAACCAAGGCTCCAGGCTGGAGATCAGTGCAGCCAGGGATTTTATTTTTAGGAGCTTTTCTGCAAATCTGTTTTGGGGTTTTTGGGGTTTGTTTTCTTGTTGGTGCACCAGCCCACCAGCTCCTCCACTAGCACTTGCACTTCTCTAAAGCCAACACCAACCTCAGCTCGCTCAGACACAACTGCTCCAACCTCCCACCAGTGGTGACTGATTTATTACCACTCTGCTGCCTGGAGTCCTGACAAATACTCATTTTAGTAATTACAGGAGGCCAAAACCGAGAGGATTTATTTATCCTCTCACGTTTATTTACGTGACAATTAATTCAGCTGTTACCCAACCCACACACACACACAGTGACACCCATTCCCAAGTGTCTTATGAACCCAACTCTTCCCAGACAGGCACATAAACTGGGCAGAGCTCAGCCAGCCAAAACACCTCTGCCCAATGCTCTTCAGTGTCCCAACACTGATAAGATCCAGACATCCCATCAAAAGCTGCTCTAGTTTCCTTCCAAGTTACTCACCAGCCTAAAATGTCTCATCTCCTGCCAAGATCAGCTCTTTAGCCCTCTGCACCGTTATCAGAGAGCATATATAATTCCATGGCAAATCACAAGACCTGATGAATGGCTATTTGGATTGCAATAGTCAGGACAGTATAAAATGTTTCCTGCTCTCAGGAGCCCAGGAACAGTTACCAGCTTTGCTGGCCAAGGGCACATCTGGCCCATTCAGCTGCCCAGTTGAAGAGCCCCTGGGGAAGGGGGAGGGCACAGGGCTGGGTGCCACCACCACGTAGGTTTGTATTCTGGTCTGTTTTGTACCCTTTTTATTTTAATCTCACCCTGGTCCTGGCTGGGTGCCCCAGCTGCACCCCTGGCCCCTCCCTGCTGTCCACAGGGCACACTCCAGGAGGATGCTGAAGCCCAAGGCACAGAGTCCCAGCTGGCACAGCAAGGACAACTTCAGCCTCATGCCCTGTCCTCCCAGTTTGTTTAACTCAGTCTGCTTTTTAGCTAACCCAGCTTAAAAATATATATATATAAAAAAAATAAAACCCCATCTTTCTTCTGCTTTAATCTTTGCCAAAAGAAAATAAAAGATTTCCCCATAATCCCAACTAAACACCAGTTCATCACCAGGAGAAGGTGGCAACACTCCTGTGCCTTCTCACAGCCTCTGTCCAGGGAAAAGACACCTGGGACCATCTTTTGTGTTCCCTCTCCCCCTCAGAGCCCTGCCTGCCACCCACTCAAAACATGGGCGAGTTGTCTGGGTTGCTGACATTTTATTTTTCTTTACTGCTGTTTTTTGGAGCCATCTGCTTTTGTCCTGTTTCATTTTCATCTCCTGCAATAGCTTTTCAAGTAGACCTAGTTTTCCATCATTAAATCATAAATGTTGGCCTTGAGTTTATAGAGTTTTCCCACCTTCTCTTTCTTCAGCATCAGTGTGAATTACTGACTAGGGCTACTGCTGTCAGCCCTGGTCAGCATTTAAACCCTGATGTGAGAGGCTGACACTGCTTGGCTTCTTTTTTCCACTATTTATTAACTTACTCTAATTGCATTCAGAGCAGCAAAAGCCTTTCCGAGGAGGATTTCAACAAAACCCCTGGTCTTGGAGATCTTCTGAGCCATCAGTAAGAGCCAGCAGACACCTACCTTGTACGTCCCTGTGGGAGCTGGAGGCTGGTGGAACACGTGGAGACCAAAGGCAGCAGGTTTGGACAGTGTGGGCACCTACCTGGAGGAATTTCAGACAGTGTCTGGGCGATCCACAGAGGACTCGAGATGATCCTTCACCAGCATAGGGACAGGAACCTTTTGGACTCCCCTGGACAGACAAACCCATCACGCAGCATCAGGGAGCCTTCCTTGAGCATCCCTTGGTGACCACAGTCCCTGGGACCCCACCCCTGGCCCAGCCAAAGCACCCAAAGAACTGCAAGAAGCTACTTCAGAAGAATTCAAAGGCTTTTCCTGTTTCTGCTAAGAAGCCAACAGAAACATTTTGGGTACAGGAAGAAGCCTGGGTGGTGGGATGTGCTGGGGATGCTGCCGCAGGTGCTGTGGGGCCTCTTTAGATCCAGAGGCTACTCCCAGCCCAGTGACAACATCAAACTTAGGAAGCTCTTGGCCATCAGTGGCTATAAAGCAGCACCAGGGTGCAAGCCCTGCCTGCAGATGGGGAAACTGAGGCATGGAGGGAGCTGTGACTTGGCCAGAGCACCAACCCTTGAGCTTTGGTGGGATGTCCTGTCAACCAGCAAACTCATCCTTCATCCAGCAAAGTCATCCCTTGCCAAGGTTCCTCCAGCAGCCCTGTTCCCATTGCCTGCAGTGCCACGGGACAGTGCACAGACCCCACCACCTGGACCAGCCGAGCAGAGGTGCCAGGGGCTGTGCTGGGCAGCCTTGGGGTGAGTGACGGATGGACAATATCTGCCCAACCATCCATCCACCAGCACAAAGCCACACACACCCAGAGGACTAAAACAACCTCACAAACATCTGGTACCTCCTTTGAAACCCTCAAATCACAGCCCTGGATATCAGTGGTGCTTCAGGGCTCCTGGCCAGCCCTGCCAGCTCCAGCCCCTTGCCCTGCACATGAAAGACACAGTGGAAACAAGGGGAAAATATAAATGTGTCTATGGGTTTAGCACCAAAGGGTGAGACAAGCTCTTCACCCTGCAGCTGGTGGCTTCAGGTGCTGGCCATGGCACAGGGCAAATGCTGCCAGGATTAATGGGCAGGACAACCCAACCCTACTGTGGCCCAAATGGTGAGGAGGCAGCTCTGCAGCTCATGGCTGGAATCTGATGCCCTTCCAGATGTCCCAACACCCTGCTGTGCTCAGGGGTCAGCACGGGATGAGGAACCCAGAGGCCACCCAGTGCCTCCATCCCTGGCATGCTGTGGGTACCAATGGAGAGCCAAGGTGGGGCAAGACCAGGATTGCTGCGGCCGCCCTGAAGCACTTCTCAAACTCTCCTCTCTTCAGCTTCTCCTCCAGCTTTTCTCACCTCTCTCTCCAGCTTCTCTTGCCCCTCTCTCCACATCTCAACCCATACCAGGGGCCCTGTGTGGTTCAGTGGGGGGGGCCCTGCAACGGCCAGCGGGGCTGCGAGCCCTGCAGCCACCTTCCAGCAGCAACAGGCACCTTCAGGACTCCTGGAGACACCAAAGCAGCACTTTATTCATTCTTGTGGGTTGTTTTGGGGGGGCTATTTTCTTTTTCTGAAAAGGTGAAGGAGGCGGCTCTGAAGATGGGTCAGATCTGGATTCCCCCCCCCATCAAAATCTGCAACACTTTAACAGCGTTATGCCCAGACAACAGCTCTGTCAGCTTGTACATCTCAGAGCCACGGAGACACCAGCAGCAATAACCTGGGAATGGAAAGACTTCCACATCACTTGTGCATTGTCTCGGATTTTTTTTTTTCTTTAAAAAAAAAACCAACAAAAACCAACCAACAAACAAAAAAAAAGCACAACAGAAAAGACACAAACATCGATGAACGTTAAAAACCTGTACATTGTAAAAAAACAAACAAAAAACCCAACAAACAAACAAACAAACGAAAAAAAAACCCCAAATCCCAAACCCTGAACAAACGACAAACACCATCGTTCTCTTGCTCGGAAATCAGAATCAACCTGGGAACGTTGCAGGGGGAAAAGAAAGATCCATTGGGAAGGGAACAGCACCGGCCTCGCACGTCGGATGCTGCTGCCCACCCAGCAGCAGAGGCAGAGTCTGTGCTGTGCTCCGGGTTCCTCTAGCGTATAGAATGCAAAGCATTTAATACATAGTTTTTTGCTTTTTTTTGTCGTTTTGTTATTTTTTTTTTTTGGCCTTTTTTTTTCCCCCCTCCCCCCTCCCACCCTCCCAGGAGGGAGAAAGCAGAAAAGAATTGAAAAAAAAAAAAAAAAGTCTAATATTTTGTTCTTTAACCATGTAACTGCAGATATGAGCCAACATCATGGAATGAAAAAACATAATGTAAAGTAGAGCATTCGTGTGTATCACAAAAATACAATAAAAACTTTTTTTTTCCTTTTTTTTTTTTTTGGCTTTTTTTTTTTTTCTTTTTTGTTTTTTTTTTTTGTTTTTTTTTTTTTTTAAGCTTCCTGTGAGCCCCCTGCCAGGCCAGCCTCCTGCCTGCTCTGCCCCAGACCCGGCCAGCTCCGAGGACTCTGGAGAATCAACATCTACAACCAGCAAACTATTTCTGCTGTCTCAGCAAAGGTGTGTGGAACGAGGTGGGGGTTGGAGGGGGGGGGTCCTGCAACCGTGGCAAGATTTTGATTATGATTTTTTTTTTTTAAACTATGTTCATACATTCTCCTGACTCACAGACAACTTTGATGGATTATTGTTACCTTCTCTTCTGTGTTTTGTGTGTTGTGGTTGTTTTTTTTTTTAAACCCTTCCATACAATGGACAAACTCATCAAAGCCTGCATGTAGGAACAGAACCTCTTTTACAGCACATAATACTGTGTTTTGTTTAAGTCCTTCCTTGCGTAAAATATTGACATAATTCACTGAAGGTATCAAAAATATACCCTGTAGACCAATACAATTTACAATTGCCTTTTCTCACCATTCAGAAAACAATGCACTTAAAGCAACTGAGCCCCCCCAGGGGCAGCGCGCGAGCCAGCCCGGGGACATCCCTGCTCGCTCTGATTGAAGCCTGGGATCACTTCCACCAAAGGGACCAGGATTTTTTTTGTTTGTTTGTTTGTTTTGAAGAAATAACTCTTCATTCCCTCCCCTGCCTGCTCATCCCATCCAGGTCTGCAGCGCGTTCAGACCGCTCTGGGGCCGATCCCTCTTGCATCGTGGGACTGATGGGCTGCCCAGCCCTCAGATCAGCCAGGGGGAACCAAACCAGGGCGTTTCCTCCTCTTACACCTCTTAAACGTGTATTTTTGTGTGTCTTTCTTTAACCCACACAAGGTCCTGCTGCACAGCCCCTGGGATGCAGGGGAGCATCCCACAGCCCCTCATTTAACTCCGGCAAAGCGTCCGAGTGCGCGGCCCTGGGATGTGGGTCCGTGGCCACTTGGAGGAGTCACTGCCCAGCGAGGCTGCCACGATCGAAGATGGATTCCTTGGGTTTTGTCTCATTAAGGCTTTTTTCTTCTTTTGTTTTTTCTTCTTCTTTTTTAAATTTTATTTCCTTCAGACCGAAGACGCTGCAGAAATTTCCAGATGTCGAGAAAAAAAAACAAACGAATGAAAAATTAACTAAAAAAAAAAAAAAAAAGAACAAAAAACACCCCAACATCCCTCCCCAGATTGGCTGGTTGGGTGGGGAAGGAAAAAAAAAAATAATTAAAATATAAAAAGGAAAAGGAAAAAAAAACAACAAACAACAAAACAGCTCTGCTCCTGCATCTTCGCTCGTGAGAGCTGGCGGGGCCGGGGCGGGGGGTGCTGGCCCTGGGGGTCCCGCTCGCTCCCCGTGCCCTGGGTTTGGTCACCGTCTCCCTGCCCCTGGCTCACTTCATTCACTGTCCGAAAGGGTTTCATATTGGGAGCAGAGCAGGGGCTTGGGCTCCTCGTCCCAGGCGTGGTGCTGGCTGCCGGGGGTGCTCTGGGGCAGCGGGGCGGCGGGGGTGGCCGTCACCACCCCGCTGGGCAGCCGCATGGTCAGCGGGTTGTAGGGGAACGGCGTCGAACCTGCACG
>NW_009953217.1:307785-331362 GCF_000747805.2 Chaetura pelagica
GGTTGCGGTCCCCTTCCGAGGGCACGGAGGAGCCGGAGGGCGGCCGCTCGCCCGAGGGCAGCCCAGGCGCCGGGGACTTGGCCTTGCGGCTGTTGGGCCGGGCAGCGATCTTTGGCTTCCCCCCTCCTCCTGCGAAGAGAAGCACCCACTCGTCATGTGGATCGTCACCACAGGGTTTGGGGAGGGGGTCGGGTACCCAGCGATTCCCTTTTAAGGGCTTGCAAAAACGGCTTGCGGGAGGGGACCAGCTCAGCCTGGGGCCGATGGCACTGGGGTAGGGAAGGGTGATGGCGTGAGGTCTCAGCAGCAGGGCAGGTGAGCAAGGGGGTTTCTGTCCCCTCCTGTGCTGCTCTCCACTTTGTGGATTGATGCCACCAGCCATCCCGTGGAATGGATCCAGGACAGGAGCAGCTGTGCTGCTTTGACCAGGCTGTTCTTCCACAGGGATGGCTCCTGAGCTGGCTCGTGGCTCAGCCCACAAACATGGGTCAAGGGACGGGAGATCCATGTGCCACAGGGAACCCCTGGGAGCAACGTGGGTGCTGGATCCATGAGCACATACCCTGTTCCCATGTCTACATGGCCAGGACAGTCTTCAGTTTTACAGAAAAATCCCTGATGATGTTTAACCAGTTTCTAAAAAATGTGAAGGGCCTCTGCCGGGGAGGTTAGCCCAGGTAAACTGGGGGGAGCTCCCAAAGGGGGAGAGATGGAAGGGCTCTGCATCCCACCCTGCCTGCCCGCACAGCCTGCGCCAGGCATTGGGAAGCGCGGCCAGAGAAGCTGCTGCTTTCGTGCAGAAGCCAGAAAAGCTTTTCTGCAACAAGCTAAAGAGTGTCTGCTCTGAGCTGATCCAGAGGAAGGTTTGTGTGTCCCCAGGACCCTGCTCCTCAACTTCGGGGTCTATGGCCAGTTTGCCAAGAGTGACCCCCTTGGCTGCTGTGCTCTGCGCAGGGAACGTGCAAGAGCCAATCTGCCCTTTGTGAGTGCATGGGGGACAAGTGCTCTCCCCCACCCATCTCTGGTCCTTACCCTCTCTTCCTTAATTGGGGATCAGCAGAACAACCCCTTGGGCTCTGCTCAAGCCTCCCCCAAAGCTGGACAGATCCTGCTGTGGTGCCCAGCTGGTTTTGTAATCCCTGCTGGAGCCCATGGGGCAGCTCATGCTCAGTCCTGCTCTCTGAACTCGTCCCGTATCTCTACCACCTTTAACCACCCCCAGGCTTTCCCTCTTGTTCTAGGCATCTCCAGGCTCCATCCAACCCTCTGTCCTAGGCCAGAGCTTGCCCTGACCCCCATGAGCCTGGGGTGGGGAGAGAAAGACTACCCTGCCCTGTGTCCCCCTGAGCTGGCCCTTCTCAGCTCCTTCCCTTATTTTGGGAGCAACAATCCCACCTGGGATTTATGGACAGTTTGGGGTGACTATTCAAGTTTACAGCTTCATGTTTTGGAGTGTGGGTTTTCCCCTCCCCCCAGAAAACCCTTCCATAGTATGAAAATAAAAAAGAAAAGGAGATACTAAAAACCAACAAACAGGGAAAGGAGCACAGTCAGTGGTTTAGAGAAAGCAACAGCACCTTCCAAGACTATTAAATTAACATCAAACAAGACCAGGATTAATCAGCAGATTCACAAAGCTCAAAGCTGGGGGAGGGAGGGGAGAAAAGAAAAACAAAATGAACAAAAATCGGGGGGGAAGGGGGCGGGGAATAAATCTACCCACCAAAGGGGAAATATAAAGGCTGAGAATTAATAACACAGAGAGAGCGAAGGTGGAGAGGGCTGCAGACCTGGCAAGGAGCGCACGTCCTCGTTTCGTCCATCAGCAGGAGTTATGGGCATAGCAGCGGGCAGGCTTGCACTGGCATTCAGAGAGTTAAAAGCATTGGCACTGAGAGGTGAGCGCTCTTCCCACTGCTCGTCATATTTACCCATTAGGGCTTTCCTAATTATTGCCTCCAACCCCATGTTGGTACTGGAATTCTCTTGGACCGACTGGCTTCTACAACTGATTAGCCCTGGGAGATACGGGAGAGGGAGGAGAGAGGGGGATGGGAGGTGGGGGGGGAGCCAAATGAGAAGAAAGACGGGAGGGATGGGGGAAAAGGGAGAAAGGAGACAAGGGAGAAGGGAAGAAACAAACAGTCAGCACATTCTCGCAAAGCAAAAAACTTTGTCATCTTGTTCTTTAAAGCGCTGTGATGCCCCCGTCCTCCTCCTCCTTCCCGCTCCATCCCGCCCCAGGGCTTGGCAGGGGCTGGGACTTAGGCTGGGATGTGGGTTTCTGGAGTGCTGCAGGCAGGAAGGGCTCCCTGGGGCAAGGGGCTTTGAGGATGGTGGGGAAGGGGTTGTCACTGAGCCCTGGGGAGTGACTGCAAGAAGAAAGGGCTGTGCCAGGCTGGCCCAGGTGCAGGAGTCACCTGGATGCGTATGGATGCACACACAGATCAAAAGTCAGTGTGTGCTGGAGGCCAGGGCAGTTTCTCATGGAGGAAAAGTCAAGTAAGGAAGAGGGGGCACCCCACAAAAACACTTGATGGGAAAGAGGTGCCTGAATTTGGCCCTGGTATCAGAAGTGGCAAACACAAGCAGACCCCAGATAGGGCTGGGGATGCTGCCTGCATGGGGTCAGGCTACACTGGGAACAGGGCAGAGTCCCTTTGTCCCTCCTCATGCTCTCTGCAAACCCCCAGCCCATCGTCCTGGCCCACACCCTCCCTCCCCCGGGCCAGGTTCCTGCATACGGGAGAGGGAGGAGAGAGGGGGATGGGAGGTGGGGGGGGAGCCAAATGAGAAGAAAGACGGGAGGGATGGGGGAAAAGGGAGAAAGGAGACAAGGGAGAAGGGAAGAAACAAACAGTCAGCACATTCTCGCAAAGCAAAAAACTGTCATCTTGTTCTTTAAAGCGCTGTGATGCCCCCGTCCTCCTCCTCCTTCCCGCTCCATCCCGCCCCAGGGCTTGGCAGGGGCTGGGACTTAGGCTGGGATGTGGGTTTCTGGAGTGCTGCAGGCAGGAAGGGCTCCCTGGGGCAAGGGGCTTTGAGGATGGTGGGGAAGGGGTTGTCACTGAGCCCTGGGGAGTGACTGCAAGAAGAAAGGGCTGTGCCAGGCTGGCCCAGGTGCAGGAGTCACCTGGATGCGTATGGATGCACACACAGATCAAAAGTCAGTGTGTGCTGGAGGCCAGGGCAGTTTCTCATGGAGGAAAAGTCAAGTAAGGAAGAGGGGGCACCCCACAAAAACACTTGATGGGAAAGAGGTGCCTGAATTTGGCCCTGGTATCAGAAGTGGCAAACACAAGCAGACCCCAGATAGGGCTGGGGATGCTGCCTGCATGGGGTCAGGCTACACTGGGAACAGGGCAGAGTCCCTTTGTCCCTCCTCATGCTCTCTGCAAACCCCCAGCCCATCGTCCTGGCCCACACCCTCCCTCCCCCGGGCCAGGTTCCTGCTGCAGAGCCGGGTCCCCTCCCGGCTGAGCAGCAGCTACGGGGCAGGATGCAGAGGCAAAGTGGTGGATGTGTGGGCGTGTTGTGAGTCTCAAGCCATGCAGTTATGGTGCAGCACAGGGACCAGAGGGCACTAGGCTCAGCCACGCCACCGTCATTCCCAACGCGCAGTTACAGGGAACAAGCAAGGGCAAAATACAGACACAAAAAGAGCAGGCTGGCAGGGGAAGCCCCACCAGCAAGTCCCCCTGCCCCTCCCCAGCTTGCCCCACCCCATGGGTGCTCACACTGGGATCACTGCCTTTCTGCTCAGACAGGGATGGATCCTGGGTTCATCTGTTTTTCTGTAAGCAGGCAGGGCCTCTCCAGCTCCCTCTGGCCAGACCCCAGTCCTCAGCTCCCTGCACTGCCTTTACACCTCCCTCCAGCATGGTGGGAGCAGCTTTAACCAGGCGATGCTCTCAGGAGGTCAGGCCTCACTCCCTCCAAATTTTGGGTGATGAAGTCCCTCGGGTCCTGGCTGACTGCACTCCTTCCTCCAGCTGCAATGTGAGCTGGCTCCTCTCAAACATCTCTGCAGCAGCAAGTGGCCAAAGCCCACACCGGCCCTGGCGCTCCAACTGCACGGAGTCTGTGCCCTCAGTTCCCTTTCCTTGGCTGTGGGCAAGTCTGGCCCTTCCTCCTACTTACACTAAACAACCTGAAGGTATTCCTGATGTGGGAGGGCATCAATATATAATTAATTATTATTATAGTATTAATATAACATAATAACACCTGCATTATATTAACTTATAAATAAGTTATAATACTATTAATAATACTGTAATCACAATATATTAATAATAATATAATTATTAATTATTAATTAATACTCCTCAGTGGGGATTAATTTCATTCATGTGCCCACCCAGACACTGCTGCAGCAGCTGGTAACAGCCTGAGTCTGCATGCTGTCCTTGTCCCTCAGGCTGGTGTTTGTCCTGTGTCAGGGAAGCCCATGCTGGCTGTCCAACTCCACAGGGCTGCTTTCACCCCCTCTTTGCCAAAATCTCTTCCTTAAGCTGCTCCCTCTCCTCCTTTCCCAGCTGGGCTGAAGGCTGCAGTCACAGCAGGGCTGGGGAGGCTGCACTGTCTTTAGGGAAGCTCCAAAACCTCAGTTTCAGCCCCTGTACGGTGGTCCTCAGGCTCAGCACGGCAAATCCATCTCTGTCAGTGTCTGGGGGAACAATCCTGAGCCCTTCCCACCACCCTTTCTCCCTGACAGCTCTGTGTGGGCTGGGGCAGGGTTCCAGGTGTTAGCCAGCGAACCCCTGGTTAGGCAGCCCGGCTGGTTAATGCTGGTTAGGGCCAGGGACTCACTGAAGCCCACCATGGCTGCCTGCAGCAGCACCCAGATACCACCACCAAAACTGCTCCTCCAGTACCCCCCATCTGCTGAAAGCCACACACACACAGCAGCAGAGGTCCAAGGCCTCCTGCCCACAAAGCCCTTCTGTGTGGCACCTGACCCAGCCACCAGCTGAACACTTCCCCCCCCCTGCTGAGACACCAGAGTCAACCCATGCTTTAAGCACCTGGAGGACTGAGCATGCTGCCAGCAGCCTGAGCCCAACCACGCCTCCACCTCCAGGGTAACACCTTGTGTCCTCAGCAATGGTTGGTTAGCCCAACACTCACCGTTCAAGGCCACCGGGAGCTGCTCTCAACCCAGTCTGCTTTCACAGTTGGCTCCCACAGCCTACCCAGCCCGTGGTGACACAGGGCCTGTTTCCCACCCTCAAGTTCCCATTCACCACTGTCCTCCTACCCATCAGCAAGGTCCCACCAACAGTGAGGTGGTCTCTCCCAAGCATAAGGTCCACCTTGCTATATAGTTTAGCCCTCTGTTGGTATCAGATGACCAAACCCTGCTTGGCTTTTAACCTCTCCTCAAACTCTGCCAGGCTTTCCCAGGAATTAGACTGCATTGTCTCCAACCCAACAGCAAGGAGTTAACGGTGTGTCCTCAGGCTTCAGCCTCCTAGGAACTGTTATGCTTGGTCTTATGGCAAAAGGAGAAAAGGAGATGCTTAAATCTCCTGAGTCTCCTGCTCTTCATGGCTGTGAGCCCTGTAGGGAATAAGGTAAGATACAGATGGGGAGAGTTACCTGCTCCGGTGATCGCCGGCATATTGAAAATCTCTGTCCCAGGCTGCCCAACATCTGGAGAAAAACAAAGAAGCTCTTCAGTATGGAGAGAGGCATGTGCAGCTGGAGGTAGGGAGCAACCTGCCATGCCAGCTGGGACAAGATCCCAGTGTCCCTAACACAGCATCCAGCATGACACTGGGGTGGGTCTGCGGGTGCTGTCTGGGACCAGGAATAATTGTCTTTGGGGGAACCACAGTGAGCACGTCTCACCAGCTGGGAAAGGGCAGAAAAGCAGAGCCCAGAGAGCTTCATGCTCAGTGCTGACCTCCCTCCAGCCCCTTGGATCAAAAGCTCTGTGAAGTTAACCCCTCTCTTCCTGCCTATGGGATTTCCAAAAGCTCAAATCCCCATATCCAGGAAGCAGGTCTGGGCAGTGGGGAAGGCGAGGAGGAGAAGAAATGTTAAATCAATATTTTCCCTCTTAGCTGAGCTGTTTGACTTGCATATCACTTTCCTTAGAATAACAGAAATTCTCATCAAGTAAGAGGTGATTCCTATTTCTATATATTTTTCCTTGATAAGGAAAGTGTGGAAGGTCTCAGGGTTCAGCCACATGTCCCCAAAGAGGGATAACAATACTGTTGGCTCATGGTAACATCATCCAGGAGACGAGACAGCTCAGCCCCTCTTATCCAACACAGCTGTTGTAAGATGGATTCAAATTGAATTAGTATTGACTGTATAATGCTGGGCTAAATTAAATTATGATCCTATCTACTCTATTAGTGGTTAATGAATGAACGGGCTGAATTTCTAATAGAAGCCAGCCTGGTTAGTTTTACAGAGCTATACCAATATTGATGTAGGGCTTAAAGTAATGTTGGGGGGAGATGTGTCTCAAGGAGGAAGGATTCAGCTTGGCTGGCCATTCATTAAAATATCAATTGCTCTAAAGTCTCCTCCAAGCTCAGCTCATTATTTCCTTCCTATTGAGGTTATCTGCTGTGGGTGGGACTGACAGCCCCAGAGCAAGGAGTTGCAGGGCTGGGAAGCTTCCTGTGGCTTCCCCAGATGCACACAGCCACTGCTGGCACCAGCACAGCCCATCCCAGGGGGCATTTGGACCTCACACTTCCCAACAAACCATGGCACAATGCCAAGCACTGGCTGCAGCTTGACACTGCAGCACCCCTTCCTAAGTCTCCTTTGCTTCATGTGCCCTCAAGATTTTTTCTTCCCCCCCACTGCCCTCATTTGCTTCCCCACGTGTCCTTACTGTACTCCGTTTCATTTTTGTTGGTCGTGCTGAGCTTTTTGATAATCTCCTGTTTCTTGGACTTCACCATGGCAGAGTTGCTCTCAGTCAACTTGCTGAAGAAAGCTGGAGGCTGAGTATTGTTTCCTGGGGACTTGGACCCCATCCTGTGAAGAAAAACACCACTGAAAATCTCTGCAACGTCCAGTTCACAAAGTCCTACCTAGAAAAACTCTTCCCTTAGTGCAAATCCTCAGAATCTCCCACCTTTCTCCCTGCTCCTACCTCAAATGTACCAGACACTGCAGAGAAGCCCCTACAAACGGATGGGACAACCTGGGATGCGATGCTGCTTTTGGCTGCAAGAACAGCAGCCTGGGGCGGGGTGAGCGTGGGCACGGGAGGGACATCCCCTCCGTCGGTGTTACCTCTGGTCCATCTGCTCGCCCTCGCGGTACAGGCCGGGGTACGAGGCGCCCTTGCCGTGCTCCGGCTCCCCTGCGCCGTCTGGTGGCGAGACCGGCTCGATGCAATTGTCCGACCCGCCCGCGGCCGCGGCTTTGCTCTGCTCCGGGGACCTGCAGAGAGGGAGCGGGAGGTGAAATCGCTCCATTGCAACATCCTCTGGCTCCGCACAGCAGCTTGGGCTTGGGGAGGGCAGGGAGAAGGGCTAAACCAGCTTTCCTGGAGCAGGGAAACCAGGCAAACCTTCCCCAGCACTGTGGGCTGATGGTGTCCATCAATGAGAGCTGGGGGCACAGCTCGGGCACTGCTGTGCCCCACAGGCAGCCCCGAGAAGACCCACACAGACCACCCGAATGCCTGCCCATGGCCAGGGCCTGGGATACAGCCAGGTTCAACTCTGGAAGGAATTCCTCACGGCAAGTTCTGGGAATTTCAGTCTTTGTTCTTTCTGTGGTTTCTTTTTTTTCCCCCCCCCACTTATTTTCATCGCTGGGTGGCCCGGGCTGGGCTCCCTCCCCTGGGGTTACAAAGCCAATTCTAGGCATTTACTGGCAAAGAACCATTGGTTTGGAGACACCACCCTTTTCTGGATGCATCTGGGTCTCTGTCGGTGTTTAGGTGGGAGGACAGACCCCATCTTCACACTTCCCATTTTTAGTTTGGTGCAACAGCAATCAGACCTGCACTGTGACCTGCCAGGGTCTGAGGATGGTGACAGGACATGAAGCACTGGGCATAAACCAAAACACCTGAAGTTGCATCCTCACTTCTACTGTGAGGATGCTCAAATGCTGGTACAGGTCATCTACAGACATACTGAAGTCTCCATTACTGGAGATACTGAAAACCCAACTGACTATGGCCCTGGATAACCTGCACCAGCTGACCTGCTTGAGCAGGACAACCTGGAGAGGTCCCTTCCCACCTAAATGATTCTGTGACTCTGGCCAGATTAGGAAGGACTCTATGGGGGTCTGGAGAGCATCTCCAGAACAACAGGAATGGCAAGACAGGCACCACTGCAGGGGAAAAATGCCCAGATGAGATCAGAAGGTGATTTTATACTCTGGGCCACATAAGCAAGCAAATCATCTTAGCCCTGAGTCCAGGAACATAAATTCAGCAATGCCACACACCAGCCCTATATGCCACCTCACCAGGGTACCAGGCAGTCAAGGGCACCCACGTGGCTCCTCACCCTGGGTAGCCCTGATCTGTCTGAGCTCAGACTGGAACAGCTTTGGTTGGACTCTCAGACCTCACCTTTTGCCACCTTCGTTCTGTGGGGAGATCCTGGAGGCCACTGGGTGCTCCTGCTGCTGCAGGTAGGCCTCGCTGGGGGTGCGGCGCAGGTCCAGCACGGGGCAGGCGGCCCCGGGGAAGGAGTACACCGGGGTCTGGATGTGGGAGTTGAGCTGCTGCGGGTGGTGGCGCGTGTAGTCCTGGGTGATGACCTCCTACAAGAAGAAATCCCCAAGTCAGAAGCAGAGTTGGTTTCCACCTCTGGCTTTGTTGGGCTCAACTAAGACAGGGCAAACAGGAGGGAATTAGGCTGGTTTGTCCCTGTGGGGATGTAACTTCTGCCTCCTGCCTGCAGCAGCACTCATGATGAGCTTGTTGGTGACACAAGCACCCGGGCTGAACAGCCAGATGCACCCTGCTCTTCTGAGCCCCCAACTAGAGGTGCTGAGGTCTCCAGCATCTCTCCTGGCCCTTTTCCAGCAGACGTTTTCTATCAGCTCTTCCCTCCACCCTGGAGCCCCAGCAGGAAGGCAAGAACAAGGTTAATTACACTGATGTGCTGGGCCAGCGTGACCACCCGCTGGTTCATGCCCTTGAGGCTCTGGCTGGACTGCAGGGGCTGGCACTGGGGCTGGGGGCCGTCGGGCTGCCGGAGGTGCTGCAAGTGGGCTGTTTCAGCAGCTGAGACCTTCAGTGAGCCTGGGGGACACACAAAGCAGACAACAGGCATGAGACGATGTCTGCGTCCATCTTCCTCCAACACCATCCCAGCACAGCACTGGGGCACGCTGAGAAGGAACTGGGTGATGAAGCCCCCCATGCCAGTTCAGACTGTCCTGCACTGGCTGGCACTGCCAGCCCCTACTCTCACCTTGCTGCTTCTGCCTCAGGTCATGCTCCCCGTGCCCCTTCTCTGCATCCTGCAGCAGCTTGGCCCCTTTCTCATGGGACAGGTTGGGTGAGCTCACAGGACTCACCACTTCCATCCGCTCGGGGCTGTAGGCTCCGTGAAAACCTGGAGAAACAGGAGAAGGGAGTTGAAGCCAGGAGCTTGCTTGGCTTTTCTCTAGTGCTGTGGCAACCGGTGCTTGAGGGTAGAGTCACATGTTCAACAAAGGGGGGAAAAAGAGGTGAGGGAAGACCTAGCAGGCCACCCTGCAAGACCCCCTGAGCCACCTCTGATGTTGTGGTGACAGCTGCAGTAAAAGGTTTCATTCCTGCAGAGCTGCACACTCAGCAGCTTGCAGAGACAGCATCAGAGTCAGGAACCAAATTCAACCCCTGTGGTTCACAACATTTCCCCTCTCACCTACCAAAATAGAAAAATAACACTCCCCCCTCTATCAGAAGGAAAAAGTCCTTCAAGGCATGGGGGTGGCTTGCATGGGAGGTCTCAAGTGCTTTACAATAAAAAACCCCAAGCCCAGCATGGCCAAGAGCAGGAACTTGGAACACTGGGCATGAGGCCCTGTGGACCCCAGATCCTGCTCCGGAGACAGCAGACACACACACTGCAGGAGCAAAAAGGCTTCTTGACCTTCCTCTGCCTCTTAAGCCCTTTGCACAGACACATGCTAGGGAGAGCCGGAACGAGGAACCACCATTACCCTTCAACAGAGCCACAGATGGATTATGCTTTCACAGACCAAGGGTGGAGGATGAGTGACTCCTGGAAGAGGCACACCCTGCCTCTTGCCAACTAAGCACGTTTGGCAACACTCAGGACTTTTGCCTCCACAGACCTTTACACTCCAAATGCTCAATTCCCAGAAGCTGCCCGCTGCAGGCAGATCTGGCAGGCAACTCACAGCCCAGGCATCCATACACTGACCCTGCCTGTACCCAGGCCACAGAGGGGAGAACCCTCATGGAGAACCTTCCTGTGCCAGGGACAGGGATGCAGCATCCCCCATCATCCCATGTATGCCAGCACTGAGCAGACCACACTTCAGATTCACCCAAGATGATGTGTCCTGCTCTGGAAGTTCCTTTACCAAGAGGTAAATCCTGAAGAACACCAGCTCCCTTCTTTAAGCTCATTACTATAAAATAGCCACCGCTCTCCTTCACAGCACAACAACCTCAGCTGGAGGAAACACTGATGCCACGGAAAAAGGTGGAGGAAAAGCTCAGCCAGGCAGCACACTGTGGCCAGAGCCAGGTCCTTGGTCTCAGAGCATGCTGCTAGAAGGGGATGGGACCAGCCATGACCAAGTGGCAGGTTGGGAAGAGCTGGCAAGAGCAGTTCTTCTACCCTGGCCGTGCTGCTGTGTCCTTTCCACTCTTGGGTTAAAGAAGGGGAGCTGGGTAGCAACCCCTACTGCTGATGGTCAAGGCAGATACTTCAAGATGGGATCTCATCAAATCCCTGTGGGATGCCTGTTGCTGAGTGATCCCTGCCCAGCCCTGCCCACACTGCCCTCCTGTACCTGGACCCTGAGCAAGGTCACTCCAAGAGAATGGACCCTGCTCAAGCTGCATCATCCAGCATCCCATGAATCCCTCTGAGATCCTGCATGCTCAGTGGTACAACCACGAGCAGGGAGGTGTGTGTCTGAAAACCAGCAGCCCTGTCTCAGCTCACACTCCCCGTTCTCTGCTTCTCTTGTTTGATTTATTACCCACAACCGTTCCTTACAGACTGCCTGGGAATTCCTAACGATGGGCAAATCAAAATTAGCAAACTGCTATTGTCTATAAAAAGCAGTACCAGGAACTGAACAGCATTTGCAAAACAGGACTTGGCAACAGGGAAAAATAAAAGAGGCAGGGAGAGGGAAAATCCTTAAAACACACGGAAATGAAAAGGTCTGGAATAACACAACCACTGGGAAGCAGAGGGACAAGAACACTGGGGGAGCTGATAAAGCCAATAGCCAAAATGTGCAACTAAAAATAAGAAATAATGAAATAAAATGGGTTTCAGGCCACAACTCTCTTGCCTCTCCCTCCAATTTCTTACCAGCACTAGTGGAGTCGTTACTCAGCGAGCCTCTTTCTCGCTGCCCCTTATCGCAAGACATTTGGCGCATGATAATCACATCTATGAAGTTGGCCGCTGTCGTGGTGGTCTTACCGAGTGCTCGGAGCTCCTGTTCCTGCATTGAAAAGGGTTTACTTTGACTCTTTTCTCTACTGTGCTGCTCGGGGCCTGAGGCTGCATGCTGCTGGTCCAGAGGGTGATGGTGCTGCTGGCTTTTCCCCTGTCCTCTGCTATAGTGATGAGAAGAACCAGGTCCGGAGGCAGGTAAAGATCTTGACTCCATGGCTTTAATGGGTGAAGGCGACTGTTCGAGATTGGCCCCACTGGGCAGTTTTGAGGTGAAGACATTGTTGTCAGTCTGGGATCGTTCTGCCTTGGCTTCCCGTGCCCTCGAGGCTTCTTTCTGCAGGACAGCTGGGTCCATCAGGGCTGCATAGCCATCTGTGCTGATGGAGGAGCGCAGGGTGGATGCTGAGGGGAAGGCGGCAGAGCGGATTGGTGATGTGGTAGTGGTGGAGGAGGATCTGGAAGGTAAATGAAGATGAAGCAAAGATGAGAGAAGCACATGGAGAAAGGGGAGTGCTATTACCAGAGCCCTAGTGCCCAGCTCTGCTCCTGAGGTTGGCCTGTGCTGGAGCTGGTGAGGAGGGCTCAGATGAAAGCTCCAACACAGTAACTGGCCACCAGGTGTTGGCTGTGGCCTGGATGAACTGACTAAAGAGAATGAAACCCACAGACAGGCCCCAGAAACCTTCATAACTCCACGAAGAGGCAACTTTGAGCAAGAGGAGTGATATCTGTATTTGGGCACAGGAATGTTCCTGCTTTTTTTTCCTGGTAGAGTAAAAGCCACCAGGAAAAGTGAAGGAATTGGGCATCAGTATCTACCTCTCCCCATCACAACCTCCCTATGAGCCTCAATCCTGCTCCTGCTGAGGCTGAAGGCAAAAAACAACCCTCACTCCTCCTTAGAGGTGCCCCATGCGATGCTCATTAATTAACCACAGCAGCTGCCCCAGCGCAGGGGCCCAGGTGAGTAACAGGAACCACAGCAGTGAGATTTACCTCAGGACGGAAGGGGTGGGGGTCTCCGAGGAGATGATCTTCATGCCTGTGTTGTGGAGCACGCTGGGGCGCTGCTGGATGGTCTCATGGGTGCGGGGTGAGACAGGAGAGTGCTGGTGGCTGTGGGAGTGTGAGGATGAACGGCTGCTGGGCTGCTCTGTACCTGGGGGAAAGTACAATGAAGGACTTCTTCAGCTCTTTGTTTTATAGCCCAAACTCCTACCTTCACCCAGCACAGGCCCCAAGATGTGGTGCCGGGCTCCTCCCCAGCCTACCTGGTCTCCAGATGGGTGCATGCTCCACCGTGGTGGATGCTAAGATGGATTTTTCACGCTCCCTTTCCCGTTCTCGCTCCCGCTCCCGTTCCCGCTCAGACACTGATGATCCTGACTGTTTGGTCATGTGCGTGGGGCCTCCTGAAACCCAACCAAAACACAGTGAAAGGGCTGCAGACAGAGGGAATACCCCTGGGGAACACTGCCTGCTCTTCATATCACTGTCTGCAGAGTAGATAAGGAATGGCTCCATCGAAAAGTCACCTGGAGCAGGAGAGATGGGGGCAACCAGTGCAACAAAACCTGGGCAAATCACATCATAGCTGTCCTGGTGCCATCTCCAGGGTATGACCTTCTAAAAATCTGTTTGCCAGATGCCACTCTGAGGAAGAAGGGGGAAAAGCAAGGAAGCACCCAACAAGCAGGATGAGAAGAACTGGTTTGAGGGAGCCAGTCTGAAGGTCCCTGGGTGAGGATGACTTTGGGCTCCACCCATCTGCCCCGGCACACTGAGCTTACGGTCCTGAAATAGGTTAAGGGAGTCCAGCTTTCCCACGGGAAAAGCAACCTGCAGCATTACCTGGGGAGAGTGGGGAGCTGCTGTGCCGGCTGCCAAAGGTCTGGGGGGGGCCAGGGATGTAGGTGATGCGGTCCATGGTGGTGGCAGAGGTGCCGGGGGTGGGGGGCACAAGGACGGGCAGGTGTGGCACTTGGGACAGGTCGATGATGCCTGGAGAGAGAAGGAAGAAGTGTTATTTCCTACTGCTGGAAATAATGGGAAGGAGAAATGCTAAGAACTCTCCCTGCTGGATGAGGGGGCTGCAGGCAGCATCAGCCAGAGATCAAGGTGGTTCTTGCTGTGGAGGGGCAGGAACACCGCCCCCCCCACACCCCACTTCTTGCAGGAAGCCAGATATCCTCCAAAGGCCAGCAGAGCCAGGCTGGGAGGTGCTCACATGACCCAAAACCAAAGCTGGCACCTAAGGAGCCTCAAGTAACTAAAGATGGCAAAAAGAGCATCAAATCCCCCCTGCTATCCTCCATACTGACCAGCCAAGTTCCTACACTGCTGGGCGACACCATTCTCCTGGCTCGGGCCTTGGACCTAGCACTGAAGCTGATGGTGCTGACCTGGTGCAGCCTCCTCCTCCCAAAATGCCCCCAAGCCCCTGGTTGGTGCCATGCTGGCAGGACCTGCTGCATAGTTGAGGGCGAGGGAGGGCTCCCGGGGTGACAAGCCGCGCAGCATGTCCGCCCGCTGCGCCATGGCCGTGGCGGCGGCGTTGTGGTGCATCTGCTGGGACGTGATGTAGTCATTGATGATGGTCTGTCGGTTCTCCATGGCAGCTGTGTCCGGGTAGCCCCGGATGAGGTACGGGGGGTAGAGGTGGGGGTACGTGGGGCTTGGAGCCAGATGCCTCGGCAGGTAGTAAGCAGCAGCTGAGAGAGAAAAGGATGCAGACTTGAAGTGGCTTTCCTCAGAGACCTCCAGCTTTTGGAGCATAAGGAGAAAAAATACAATCCCAGAAAGGCTGTTGCCCTGTGGAAGGTACCTGCTTCCAGTTGGATTCCCCTCGGGATTGCGGCGGGGTCGAAAGCCAAGGGGATGTGTCCTCGGTACAGGTCAACCCCACCTACACCACGGAGCAGGTGCTCGTATGGGGAGATGGGGTGGTGGTGGTCGGCCATGGGGGTGTGTGGAGACTTGGAGTTGGTGAGCTCTCTTGATGAGGTGTTGATCTTCCTGTCCTGGGACACCGGCTTCCCAGCAGTGATGCTCCCTGCAGTGAGCAGAAGGAAACTTATCAGAGACTGAATGCTGTGGCCAAGCATGTCCCCCAGTGACGCTCGTGCCTCCCCCTGAACTCAAGTGTCCTTCTTGTCCTCCCAGCACTGCCATCCTGCATTACATCACCAAGGCTGAGACAGGTCACACCTGGTCACACCTGGGAGGAGAAGCCTGTCCCAAACTCCTCCACCCTGGTGCATCTATTATGGCCATGCAGGGTGGGCTGTGGGCTCATCCTGCACAAGAAGCTGGCAGTGGAGCATTGCCATGCTCCTTGGCATGAGGAGGTCACTACTGCTGGGCAGAGATAGGGACCCCAAAACTCCTGGCAGTGGTGACAAAACACAATTCAGGAGGCTCCAGCACCCACAGGAGCTGGAAGCTCTTTCCCAGCACATGGAGGGGAGGCTGGATCTTGTCAAGGGTGTCTCTTGGGTCTCCCAACCTGAGCTGGGCCCAGTGCCTGACAACCCTTCCAGTAAAGAAATTTTTCCTAAGAAAAGCCTGAAGATCCCCCAGCCAGTGCATGGAGCACCACCTTCCTGCACACCTTTACAAACAGGGGCACCTGGGCCAAGCTGGGACAGGGAAAATGCTTCCTAAATGCCATCAGCTTCACCAGCCAAGGTCCAAATCAGTGGTCCAAGGACCATATCCTGTGGTCAGCCTGGCACAGATGTGAGGTGCAGTCCCTGCAACTGTCTGAGGACTGCAGAGGGAGCTCAGCCCCAGCCACCCCTGGCAGCTGCCCCAGTGCTGTGACTCAGCCGCGCTGCAGGCAGGAGTGGGTGCGGGATGCTGGGGAGAACGGGTTGGACAGGCACCTGCTGGGAACAGCTCGGGCAGGCGGGGTCTGGAGCTGCCTCATGCACACCATGTCCACTCCCCTTGCCAGAAATCTTGGCATCAAACCAAAGGTTTGCCAAGTACCTTCATGCTGCCGTGGCGTGGACTCCCGTGTGGAGACTGGAGAGCCTCTGTGCAAGTGGCTGCTGAACGCCGTGCTGTGCCCTGGCTGGTGGTCCTCGTAGGCAAGGGCACTTTGGTGGGGCTTGCCCGGTTCGGGTACAATCACAGGAGCTCCTCTGGCAATGGAGCCACCTGAGTTTGTCACTGGGCTTGGCCTGTTTTTCAGGCTCTCTTCATAAGCTCTCTCCAGATTCCTTGGGTCTTGGATGACATCCAGGGAGTGCACGGAGTGAAAAGTCCTCCCGGGACTGCCGATGATGGACCGCACGTCGTGCTTTTTGGTACTCGAGGAGGAAGAGCCACTGTCGTACTTCAGTGGGGTACCCTGGGGACAGAAGGCAGAGGTGGTGTCAAAGGGGTGTAGAGCAGATGGGGATGCAGTGATCGCATCTCACTGAGTTTCAACAGGACTTGTGGTTCCTCATTCCATGGGTCAGTGCATCAGTTTACTTGGTCAAACAGCAATAGCCACTGGCAAAGAAGAGATAAAAGCTCCACGCAGGGCAGGGTGGAGGGCCCATCCTGCGTGTCTCGCTGTGCTCCAGCAAGATGCTGATGAGTCACCACCAAAGGCTGGCTGTGCCCATCACGCCTCTCTCCTACACACACTGTGAAATGAGGTAGGACTACAAGGTGCCATGGGAACCCTCCAAATATTTGGAACCCAACAGGAGGCAGCATGTTAAGTTTCATCCTAACTACTGGGCTTGCTGGATTGACACTTGCCCATAAGGGGAAGAGATTAAGATTATGTGCACCCAGAGTCACAACTGCCAAGGGCACGAGATGACTCTGGCCTTGAACAAGAGCCAAATGTGTCCCCTTCTATGTGTGTGTGCAGACAGAGCATCACCTTCTTAACATGCCAGTGGCTGCTGAGCTCCCTTCCCTAGGCTGTGTGTTTATCTGCTGGGAAGGATCACAGAACAGTTTGGGTTGGAAGGGACCTTTAAAAACCAGATGATGGGGAAGGGCAACCTGTACCCAAGCAAAACCTCAAGTCTCACTAGTGATGTGTTTCCAACCCCAAGTCCTCTCTGCTCTCTTTTTACCGTGGGAAGGTAAGTACAGCAGCCTGGGTAGGACTGATCTCATCTGCTGTTTATCCCACACTCACCTGCGTGATGGAGCCTTCCTTCAGAGGTCTTGTCAGAGAGATGTCCGGTGTCCGCCTCAGCTCCTCCCGGGGAATTTCATGGATTGATCTTCCTGCTTCTTTCACTGTGGCCACCAGGCCTTCATGGGCTGGTTTCATTTTCAGGGGAGTAAGGCCTTCATGAGACCTGACTTTGTAGGCATCAGATAAGTCCCTCGGCGGAGTGTTTTCCCTCTTGAGCTGTTTGGCTTCTCTTCTGAGGTAGTCCTCATGGGCTTCTACGTAGGACCGAGGTATTCCTGCAACCCCCAAGCAGACAATGGATGCAGAGGGTGACTTCCCAGCCAGATACTGGATTTCCAGTCTCCATGGGGATGCTCAGTCCCAGGAGGTCTCTAATGCATGTAACCTGGGGACTGGTACCCAGCTGAACACACAGAGCAGCTACATCCTAATGCAGCTGGACCCCATAACACCTCCTTCTGCTTTCTGCACCCATCTCGCACTAGCTCCAACCTGCCTTCATGCAAGTCACTGGGAATTTTACCCCTGACTTTGGTGAGAGCTTAGGCTGGAAGCTGAGCAAGACTGACAGTCTCTCTGGGCACAGAGCCGAGGCTGCAGAGATCTGCAGCTGGACCTTGGTGTGTCCATCCTTGTTTCCTCCAGCCCTAGCCTGACAAGAACAATGTGAAATAGTTCCCCACGTTACCTCTGGCCATGGCCATCTTCTGCTTGCAGGCTTTACCTTGGGTAATTGAGCCCCTCATGTGATGTTGCTCCTTTAGGTTATGGGGACTGTGTCGGTCCGGAGGGATTGCTCGACCCATGAGACCTAGAAGATATCCAAGGGGAAAAGCTTGGACACGAGTTCATTTACAATGAATAGACAGTGTTACCAGGGATCCATGGGACAAGAAGAAAAAACATCATCAATATCTAATGTACCCGATATCTCTTTTTAAAAACTATGCTTCCTTTTTTTCTAGTTCTTAAACTGGTCTACCAGGACAGAAACCAAAGGCAAATGGGCCAGTCTGTGTCCCTTGTTTTCTCACAATGGTCAGATACTGAGATGTGCTGCAGGGTACCAGCAGGGTACCACTGACAAAACATGGGCAGGGAAGGGGCATTATATAGACAAGATGGGGTCTCTGCAGGTCACTACTAACACAGCACAGGTAACAGTTTTCACCCAGACCTACCTTCAATGCTGGCAGATAAGGTATCACGGGCTGATAAGCCCCGGCTGATCCTTCCCTCCATCATATCGTAGGTCCGTTTGGTTCCCGTGGTCTCATGCGAAGCTCCTGAGCTCCTGCTGTCTTCTTTGGGACACTGTGAAGCAGCAACTCCACCTGGGGAAGAGAACACCAATAAGCACCATCAGGAGCACAGAAAGCCAGGACTGGCCACAGGAGGGTGTGTGCTGTTTGCGTGTGCTGCTGAAAGGTCAGGTCCCATCCCAGCACAGCCACCGCTCAGCAGCGCCAGGAACGTCGCACAAGGTTGGATTCCAAGAAATTCAGCTGGTGTTTTCTCCCCTCCCTGCCTGCCTCAGTCTCCAGAGCTGTGCCTCCCACTTGGGTAGGAGCATCCGCCCTGTCCTGTCCCACTCCCTCCCTCCCCTGTGGGGGCCAGATGTCGGCAGCAGGACAGCCCGGAGCCAGCGCGGCGCTGGTGGGAGCAGCTGCGGTTCCACTGAACTTGGCCCTGTGGGTCTGGGGATTTTGATTTTTCTTTCCCCCCCCATTTGTTTTGATTTTTGCTAGACACCTACTGTTTGGGATCTTGGCCAGCCTTAACATTTGCCAAGACACTCCCTGGGTGAGAAAATCAGGGAAAAGGGGGGAGAGGCAAAGCTGAGAATAATTCCTTTGAAACAGCAGTGAGCGCACTCAAGAACAGAGACGGCGAAAAGTCCCCAGCAGGACTGATGGAGCAGGCACTGGCACGACAGGAGGCCACTGACCTCCTCCTCATCCAAACCTGCAGCAGATTTTTCTGCAAACCAACAGTCAACAACACAGAACTACAGCCCCCACCTCTCTGCCAGCACAGCCATGCCTGTGCCAGGCAGCAGCACACGTGCCCTGGGCGATGGGCATCCATCATGTGCGGCGGGCTGTGAATTCATCAGGCAGCTTCTGACCTACGAATGCCTCCTGTTTATGTAACAAGCTCCCAGCGGGAATGTTGGTTTGGAGAGATGAACATCTCTGCCCATCATCCCTGGCCTGGCTGCCCCTGCCAAGTATTGCTGGTGCCCAGATCCTCCTCTTCATGGGCAGAGAAAGTGGTTATACAATTAGAGAAAATGGAGGAGAAGTTAAAAACATTCATTCCATTGTGGACAATCAGGAACAAAAGTCTTCCTCGGCAAACCTAGTAATTAATAAAATGGGATTATTACAACTTCTCACCCACTATTGGTTTCTGCAATCAGCACCCACTAGATCCAGAAAGGGTGAGGGGAGACAAAAGGGGGATCTGTCCCTGAGCCTTCTCTTCAGATTGATTCGACAGGAGAAATCCGTGGGTGATGCTCACAGCCAGGCAAGCACCTTGTGGGGTGACGTGCCTGCTCCCTGTCATCAAGGCACATCTGCTGCCAACAGCCCTTCTGCAGAAGGGGATGCAGTCCTGGGCACCCTTTGTACCGCTGGGAAGCAGGGGGAGGGAATGAGGGAGAAAAGGGACTAAGCAGAAAGAAAATCACTCCAAAACCATGTCCCTTGCCTTGCAGAAGCCATCAGCAATCATATGCAGAATGAGAATAACCAATCTAGCACAATTCAGCTTGCACATGCTACAGGATCTTGTCTCATTACAGCTCTTTTATTTTAAGCACCCTCATGACACTAAAGAATTTGAAAATTTTTTTTTCTGCTTGCCAAAATTCATAATCACCAACAATTTCAGTTTTCTTATTTAATTTTTTTTTTAACTCTTCCCCTGCAGGCTGTGCTGCCTGGCTGGGCTGTGCAGGGGGAGGAGGCAGGCAGCAGGGCTGGCTGGGCTGCAGCAGCAGGCAAGAGAACTTGGGGTGAGGTCAATGCTACCAGGCATGTAAAAAGCTGCTGTGGAGAGGAAGGAATTAATTCCTCATCTGTGTCCACAGATGGTAGGACAAGAGGTGATGGGCTCAGACTGTGGTTAAGGAGACTCCTGTGCCAGGCAGCAGCACACGCGCCCTGGGCGATGGGCATCCATCATGTGCGGCGGGCTGTGAATTCATCAGGCAGCTTCTGACCTACGAATGCCTCCTGTTTATGTAACAAGCTCCCAGCGGGAATGTTGGTTTGGAGAGATGAACATCTCTGCCCATCATCCCTGGCCTGGCTGCCCCTGCCAAGTATTGCTGGTGCCCAGATCCTCCTCTTCATGGGCAGAGAAAGTGGTTATACAATTAGAGAAAATGGAGGAGAAGTTAAAAACATTCATTCCATTGTGGACAATCAGGAACAAAAGTCTTCCTCGGCAAACCTAGTAATTAATAAAATGGGATTATTACAACTTCTCACCCACTATTGGTTTCTGCAATCAGCACCCACTAGATCCAGAAAGGGTGAGGGGAGACAAAAGGGGGATCTGTCCCTGAGCCTTCTCTTCAGATTGATTCGACAGGAGAAATCCGTGGGTGATGCTCACAGCCAGGCAAGCACCTTGTGGGGTGACGTGCCTGCTCCCTGTCATCAAGGCACATCTGCTGCCAACAGCCCTTCTGCAGAAGGGGATGCAGTCCTGGGCACCCTTTGTACCGCTGGGAAGCAGGGGGAGGGAATGAGGGAGAAAAGGGACTAAGCAGAAAGAAAATCACTCCAAAACCATGTCCCTTGCCTTGCAGAAGCCATCAGCAATCATATGCAGAATGAGAATAACCAATCTAGCACAATTCAGCTTGCACATGCTACAGGATCTTGTCTCATTACAGCTCTTTTATTTTAAGCACCCTCATGACACTAAAGAATTTGAAAATTTTTTTTTCTGCTTGCCAAAATTCATAATCACCAACAATTTCAGTTTTCTTATTTAATTTTTTTTTTTTAACTCTTCCCCTGCAGGCTGTGCTGCCTGGCTGGGCTGTGCAGGGGGAGGAGGCAGGCAGCAGGGCTGGCTGGGCTGCAGCAGCAGGCAAGAGAACTTGGGGTGAGGTCAATGCTACCAGGCATGTAAAAAGCTGCTGTGGAGAGGAAGGAATTAATTCCTCATCTGTGTCCACAGATGGTAGGACAAGAGGTGATGGGCTCAGACTGTGGTTAAGGAGACTGATGCTGACAGTGACAAGTGCAATGAGGAAGAGTCTGGTCTGCAGGTCTCCTTTGCTGGGAGAAGGGGATCCTAGCTCCTGGCATGGGCAGTCCTTGCTGTTGGGAGCCTTCCTCAGCTCTTCCCTGGTGGCACCGTTTTTGAGATCAACCTCAGTCAACTCCAAGCCTGGACAGAGAAGATGAAAATAGCTCCTTGCACAAACAAGTCCTGAAATGCTTCCTGCACCCTCCCTGGTCTGAGCCCTGCCAACTGTCCCGAAGGGCGGCCAGACACAAGTCTCCCATGGTGACACTTCTTATCTGGGCTAAAGTTGACAGAGAATGTGGGCAGGCGGGGGACAAGCTGGTTCCCATGTGGTGGGGAGAGGCATGGTGCAGAACTCTGTTCTGAAAGGTCCCTGCAGCCCCAGGGCACACACAGAGGTGGCAGCAGCCAAAGCCTGTGATTCGTCCCACGTGGCCTGACCTGACCCCTCTGCCTCCAGCCCTGGGATGAAACCATCTGCCTGCTCTTGTGGGCAAGAGGAAAGGGACTTCCATGAGTGTGGCTGAGGTTAGGATCTGCTCCTTAATCATCTCCAAATCCAACTGAGAAGAGAGGTGACATGAGGAGGGCTGTCCCCAAGCATGCCAGAGAACATGCCACAATTTTACGCCAGGAGGACATGGCTGTGGTGTCTGTAACTCAGCTCTTCCTGACCCCAGATGCAGGTGAGGAGAAGCGCAGCTCCACGCCAGCGATGCCCGACCTAGCACATAGCGAAAGACAAGCACAGAGGAGTAATTTCCAGCTCCAGTGGAGAGGACCATCTGCTCATTGCTACTGGGAGCCACGGGGACTCACAGAGCAGCTTCAATGGCCAGTGCTGGGTCGGGATGAGCAGGCGCAAAGGAGGCAGGAGCAGCTGGTGCCTGCCTGCTGACACTGCTGACATCGCTGGCAGCCGGGCACCGCTGGCACTTACCAGATAGCGGGGGTGTGAGTGGCAACACAGCTTCTGGGTCTCTCCAGAGCCCTCTCTGGAGCAGCCCAGCTGCTCACCTGGCTTTGCTCTGCCCTACTCTGCTCCTCAGGCAGGCAGGGTCAGCCTGGTTAGCAAATGACACCATCACTTCTCACCCCTGATGAGGCTCCAGGCAGGTGCCTCGGGCTCCTGAGCACCCCTGGGTGACAGCAGTTGGCCACTGTTCAATGCACCTCCCAGACAGGCTCCTTGCTGTATGTGGGAATGGCTTCACCTTCTCCAATAGCTACAGATGCTGTAGCAAAGCTCACAAGGTACTGAAGCACGGTGCTGCCAGATTCCTGCAGGGCAGCCCCATGCTGGGAAAGCTGCATGGTGCCTGAGACATTGCTGATAGGAATCTGATGTCTGAAAAAAACCTTTATGCCAAACTACCTGACTTGGCTCCATCTTGCAGGTTCTTGAGTCCCACCTTGACCCAAGAGCTTGGGGATGTTCTCATACTGTTTTCAGACAGTCCCGTCCTGCACAGGATGCTAGGGATCAAGGCAACACGTTCCCACCTGGTCCTCTCCTCTTCCTTGCTCCACCAAAACCTACCAAAATCAGAGAGCCTGACCATGGCCAGAGCCTCATCACACACCTGCTTGCTGGCAAAGCCACCTGCAAGGTGAGATAACCCCATGGCGCAGAGGGAAGCCAAGCCAGGCAGTAAGTACGTGGGGTGGGAAGGGAGAGAAATGACACTGAAGTAAAGATGCTAGGCAGGACTTCTGCACTTTGTCAGCCTTTCCTCAAATAACTCCCAGCCATGGTGGCACAAACCCACAGCACCTGCCCTAAAAAGGCAGAGGATTACGACTTACCCTCGTAGGACAGCACGTGGCCCTTCTTCCCTTCATAGATGACATGTCCTTTGGGCATGGCATCCTCTCTCGCCTTCTCTGCTCTGCTGGGGCTGTCTTCTCCGATTATCCTGGTAATGGTTCCTTTGTACAGCACTTCTGCCGGGGTGCCCTTGGAAAGCCACCAAGATCCATATTTAACAGTGTCACAAGCAATTAAGCAAGCGCGCGCGCAGGAACAGGCTGTTCCCGGCGGGAAGCTGAGTGCGGGGAGAGCGCGCCCGGCCTCCCCTTCCTGGCGCAGCCAACAGAGAGGGAATTGCAGCTTAATTATTGATGAGGACAGTAACGAGGAGCGGTAAAAATGTACGTGATCTGTGTGAAGCTGCTGGGAAGAGGTGGGGGGTGAGGACAGCATGGATCTCGAAAATAGCAGCCCTGTCACCCTGTGTGTTTCCAAGTGAGCTCCCTGGCTCGCTTCGGCCCCACAGGTTTGGGGAGACAGGGCTGGTGGCCCCCTGGGGACACCTCGGTGATGGCAGGGACCGCTCAAGCATTGGCTTTTCCCTGCAGCCTATTTTCCTGGCCTGGTTCAGGAGCAACAGAGATGTGCTGCCCACCCAGGGCACATCTGCTGGCAGCACACGTCACCTCCAGAGAGCCCCAACCTCCAGGATTGATGCTTGTGGGAAGCCTCGGGGAAGCCATGCCCCAGGCAGCATTACTGGTGCTCCCAGGTGGTGCCAGGGCAGACTACTCCCCCACCCTAGCTTG
>NW_009953217.1:331573-357139 GCF_000747805.2 Chaetura pelagica
GTACCAAACCTGCTGAGTGTCCCCCAACCCCACTGCAGCTGCTGGGATGTGCCAGGTTCAGAGGTCTGACCATTTGCCCTCGCAGCACACGCGGTACCAGCTCTACCAGCCCCGGGTAAGTCATCCTCCTTCCGTGGACGTGCTCAGAGGGGATTTGAAAGCAAGTGATGACAGATGGTTTCAGAGCAGAGAGCATATATTCAAGATCTGCCTTCTGTGAACTGGACGACTAATGTGAGATCAAGTATCAGCTCTGATACCCAGAGCTGCTGCTGGAACAGGGGGCTCCTGCTCCCCAGTGGAAGCAGCGGGGTGCTGACTGCTGGGCCAGGAGAGGCAGGCAATGCCCTGGGTCTCAGCTTGGTACTTTATTCCCAAGCCAAACAAAGCAACCTAAATTTATGCAAAATGGTGCCTCAGCAAACTGCTCATCTTCTGATCTCTGGCACATGGTGCTCGAGACCCTTCATGCCCACTTATTGCTGCCCAAAGCATTCCCACAGGAAGAGATGGAGCCCACATTTGCTCTGAAGGGTTATTTACAGCCCCTGAGCACCCACTCCTGGCAGCTGCTGGATGCAGAGCAGCAGAGAAGTGAAACCTTTGCTCTGGGCCAGGATACAGGTTCAGGTCCCCAGGGCCATAGGAAAAATGGTTACTCTCCTTGAAGGAGTCAGGCAAAAATCTGAGCTCTAGTTGCTTTAAATATCTGAATGATGGCCAGACAAAATCCCCAAGGGAAACAGGTTGTTGTGTTGTTTTTTTTTTTAATGCTCTCTGCTCTGTTACCAGATGAGCAATAACTCACACTGCAAAAATCTATAGCCTGCTTGCCAGCTGCTCTTCCAAAGATGGATGGTGGAGATTAAGGCCAGAGTATCTTCCTGCTCAAGAGAACCTTCGGGCAGGACCTCTAGAACAGCACGCTCAGCCCTGGCAGGAGACCTCACTACCTTACCTGCACCTCGCAGCCTCCCCTTCTCCTCCATCTGTCTCCTTCTCTCCATTCCACTTTCTTGCACTGGCAAGATTATTTTCCCAGAGCCATTAAAAGCTGCTTTCACCTCTGTACCTGACAGCTATGAAAAGCAAAGTGGGTTTTGGACATGCTGCAAGGCTCTGCACTGCTGCTTGCTGAGCTCTGTGCTTCTGCAGACTTGGCTCACGGGACAGGGCTCATCCCAGCCCCCATGGAGGCTGTTTGCAAAGGCTCTGGCCACAGACTTCTCCACAGGATGGGAACATCCCACCCCTGTACTGCTCATCCCTGTGCTGTATGCTCAGGACACCCTGCAAACTCCCAAACCATGTGTCCAGCACCACAAGCTGCAACCACCAGCACCCAGGAAGCAAAATCCATTGGAGACAAGTGACCTACGTGTGTGATGGATCCTCGGTAGGTGATGGGCGACTCTGGAGGTGGTCTGGATGTGGGTGTTCCCTTGGTGATGCTCCCTCCTGAGGCAGAGCTGAGGGAAGTACCTGGAAGACACAAAGCCAGTGAGCTGGGGCTGGATTTGATGTTTGGAACAAAACAGTCTGAGTCTATGGAGGAAGAGCAGGATATGACCCAAACTCTAGCAAGCTGAGGTAGTGCAGGAGGAGCCCTCCAAGAAATGTCACTGTTGAACCCCATGCTTGCAGAGCCCACCCCACCCCTGAGGGACCCTGTGAGTGTGGGGCTAGGAGCTGGAAAGAATGGGTATTCTGAGGCTATTATCTGCCTGCTGCCTCGGTGGAGGGGCTGGGCAGATCTACAGGCCTGGGAGAAAGCACAGGCTGTCTCAGCCTCTCCTGATGTGATCAGAGCAGATCTCTGGTGAGATGCAGCTCGGGGTGGTTTGAGTTCATTTGGGTGCATGTGTCCTGGGCTGGAGCCAGCCCATCGCACTCAGGCTTCCGATTGCCTGAGCTGAGGAATTTCACAAACCAGAATTTGCACTTAAAAGCAACACCTTTGCATTTGTTTTCTTCTGCCCAGCTAATGGGGAGAGAAGCACACAGTGGCTATATTGAAACAGAATGTCGTCCCTACCCAGCTGCAGAAGCAACAGTGAAGAGCCTTTAAAAGGCAATGGAATTTAAACAGGTCTTGCTTTATCTTAAGCAACAGATTTTCAGGTGCTCCATGAACATAAAAGCTCCATCAGGAACAACTCCCTGATTTGGGGAGATGGCTAGACATATTGAGACATTGTACAGACCTATCTGCCACTGGCAATGCCAGAGAAAAGGGGTGAAAAGAACCCTTCAGCTGGGCACAACCCAGCAATCAAACCTGAAACCACTGGGCAGCTGCAGCCAGCACTCTGTCTGTCAGGCTTGGCAGTGCCTGCATCCTTCCCCTGGGCCCCCCAGTTCCTCACCCCGCAGGATGGAGCCCTCCTGGGATGGCTGCAGAACCAGACTTTCCGGCTGGCTGGCCTGGCTTCTAGGAGAAAGTTGTTCCTGCTTTACTCCAGGAAAAGGCACTGGAAAACATTAACCACGGATCAGTGCAGGTGCAGGACACAGGGCTGCAGCCCTTGGCTGCTTGATGCTTCCAGCTCCACCAGCCCTGGGTCAGCACCTCCTTGGTGTCTTTGCCATCCCCACCACTTTGGGACAGACTTCACCAAGGCTGCGGCTGTCAGCAGAGCACACAACCACAGATGAGAAAAGCCAGACCCTCATTCTTGCCCCAGTGGAAGTGCTGCCAGGTGCTGCCTGCACCAGGGACGGGCTGGGGTTGAAAAGCCAGTGCTGGTTTATAACAGTTCACACTGGGAAATAGGGCCCAGATCCCCCTCCCCAGACTCAGTCCTGCTCCAAACCCTCCTGCTGTTAAGAAACACTTCCGAATCTGCAGACTAAACATTTTCTTTGTTCACTTCAGGCCATTTACTCTTTATCCTACCAGCCTGGTGAGCAGCAATATATTTCCTTCCTTCAATCACAGTATTAGCTGGAGGGTGTTTATAGGCTGGGATGCATCCCTGACTGAGTTGCGGCTTTCCTGTACTGCACAAATTTAGCTCCCTGTGTTTCTGCTTTCTTAACAGACTAATCCTTTCATCTTCTTAGCAGGTCCCTCTGTGCTCCCTTTCTGTGTCCTGTGCTCCTCCTTTGCCTGCTGGCAAGCTCCCTCCCCACTGCTCTTGGAGCATGTGAGAAAACACCTGCCACCCAATTCCTTACCCAGTTTCTTGGGATCCATGGTCAGTGGCAGGCCCATGGTGATGGAACCAACAGGAACCTTGGCGTGCTCAGAGCTGTAGGGTGCATGGAGCTGGATGGGCATGCCCTGTGGAGCAAGAGGAGAGGTCAGGGAGTGGCCACCAGTCAGGTGAGGCTTCTTCCCCAGTCACTCACACCTGATGCCATACCTGGGAAATGGATCCAACAGGCCTCTCCAGCACGGAGGGGTGCTTGGTGGAGGAGATGAGGGGAGGAGGGTTGGAGATGCTCGCTAGCCTCTGCAGCCCTGAGCGAGAGCTCTCATGCAGGTTTAGCGGGATGGGGTGTCCTGTGTGGAAAACCTGAGTGTTAGCAAGATGGAAGGAAGGCAGAGTGGCTGCAGCAATCAGAGAGAAAAGGGGCAAGGGAGAGAGCAGGGGCTGGATGTAGTGAACTGGCTGGCTGTGTTCCAGCACTAGGATCCAAGTCACACAATTGTTTTGGAAACGACTGGAATAACTTAAATCACCGCCTCGCTCCCTCTGCAGCCTGAAGGATGTTCTGTGCCCAACTCGTCTGCCCTCCAGCTGGAGAGGGACAGTGCAGTGAGGGCTAAAATCTGCCTGAGTTTGGATGGGAGCAGCATCAGGAGCACCCACACTGTTCTGTAACAAAACGTGTCCCTAAATCTGCCCCAACTGGAGCTGAGAGACTTGCCTGGCCACCCCCAGACTGCTGCCTCAGCAGTGAGGGAGCTCCAGGCCAGGCCAAAGCCTGATGTTAGCAGGCTTCTGCTCAACCTTCTCTCTTACCCTCCAAAAAAACCGCACTGATTTAAGAGCACAACCTGTGATATAGGCTGCAACCACAGCCCCTGTCCTCAGCCCCAGGTTGGGATGGAGGGCACACACCATGAAGCCGGCGGATTTTACTTGCCTGGTGGGTTATACTGGAACAAGTGGGGCTCTGCCTGGGGAGAGGTTTTGATCACATCCCGGGAGTAGGACAGGACAGGGGGCCAGCACGAGGCGGCCGTTGGCTCCGCGCTCAGCTTCTGAGCCTCTGTGATGGAGGAGAAATGCACAGACTTTTCTGCAAGGGAAACAGAAAGCAAACAGCTTGCTGAGCAGTCCCTGCGGGCACAGGGAAGCCAGAGCCAGCTCCCAGCATGGGAAGTGGCTTCAGTTCTGTCTGATCTGGCCATGAGATGAAGGCTGAATTCCCCAACCAAACTAAAAAGAAAAAGCCTCAGTGTCACTGCCTGGATTTGACAGGGTTTATTTTATGCAGATGCTTAAAGCACAGTGGGGAGGACAGATGTCTGTGTTGGTGACTCTGCTGGTGGTTGCTGCCAGCCCAGACCTCCATGGACATCCCACCCCACCCAGGAGAGATGGCGTTGGGCGGGCAGCTGATCACTCGGATGAACACAGGGTTCAGCTCCTTGCCAGGGCCTGGTCACGTGCAAACAACTCTTGGGCAGATCCTGCCTCTGCCCACAGCTCTGCATCAGTCCCTACAGCAGGGCTGGCAGGATTAACAATGGTCCTACCAAACCCTGCAATGAGGCTAAAGCCAAGAGGCACCAAGGTTGGCATCCCTCTGGCACATGGGGGACATCCAGCAGGTGATGGCTTGCTGGTGGTAACACAGTCTGCACTGTGCAGCTGCACATGGGGTGCCCGGGGAACCCCAGCCCACTGCCAGGGACCACCATGGGCCAGCACATGGGGAATAAGCTCATCCCCATGTCACATCACAACATGAAAGCTCAGCCACTATCAAAGGACGGCTGCCAACCATTTGCAGGATGCAGGAAGTGGGCAGAAATCAACATCAGCTTGTTGGGATAGGAAGGGAATAACGTGCAGTGCCTGAAGCAGCCAGATGTTCTCCAAAAACCTGGGATAACTATGCTGTACAAGACTGCCAAAGGCAAAGGAAGTTCAAGATGGGACAACCGATGCTCCTGTGGGGAGTGGGACGGCTTTCCGGTCCATTGCAAGGCACTTGGGCTGGGGCAGGAAAGCTTCCTGAAATTATCTGGCCTGGGTGCCAGATAACAGATACTGGATGCCATGCTGGGTTCACTTGGCTATAAAAAGGCTGATCAGAGGCTAAGTAGTGCTTAATGATGGAGGATTCTTGCTGGAGACACCTGAACCCTGCCTTGCTCTGCAGGCTGCTGGGGGAAAGACTGGCTTCATCTGCACCAGCTCTATCCCAAGTGCCTCCTCACGCACTGCTGAGCAGACAGATGAGACAAGTCTTTTCTGGATGGATTACAGGCAGGTTTGGCAGGATATATTTGCAATCGATAAACACTTAATTTTACACTGTCCTTCTTCCCCAGACCCACCTGCATAACATCCACATTGACCAGAAATTAGAAACTGGGCAGTAAACAATAGCAATCACAAATGAACCCAGCCTTTACCCATCAATTTTTCTGATAAAAATAGATGCCTGAATCCTGCTAAGCCTAATAATAGGGCAAGTAGATTATCAGAGGCTCAATTTAATGAGGATTTACTGCATTATCATTATTAATGCTCAGTGTACTCAGAAGCTGGGAGATTATTCTTGTCCCCTTCAGTGAGAGAAGAAATCCATTATCAGCACACAGAGGTATCCAGGTACTCACACCTCTGCAGGCTGGTGGGGCAAGGCCTCAGCTGCAACTTCTTCTCTCCTCATGCTGGATCCCAGAAAGGATCCCTTTGTCCTGCCAGTGTGGAGGAATCCAAGCACATCTTCCAGACTGATGAAGGGGCTCTGGCATGGTCATGCTCCCTGATTTTCTCCCCCTCAGCACAGCCCCACTCAGCTCTGCTCACACGGGGGCGAATGGTGCTGGGATGTCCCAGCTGAAGATGCTCTCAGGCGCCAAGACCCTGTCAGCCAGGGCTGTGAGCATCCCAGCTGGCTCTTGGCAAGCCCCATCCTCCTTCCCTTGGGAGCTGTCCCTCCCCTGCCTGCCTCTCCAGCCTGTAAAATATGGCCAGTTCCTAATTGCCCCCGCATTTAGAGGGTGGCTATAACTCAGCCAGCTTTTGATAAAACAGCACTTATGCAGGGAAGAGAGAGTTCCTATTACCGTTTATCAAGCCCCTGGAATGGGAGCGAAGGAGTCAGAGTTTATATGATCCGTCATCCAAATTAATGCTCTTGGCTCCTCGTCGCCTACGAAGGCCAAATGAAACACAACTACATCAACACAAAACACGCTGCTGGCGTTCAACCCGCCGAGCGATACCCAAAGATATGCCCGACGGCAACTCGGCAATGGGAAAGGGGATCCGTTTGCTTGTCCCTGAGATCCGGGCAGGGCTGCCTGCCTCTGCCCAGCCCCACCATCAGCAGCTCCTCCTGGAAGGCAGGGAAGGGAGGGCAGTGCTCGGGAAGGTACCGCTGGGCTGGCCGCCCTCCAAGCCGATACGAGGCAGCAGCGCCTGGGTCAGGATGTGTGCAGGACGTGGCTTTGAAGCGGATCCAGAGCGGTGTGAAGGATGTTGATCTCTGGAGCAGCTGCAAGAGTTCAAGCTCTCTTATCGAGCAGGGAGGAACGGGAGTACCTGCTTGGGCAGAGCTGGCCCCTTGCTGGGGGGGAGCACAAGGCTGCTCCCTCGGTGGCTGTGCTGGTCTTTCTTGCCCATTTAACATGAGGCCCCTGTGGAGGTGGGGGGCAGCACCAGGCCTGCAGCCTGGATGCCTGCCACTCCACTGGGACGCCTTGGAGAGCCTGGGAGGGAAGGGACGTACAGATTTGGCGGGACTATCTGGCTATCTCCCCTCTAACCCTGATCCACAGCTGGGATGTTCTCCAAGAGGCAGAGACAGCACTGAGCAGCTGCCTGAGCCCATATCCATACTGAAATCAGGGCTCTGGGGCACTTGATTTCTCCCTCAAGGAGCACTAACCTGCTAGTTTCCAAATGGGAGATGCATTCCCTCCACAAACAGAGAAGACCAGCCTACGATCCCCCTGTGCAGCTCAGACCCACCACGGTACCCAGTACACATGCACAGGTATGCAGGTTGGGAGATTACACAGTAGAGTCCAAGACAGGGGAGTTTACAGGGGTACAGAGGGGTGGAATTAGTTTCATTAACACAGAGTCTACAGAGGTGCAGGAGGAGAGAAGAAAGGGCTTTGTATCCTTAGTGCTTTGCAGACAACAAAGCCTTAAAAATCCACCCGCATTATCCGACCCTTGCATTAAATAATGGTACCAACAGCCTCAAAACAGCACGGCTCACATCCAGCTCCTAAACCCTGCCCTGCACCTAACACACACAAATCTGACTCATCTCCTCATCCTCCTGTGGCCAGGAGGCTGGACCTGCAGGGCTGGGACACGGGCGATGCAGAGCTCTGGGTTTGAGGGCTGTCTGTGTCTCCTAGCTCTCCAGGAAGCTGAGCTGGGGAAAACCAGATCCACAGAGGATGACAGAGCAGGAAGGGATCAAACCTGATAACCCGTTGCCAGTGGGGAGAGCTGGAGGGGACTGCTCCACCTGGGAAGCAAACAGGAACACAGCAGGACAAGATCAGCTGGAGATGGGACTTAATGAGTGCCAACACCATGACTTGGGGGAAACTCCCTTTCTTTCAAGGTGAGCAGTCACCTTCCTTGCTTACATGCAAAACAACCTGGAGGTGTAGGCCTGCAGCCTGGATGCCTGCCACTCCACTGGGACGCCTTGGAGAGCCTGGGAGGGAAGGGACGTACAGATTTGGCGGGACTATCTGGCTATCTCCCCTCTAACCCTGATCCACAGCTGGGATGTTCTCCAAGAGGCAGAGACAGCACTGAGCAGCTGCCTGAGCCCATATCCATACTGAAATCAGGGCTCTGGGGCACTTGATTTCTCCCTCAAGGAGCACTAACCTGCTAGTTTCCAAATGGGAGATGCATTCCCTCCACAAACAGAGAAGACCAGCCTACGATCCCCCTGTGCAGCTCAGACCCACCACGGTACCCAGTACACATGCACAGGTATGCAGGTTGGGAGATTACACAGTAGAGTCCAAGACAGGGGAGTTTACAGGGGTACAGAGGGGTGGAATTAGTTTCATTAACACAGAGTCTACAGAGGTGCAGGAGGAGAGAAGAAAGGGCTTTGTATCCTTAGTGCTTTGCAGACAACAAAGCCTTAAAAATCCACCCGCATTATCCGACCCTTGCATTAAATAATGGTACCAACAGCCTCAAAACAGCACGGCTCACATCCAGCTCCTAAACCCTGCCCTGCACCTAACACACACAAATCTGACTCATCTCCTCATCCTCCTGTGGCCAGGAGGCTGGACCTGCAGGGCTGGGACACGGGCGATGCAGAGCTCTGGGTTTGAGGGCTGTCTGTGTCTCCTAGCTCTCCAGGAAGCTGAGCTGGGGAAAACCAGATCCACAGAGGATGACAGAGCAGGAAGGGATCAAACCTGATAACCCGTTGCCAGTGGGGAGAGCTGGAGGGGACTGCTCCACCTGGGAAGCAAACAGGAACACAGCAGGACAAGATCAGCTGGAGATGGGACTTAATGAGTGCCAACACCATGACTTGGGGGAAACTCCCTTTCTTTCAAGGTGAGCAGTCACCTTCCTTGCTTACATGCAAAACAACCTGGAGGTGTGATGCACACATGGAGCTATTTACTGTTCAAAGAAAATCTGGCCAAGTGCCAGCAATCAGATCTTCTTCTATACACATAATTCTGTCCAGAGGGACATGACAGCTTGAAGAATAAATACCTGGGCCTGGACACTGCAGAGCTGGCTGCCAAGATCCTGGCTGCCAGAGGGTGAACTAGTGCAGTGATTTTCCAGCAAAGATCACAGCCCAAGTCCAGTGCAGATCTGCCTCACCAGTGTCATCTCATCCACTTCCATGCCTCAGCAGGTAATTTTTGCAGTTGCACCCACCCCTGTGCAGAATCCAGCACTGGGGGACACTGCACCCCCTGGCCTGACCTCCCTGTCCCTCTGATCATGCCACTGGTGACCATGTCTCATCTTCACACACAACTGAACTGCAGGCTGGCTATGAGGGGAAGGGACAGAGACTCTGAACTGGAAAAGACTCTGACACTCAGATTAAAAACACATTTAGAAGATGGTCTCATCAGGACTTCCCGTCTCTCCTTAACCTTGATCCCCAGGTGCTCAAGCTAATAATGCTTCAGATGCTCTACGGTGGGAAACTCGGAATTGCTCATTAGGCAGCCAAACCACATCAGAGCTATTCCGGGGAGAAAGCACTGGGAATCTTTACAGGAACCTTTGGACTCCAAGTCACAGTATTAGCATTGATTTTAAATGAAATAATGGTCCCCGCTGAGCATTAAAAGCATTCTTTATCCAAAGCCAGCAAGGTAGAAAAGAGCCATTGTACCCAGAGCCCTGGCAAGCCTCCAGGCCTCTTTGCTCTCAAGTGAATGGCAGAGGCTAATAAAGGCAATCTTCACCTCCTCAGCGCTCTACACTGGCCCGGTGTTTGCTGGAGGCTCAATGAGACATGATGTACTGTCTAATGAACATGGGAAATTAGCCATGCCTCTCTGGTCCTGCTTCAAGATGCTATTAAAGAGCTTTCAAGGGCTGAAGCAAGTTTCCACCCAAGAGGAGGAAAGCTGCTGGCTGCCTACAGCTGCACACACTGGGCACCTCTGTGGGGATGAACACGCACCGACACGCGCACCCTCCTACCTTCCTTGTCGCCAACAGCTGGGCTCCTGCTCTTTCCCCTGGGACTGCTGCTTGGCTGCTGCTCCTTCTCTGCCTGCTGCTGCTGGGACTGTGACAGCTTGTTTGGGGGCATGTCCTCGCGGGCAGATTCGTGGGCTTTCGTGATCTGCTGCTGGTAAAGGGCCAAGGCGTGGGGAGGCACCTGAGGCTTCACGCTTCCACTCTGCAATATCCCCTCCGAGAAACCTTCGGAAATCTGCAAAGCAATAAGAATTGGTGGCATTTGCCATGGGCTTGTTGACATCCATGAGAGTCTTGGAGACATCAAGGTGTTACTAGAGGCATCTGCCCCATGCTGTCACCACAAATCTAACTATCCCAAACAGGGACCCAAAGCTCACCAGCCACAGAGGATTAAAAAAGCCCACAACAAAGAGTATCAACTCTGTGCTGGTGACACCGTAGGAGATCCTTAGACTTCCCTTGTTTAAAACCTCTAATTTGTAGTTAAGTGCTTGTAATTTTTGCCAGAAATTACACTGGAGCAGCCACATCAGAAGCTGTAACATGGGAAACTGGAAGAAGATCAGGAATGGGTCCTCTCTGAGCACATAAACCCCCAAAGCAGGGATTTCCTCCCTCCATCCCCAGTAATGCTGCTCCTCTGGTGTTGGCCCTGGAGATACCAGGGTGCTTTTTGTCACAGCCCAAGCCACTGCACCAGGAGGAACCATCAGCCTTGGAGAACACAAGTTCTTTCAGTACACAGTTACTGGCTAGCTAGAAACGGGAACCAAGAAGAGGTTCTGGATGAGAGAGAGAATAATTGCTTCTTATGTGGTATCCTTCAAGCACATGAGATGAAAAGAAGCACAGGGCTGGGAAGGTGCACACTGGCTTTTTAAAGCAATGGGAGGCAGCAGTCACGCGGCAATGAGAAGCTTTTTCTGTCTGGACCTCCCACGACTTTCTGATACAAGAGCTCAAGGGACATCCCACCATTGCTGGCAGAGTCGTTCCAGCAGCTGGGAACATACTCTGCATGGAGAGCACCTTCCCTGCTGGGGACTCACACCGCCCAGGCACTGCTCTCTGCAGACCATGAGCTCAGCCACCCATGGGGATGAGCACATCCCTGTCCCCCCGACGCAGCCCGATGGCCGAGCACGCAGGAGGCAGCGGCTGCACCCCTAGTCCCAGGGGTACTCACAATGGGGGGGATGGCAGCAGCACGCTGCTTCAGCTGCTTCAGGTCCAGTGGCTTCTGAGGGGAGGAGTTCAGCCTGGTGTCACTGGCAGTGTTGAGCAGGCTGGGCCGGGGGGACAGCAACCTGGACACAAAGCATGCACATCAGCCAGGCAATGCCATGGGCAAGCTCCACGTCCCATCGCTCCCCCGTGCCCTGATCCCTCTCTTTTACACTGCTGAGCCTTGATGACATCCCCTTCATTGGAGAGGAGTGTGCTCCTGCTGGCTGGCTGCTGGGAATAACGGATCTTGAACACATTATGCACTTGGGCTTCCAGCCTTGCAAAGCTGCTGCCCTGGCCTCAAACCTGTCTAGATAGCAACTACCCCTCCACACATCTCAGCATCCACCATCAGGACACTTGTCTGACAGGAGGTTACTCAACAGAAAAATCTGACACGTTGCCCAAGGGACCTGCAGCCACTGGAGAGCTGTCCATGGGACAACAATGTGTCCTTGTGGCCAAGAAGGCAAACAGTACCTTGGAGTGCGCTAAGAAAAGTGTCTCCAGCAGACCGAGGGAGGTTCTCCTCCCCCTCTACGCAGCCCAGGTGAGACCTCACTTGGAGTGTTGTGTCCAGATCTGGGCTCCCCAGTTCAGGGACAGAGATCTACTTGAGAGAGTTCAACAGAAGCTACGAGGATGATTAAGGGACTGGAACATCTGCCTTATGAGGAAAGGCTGAGAGACCTGGGGCTTTTTAGTCTAGAGAGGAGAAGACTGAGGGGGGATCTAATTAATGTCTATAAATACATGAGAGCTGGGCACCAAGAAGGCAGGGACAAGCTCTTTTCACTTGTGTCCTGTGATAGGACAAGGGGCAATGGACTCAAACTCAAGCATAGGAAGTTCAACCTCAACATGAGGAAGAACTTCTTTACTGTGAGGGTTGCAGAGCACTGGAACAGGCTCCCCAGAGAGGTTGTCGAGTCTCCTTCTCTGAAGACTTTCAAGACCTGTCTGGATGCCTTTCTGAGTGATCTGCCCTAGTTGTTTGCTTGGGTTGGTTTTTTTGTTTGTTGTTGTTGCTTTGCTTGGGTTTTTTGTTTCCCTGCTCTGGCAGGGGGGTCGGACTCGATCTTCAGACCCTTCCAACCCCTAATATTCTGTGCTTCTGTGATCTCTCCAGGCCATCTCTGTCTTCTCTCCTTCCCAACTCCAATGTGTTGAAGCCAGCTCATAGTTTTCAAGCTTTACAGCTTGATTTGTTTATTTTAGCTGTTCTTTCACTGCTCTCTTCAGCCTATAAATTTCAAGGTCATCCCATGCTCACCCTTGGATGAATAAACAAGCATGGTGAGGCCACGTGCAGGGAACAATCTCATCTCAGTGCTGGGATCACCCCAGTCCTCGCTCTGCACTGTGTCTGGCATCAGAGGGGAAGGGGACAGCAGTCTTCTTGCAGCACACGCCATGTGGAACCACAGATAATTTGATGCTTTCTTCAGCTTTGATGAGTTAAGGCTGTGAATCCTTATCCCAGACTTGTCTTGCCAGTGTGAACTGCAGGAGGACCCAAAACAGGCTGCCCCTACACCTCACACCAAACCCTGTGCCTCTTCCCTCTTGCTGTGAGGACATCCCAGCCACCCTCTGGCCCCTTCTGGGAGATGCCACAGACATTTTGGTGCTGTCACAAGTGCAGGGAAGAGCACCCACGCCCTGCCGGCGCTGGGTGGGCGGGCGAGCATCGGGTGATGCGGTGACGGGGCGGCTCACGCGGCATCTCGGCTGCTCGTCCTGCTCATCCCATCACGCTGCGGCAACCGCCCGTGAGCGAGCAGCCCTTGGCCCGTGGGAAATGCCAGGGAGAAAGCTACAGCAGGGAAGGGAACAGAGTCCCCACTGGGAGCACAATGGTGCCAGAACCTCTGATCTGGCTGCAGAGAGATCCTGTAGGAGCTCTCGGGGCTCCCAGGCTGGGCAGCTCTAGGCCTGGTGCTGGCTGCAGCTTTCTGTGCTGGCAGGCTCTGCCATCAGCCGCACTTCACCGCTGCACCGGAGGAGTGGCCCGGGAGCTGAGGGATGCCTGTTTAATGTTTAATATTCCTGGAAGCTGGTAACTGTTTGACAAGTGACATAGGCGCTGACTCAGCGAGGAGCTGGGGATGAAAGTGTCATTCCCAAGACGACATGCTCCTTTGCTGCTGGGAAGTAGGTACAAGCCTCTGCTGTCCTGTTTTCGGTTGGGTTGATGTGAAACTTGAGGAGCACAGCTCTACTGGCCTCAACTCTCCATTGCTGGGAGGTTTTTTCCCATTTGGGAAGGAGGAAGAGGGCCCCTCATCCCAGTTCAGCTTCTAAGTGGGGAGTGGGAACAGAGTGCTGTCCCTAAGTGCAATACCAGGGTGGACTCAGAGGTCCTTCCTGACCCAGAGTGGATGGAAGCAGGAGCCATTTGAGAAGTAAGTGCTACAGAGATCTATGTATTCATATATATTCTTTAAAACACAAGAAGCCCTCTACCCATTTGTGAGGCTCTTGGGTGGGGAGGGCTCTGTGGGAAGGACCAGGAGGAGAACAGGACAAGAGGAGGCCAGTGTTTCTCCTCCCTGTCCCAAAAGGCACTTAGGAAGGGTCAGAGGCACTCTCAGCCGTGGGCCCCAGGGGTGGGTGGAGGGCTTGGGACAGCAGTGGCTCAGGTAAAGGCTCAGTAGCATTACTGCAGGAAAACTCTCCTAGTCCACATCAACATCCTCCCTCTATGGTCAGAACGGATAATTCACACCTACAAATTCAAGCAGTATCTTCACCAAGGGAGCAGCTCACCCCCACTCTGCTCTGGGAACACAACTCTGACATGACTTCTCTCCTGCCAACACTGACTTGGACAGAAACCATCCCTATGCCAGATACTGGCAAAGCAGCCTGTGTCCCTGCACAACTCTGCTGTCCCTGAGGGCATGTCCTGCTTCACTGCATCACTCAGATGGGCTGTCACCAGCAGACACAGTGGCTCTGCATCCAACACCTGCCCATGGCCATTACCCAGTAGCACCCGTACACTGGGACATGGCGCTGCCCGTTGTGTCACAGCCCCTTGGCAAGTGACGGCCAAAGGGCCACAGTCACTTGAGGACACAGCCGGGCATGTCCCTTCGCCTGGGGGAGTGCCTAAGTGGTGATATTCCCAAAGAGGAGCTCATGACAGCACACATGGGCACTGTGGCACGCAACAGAGATTCTTGTCTGGCCCTCAGGCCATGCACTTACCCACCTCTCTCCCCGCTCCTACCTGCTCTTGTCCACAGCATCCTGCTCATCCATCTCATCTGCGCTGCAAGTCGCGCTGGAGTCACTGTCAGGGTTCACCCCGGGGCCTTTGCTGCCTTTATGGCTCTCCTTCTTCTCAGCCTTGGGCGTCCCCTCCGTCCCCGCCATCCCTCCACCACTGATGCTGCTTTCCACCTTCTTGTCATTCCCCTTGTCCTTCTCCTGGCTGTCTTCACTCTCCTCCTTCTTCACCTCACTCTTGCAGGGCTCTTCGCTCACCTTCTCCTCTGGCTCCTCCGTTTTCACCACGTCCACCACCACGTCCTCCTGCACCTTCTCCTCACTGCTGGGTGGCTCGGGAGCTGCCTCCGGCGGGGGGCTGGCAGAGGGAGCAGGGTTGGTGGTGGGAGCAGCAGGAGCTTCGGGGGGTGTTGGAGCCTCTTCCAACTTGACTGCCGGTTCTGCACCAGAGTCACCTCCTGGCCCAGGTGGTGCTTTGGCCCCGTTTTCTCCTCCTTCTTTGGCTTCAGGCCTTGGCGAGGGAATGCTCTCGGTGTCGGAGCTGTTATTTACTGCAGCTGAGAAAAGGGAAGAAATAAAAATAAGGATCAGCCCAAGACTCTCGCTTCCCATATCGCTGCCTCCACCCCCTCCCATGGGAGGAGAACGCCCTCGTTCCTCTGAGGGGGAGATGATCCCAAGGCTGCTATCCCAGTCCTGGGATGCCCGGATCCAGAGCCTATTAAGCAAAGGGATGCTCTGGGGGCCTCTTTGCTTGCCCAGCACGATGGGTGTTGTTAACCCCCACCCAAATGCAAAACCACACACCCAAAAGCCTGGAGACTGAGTGATTGGGAAGCTGGATTTTAAGGAAAAACCTTGGCAGCTGGCTGGATCCACAGGACAGGCCCTGCTCCCTCTTTGCCCTCTCACCCATGGCTCTAGGTTAGGTCTGCTCCCCCCAGGTCAGGCACCTGGCTGGCACCCTGCTCGCCAACTTACGTCGCCCGTGTCCCTGGCTCTGCCACCCCAGGGCAGCTGGGGGCCATCCCAAAACACCGCGTGTGTTTGTTGTTATTGAAGCCGCCAGCGGCAAAAGAAAGGAGGTCAGGGTCGGTGAGAGCACAGCCCTGGCAGTGCTGTGGGACAGATTAATTATTACATGGAAAGGATCATTCTCAAATCTGCCACCAACGGCTTCAAGTGAGCTGGAAGCACACACTTCAATGTGTTGCTGCAGATGAAGGTGCTGCTGAAAGATTGTTTCTACAGCTGGAGAGAGGATCGTTCCCTCCAAGCTTTGCTGGACACACATAACTAGGGCCAGGAGCACCAGGAGACTTCCAGAGTCCTATCTCAGTGTGTCCCTGCCTGGCATGGCTCTCATACTTGTGCCCAAAGGCTTCATCCCACACATTCCTTGACTTGTCCATCTCCATGGCAGAACAGGTAGCTTTTCAAACACTCGTGAGATAGTGGCACAGAGGGACTGTGTCCCAAGAGTTGTACATTGGAGCACTATCTATCCTTCTTCCACAGGAAATGCACCATACTGGTCAGGAATCTCAGTCTTCTCCAACCTTTCACCCACTTGCAGTCAAGCAATAAGGTGTCCCGTCCCCCACCCAGGGACAAGGTTTACAGTGCCTACAGTCAAACTGTCCCCCCAACTACTACCCTAAATGCCACATCAAGACACCCAACGGTGCCTTGTCCCAGACTCAGCCAAACTCTAAGCTCCAGCATGCTCCCTCCAGATGCTGAATCAATGGTCTACACTTGAACTCCCATGCCATAACCTTCTCCCCATCTCCAGCTGGCCACATGACCCCAAGCTATTCCCTGATCATCCCCAAATGTCACCTAGGAGCCTGCCATCTTCTGCGTAACAGCCCCAGCACTTCTGCACCCATGACACTTCATCCCCCTGCTTTTGCCTTTCTTCAGCTCTGTAGCAGAACAAGAAACAAGGCTTGGCTGATCAGGTTGGGGAGCATGTCAAGAGATCTGTCTCTAATCTCAAAAATACATTGTTTCCTCTCAAGTGCTCTTGCAAAGAGCAATAACTACCTTTTACTTTGCGCCTCTGAGTCACGTATCACCTCGCACAAAGATTTACCTGGAATCTGCCTTGTAATGAGTCACTCACAACGATGATTTGAAAAGATTTCCCATTTCGAGTCCCATTAGCCTGAGTGCTAAGGCCAGGAACCAGCATGGTGCCAGCAGTGCTGGTTAAGTTATTAAATTACTTTGACAAAAGTCAAATGGGGCTATTGTTGGAAAATTATGCACATTTTCTCCAAACTCGCTGCTGCGCTTTCTAAGCGATAAATAGCTGAAAATTGTCACTTTCAAGTTGTTTCCTTTCCTTGGTATTGGCTGGGAGGGAGGAAAATGCTGCCTTAAAAGGGAAAAGGAGGAGGAAAAGACCCACTAAGGTACACCAGCCTTGCCAGTGGGAAACTGGGACTTCCACTGCCTTTGCTGGCAGTGCTGGCCACTAGGAGCTCCACTGCCCAGGGTAGTAGTAGCAGCAGCGATGCACTGATGGGACAGGGATGGGCACATGCAAACCTTGATGGGTTAAACCTCCTTGAGGCCATCCTAAGCTCTTTCTGAGCCCATGGTGGTGGCTATCTAACCATGCGAAGGACCTAGAGACCTTCCTTTGGAGGTAACCAGCATGAAATGTTGTCTACAAGAGTACACAAGCACGCCAGGCTCTGGTAAGTTGGGTGCTCTTGGAGTGTGCACTGATGGAAATTGGGAACCAAAGGGCTCCCAAAAATAACCATCCAAAGAGACAGACACGGGAGAAGGGCAGTGATCTAGGACACTCCTTATACACGTGAAATCCAGAGATATCCAAAATGCCACGAGCTGAGCGTGTCCCCCCACCACAGCCCCCTCACCTTCTGCCTCCTCAGCCATCTCCTCTTCATTCCCACTCGCCCCTGACACCTCCATCTCCTCGTCCTCAGCTGCAGGAGGGAACGCAGCTTCTTCGTTTTGAACGGCGGTGCCTTTTTTCTTCTTCCTCTTGGCATTCCTTTCTTTCTCCTGGGGAAGAGGCAGAAGATGGTGAGAATGAAAACTCCACAGGAAGCCACGTGGGACCGGACAGCACTGGTCCTACTTGCAGGGCTGAGAGGGATGCTAACACTGCTACAGCCTCCCTGGGCAAACCCTCCAAAAATCAGTCTCCGTGGGAACAGACTTGCCTGTCTGACCCTCAGCTGCAGATAACAGAGCTGATGCCTCAGAAATGGCCCAGCCAACATTTCTGTGCACCAGCTTTTGAGTCAGGTGCTGCCAAAGGACTTTGACTCCTGTGCCGGGGAGGCTGTCACTGATGGGTGGTGGGGACACTTTGTGCAGCACAGCATAGCAAAGCCGAGCTGCTTGGTGCCCTATCCTGCCCCATGATGGCCCCATCCCCGCTTGCTGGGACACATGCCACAGCCACGAGGGCACTGAGAGCTGCTCCCTCCCGCTGGCCTAAAGGAAAAGTCTCAGCTTTGCTATTGTTTCCTGCTCTTGCTGCTTGAGTAAATATTACCAGTAGGAACAGGCCCATCATCTCCGGCTCTCCCTGCAAACCCCACACGAATGACGTGTGTAGGACGTTTATTTACATGGATGAAAAGATAAAGCCATGGTGGAAATGTTAACTTTGCTTCTGGACCTCTGTGCTGGGAAGAGCTGGTCCCCCCCCTCCCCCACCCAGCTTTTCAATCCTGTAAAAAACTTCCAGATAAAACAAACAAATACAACTGCTTTTTGCTTGGAAACACTGCTCACTCAAAATCTATTTTTATCAAACAGGGCAAGAGAGAGGGGAAAAAAAGCCCTTGAGAAAGGGCTCTGTGAAGAAACGGAGAGGTGGTGGGAGCATGGCAGGGCTCCCTGGTGCCCTCGCCCAGCTCGGCACTGCGGGGATGCCCCAGCACTGCCAGCGTTGGCGCCTCGGCCACGGCAGCTGTTCAGCAGCCCCACGTTCCTGTCTGAGCAGCAGTTCCCATCACGCTAACGCTGCCACAAAGCGCCGACGTTACTATGGCAAAGGCTTCTCTGCCTCTTACTCACGGGTCCATGACTCAGCCCCAGGCAGGAACAGGCTCCTCGCTGGGGAATTAGCTGGGAACCAGCCTCTGCCCTGGCACCCTCCAAGGCCAGAGCCCGGCAGCTGCCAATAGAGCTGCCCTGGGGGCACCCTGGGTCCCTCTCCTGGCAGATCCCACTGCTGGTATTTAGGGAAGATGATATGAAACCCAGGCAGCAGATCCTGGATATATCTAGAGACATGGTCAGGCCACCACTGTGGCTCTTAGAATGGCCCTCTTTTGTAGCCTGGCTCCTGACACCCTGCCCAGGCAAGGGGACTTTTTCTGTTTGGTCTTGGTAAGCAGCCACAGGAATACCACATCTGACATGGGATCCCAGCCATGACTGTGGTGGACATGGACGAGTCTCTATGAGCCATGCCTGGGACCAGGCATCTCCCATTGTCATAACATACTCTTAATCCAAGCAATTACCAGTGAGGCCACGGGAAAATGTCACAACCATTTGCTATGGGCACTCTGATGCTCATTTTGTGCTATTCCAGCCCATGGGGTCTCTGGTCTCTACCTATCACCAGGTATTTCTGCAGGGGCATCCATGACTTGGTGCCACGTGAGCAGCCTGCCTCACCAAGATCATCCAGCAAGCTGACTCCCAGCCTGGCTAAGGTGGGCAGTTCTTCCCTGCCTCTCCCTCTTGCTGTGCCAGGCACTCTCTGGGCACCGCCTCCCCCCCTGCACTGTCTGTCCCGGAGGAGGAGCTGGAGATGCCAAAAGCCCTCAGGCCTGACACCTCTCTGGCCCTCTGCCTTGCAGGCAGGGCAGCCATCCTGACAAATTTGGACTCTCCTTGCACTCACCACCTGATGTGGCAGCACCAGCCAAAACAGCTTCCAAATCCCACTATGAACATTGGTACCTCCCATCAGCATCAGCCTCAGCAGGACCAGGCACTCCCAGACTGGTGTGAGGTAATGATGTGTATTTGGGACTGCACCAGGACTCGGTCTAACCACAGCATGACTCCTGTGCTTTGCTGCAGGAGCAGCCAGCAGCAATGGGAAAAGACTGAGAGATGATCCCACAGGCAGTTCCCATCACGCTAACGCTGCCACAAAGCGCCGACGTTACTATGGCAAAGGCTTCTCTGCCTCTTACTCACGGGTCCATGACTCAGCCCCAGGCAGGAACAGGCTCCTCGCTGGGGAATTAGCTGGGAACCAGCCTCTGCCCTGGCACCCTCCAAGGCCAGAGCCCGGCAGCTGCCAATAGAGCTGCCCTGGGGGCACCCTGGGTCCCTCTCCTGGCAGATCCCACTGCTGGTATTTAGGGAAGATGATATGAAACCCAGGCAGCAGATCCTGGATATATCTAGAGACATGGTCAGGCCACCACTGTGGCTCTTAGAATGGCCCTCTTTTGTAGCCTGGCTCCTGACACCCTGCCCAGGCAAGGGGACTTTTTCTGTTTGGTCTCGGTAAGCAGCCACAGGAATACCACATCTGACATGGGATCCCAGCCATGACTGTGGTGGACATGGACGAGTCTCTATGAGCCATGCCTGGGACCAGGCATCTCCCATTGTCATAACATACTCTTAATCCAAGCAATTACCAGTGAGGCCACGGGAAAATGTCACAACCATTTGCTATGGGCACTCTGATGCTCATTTTGTGTTATTCCAGCCCATGGGGTCTCTGGTCTCTACCTATCACCAGGTATTTCTGCAGGGGCATCCATGACTTGGTGCCACGTGAGCAGCCTGCCTCACCAAGATCATCCAGCAAGCTGACTCCCAGCCTGGCTAGGGTGGGCAGTTCTTCCCTGCCTCCCCCTCTTGCTGTGCCAGGCACTCTCTGGGCACCGCCTCCCCCCCTGCACTGTCTGTCCCGGAGGAGGAGCTGGAGATGCCAAAAGCCCTCAGGCCTGACACCTCTCTGGCCCTCTGCCTTGCAGGCAGGGCAGCCATCCTGACAAATTTGGACTCTCCTTGCACTCACCACCTGATGTGGCAGCACCAGCCAAAACAGCTTCCAAATCCCACTATGAACATTGGTACCTCCCATCAGCATCAGCCTCAGCAGGACCAGGCACTCCCAGACTGGTGTGAGGTAATGATGTGTATTTGGGACTGCACCAGGACTCGGTCTAACCACAGCATGACTCCTGTGCTTTGCTGCAGGAGCAGCCAGCAGCAATGGGAAAAGACTGAGAGATGATCCCACAGACAGGACTTCTTTGCCCACCATGGTGAGGAGGGTATCACTTCCACATCCTCAGATAATGCTCTCCAGCAATGCAAGGTAGACTTGTTCACCCTCCAGAAGGGTGATCAGGCTGTCCTCCTGGAGCAGCTTTGCTGTGCAAAGCCAGCACCAGCCAAAAAAACCCAAGGAATTGCATAGATGTTGCTTGGAGGGGTCTGAAAGACTGGTCCTCCAAGTAGGATCAGCACCAGCCCAAGAAATTACTCTCTCATCTTCACTACACAAGCCAAAACAAGCCCCAGCAGTGACTAGACCAAAATAACAATCACACCACAAAGAGGTCCTGGTGAAGACAGCATCTAATCTCCAACTCCTAACAAGAGCAACAACTCTGAGGACATGATGTGCCCCAATGTCCTGCTTTCCTTAGATGTGAGATTAGAGAGCGCGGCGTGCAGAAGATCAGAGCTAAGTGACGCGGATCCCTGGGACACACCCGAGCAGCTCAGCAGCGAAACCAACCCAAAACACACAGCCAAGCCTCGAGGTGGCCTGACCCTGCCCCAGCAGTGACACGCTGCCTGGCCCTTGCTGCAGCTGGCTGGCAGGGACACCCTGATCCACGGGAATATTGCAGAGGGAAGAGAGTGAGGATCTGCAGCACCCAGCCTCATTGGAGTGCAGTAGGATTCCAGGCTGGAGGTCTTGGTGAGTGCTGAGCAGCATGGGAGTGGGGGCAGATAGGGCTCTGTGTGCTGACACTGCCCACGTGCAGCTCCCCAGCCCCTGTGTGCTCCTGCCCTGGGGAAGAACCACTCTGGTAAAAGGATGCGACTTAAAACACCTATCGTGGCCCATGGGAGTGTACAGGCCGTGTGGGCTCTGGAGAGGCAGAAGAGGAGTGTCTGCATGCCAGGCACTTTAACCTGTGGCAACCCAAAGCCTTCTCCTTGGATGCTTGGAGGGTCCCCAAAGCTCCATCATCCTGCTCCACACGGCATTGTGCCACATTTTGGGGAGGGAGGGGACCTGCCAGGTTCTGCTTCACGTCCCACCCTGGTCACTGCTGCCCACCTGTCCCTGCAGCTCCTTCGTGTCACCTGCATGCTCCTGAAACCTGCTGTCACACCTACCTGGAAGACAGGGCTACAATACTAATGAGCCCCATTTAGGAAACGAACAAGATCTGCTAATTAAGTTTATTCTCACTACACAAGAGGAAGAAAAGCAGAACCACTGTGTTTCCCCACACATGATCAACATTAGCTGTTGGTGGTGAGGCCAGGGAATAATTTGGAGACACCATGGAACTGCCACACTGCATCACCACGTGCTTCCTCCATAGAGGTCACAGCTGACTACTGGGTACAGGATGAGATTTGGAGGCTTGGTTTGGTTGCAAGTATATTTAGGAGTTAGGAAGGAAGGTCTATGGCAATTTAACCTCAGTTGTTCTTTCATTTCATTCAGCTTTCTGGCATCTGCTGTTGCCACAAAACAATAGAACACAATAAATAACAGCTGAACGTTCATTGTTCTTCTCCACAACAGAATCCCAGAGCCTCCAATGCTCAAAAAATAAAATGATGCTCCTGATATAAACTGCAAGTGAGAGTGAGCAATTAGAGTGGAGAAGTCTAGTGGCTGCCTTGGAGGGACGGATGCAGGGAAAAATGTAGTTCTGCAGAAAAAGACTTCCGTGATATAATTTCTGAAACATTAGGAAGCAGAGTAAATTAATATACACCAGCTCCACTGCCAGCTAAGCTGCATGATCTTATTTCAGATTCTCCCCAGTAACGAACAATGATACCTTTATAATGTAGCATTTTATATTTGGAGGGCTTGATGCATGTTTCATTCCACTCTTTATATTGGTCTTGGGGTCTTTTACATAGTTTGTTTGCATTGTTTCTAAAAACAATTCAGTGAAACATGGGAACACAGGAGTGTCTCTGTGCATAGAGAATTAATAAAAAAAGAATCGCCAATGTCTTCTCCTTCTCTCATTCCTATAGACTGACTAGGATATTAAATTCCTGGGTGAGTCATTGAATGTTTTCCTGTCTTTCTTTTTACTCTTGCTGTAATAGCTGGCTTGGAGAGATTCCTGCATTGAACATTGTCCTTTGCATTTTCAAAGCACCCCTTGGGGGCTTAGCCATGTGAATTCTATTAGCCAGAAACCAGGAACCCCAGGATACTCTACAAATGAAATAATTATAATCCTTAGTGGCTCTTAGCTGTCTGTCCTATCTCCAGAACACTAAACAAACCTCACTTCATTCACACCCTGCACCACATGCCAGAAAAGCAGCAGCATTAGCCACTTCTGAGAAACTGAGGCATAGAGAGGTGTGCATCTGCTTGCAGCCCTGAAGAAAACTGTCATCTCTGTCTGGACCAGCCCTTCCTCATATTGTCCTAAACCCTGGAATTTCTCTGGGGCAAACCAGCATTTTAACAGGTAACTGCAGTACCTGCAAGGCACAAAGACAGGGTGCCCAGCCAGGATCTCCCCTCCTGAGGGTGAAACAGCAAAACCTCAACGGAGTCAAAGTATTTGTGCAGCCAGGACTGAGCTTGTGTCCTGGCCAACACACCACAGCCCCGCTCCTCCTTCTGCTCCCTCTTATCTCCCTGCGTACCAGCCATGCTCCAGACACCCAGGCATCTCCCACACAGCTGCTCCCCCTCCTCCAGACCTCCTGGGGCCTGACAACCCTTTCCTGCACTGCTTCCCACTCCCAAGGCCCAAGATTTTTCACTCCAGTATGTTCTCCAAGATGATAAAGACCCTCCTTGGCCGTGGGAAGCACATAAGCACTGCCTGGGAAGTATCTACAGTGCCCAACACAGGCTGAGACAGGGCTCTCACCATTTTCAGTTTGTGCTGCTGTAGGATCTCATCCAGGTTCTGCCTCTTTTTGTAGTTGAAGTAGAAGTTTTTGCACTGTGACACGGTCTTGGAGCCCACCATCCTGGCAATGGCTGACCAGTTCCGCCCATGCTCAAGGAGACCTGTGGACACAGGAGAAAGGAGAAGGGTTTAACACCAGATACACTTGCACAAGAGCAGCATTATCCCTGCAGGATGGGAAACATTCTTCATGCAAGCCAAACTCCACAGGAACAATACGGTCACCAGCACCCGTCTGAACAGCTTCCTAGGCCAGGGGATGACCTACAAGAGAGTTTTTCTTTCCAAGGGGAAAAAAAGGCACTATGCTGACTGCTTCTGGAACAAAATACATCCCACAGCCATGTCTCAGCCAGCCACCAGGCAGTCACGAAGGTGAGCAGTGCTCCCTTCCTTTGGGATGGCTGCAGGTGGTGTTGCCATGCCTGGGAGAACTTGGGATGGCAGCTCTTAGTCCCTACCACGAAGCCAAGGCTCTCCCCACCCTCCTATGCCCCAGAGATGGCTTTGACTGGGGTGACAAGGCAGTTCAGGGGGCTGGAGCACAGAGTCCTATTATGGATGGGGAGGACCAGGCCAGGCAGGGAGGTGGAAGCAGGCAGGCAGGGAAGCCCAGGTGATGTCCCAGCTGGGAAGGGCTGTGCCAGAGGATTAGTGCTAATCCCAGACTTGGGAGCAAAAGCATCAGGCCAAAGGGGGAAAGTCCTGGCAAGATGGTGCCACCCATGCACAGGGCTCCTGCCAGCACTGGGGCAACCCAACATGGTGGAGGAAGAGGAGGAAGGAGTGAGACAGGCCCCCATGTCCTTGCAGTCTCTGCAGGGGTGTCTGGGCAGCCCCAGTCCCACAGCTGGAGGTGGAAGTCACAACTGCAGCTTAAGGATGGGTGCAGCAGCACCCTGGTCTGTCCATCCCAAGAGGTGACCCAGGTGAGGACCATCCAGGCTTTTTGGGAAATAAGACCTCACAGCCTGAAACCCTGACCAGTGCATGGCCAATCCTTCCTGTGGTGCTTGATGGGGCCAGAGCTGTGGGACATTGCCAGGTCATTCCGGTCTGTCTGGCTCCTGGCTGCCAACGTGATGCCATCATCGAGCCAACAGCTCCCAAGGTCCTCCCCTGCACCTTGTGTAGGATGCAGGATGGAGAGACTGTGAGCCCAGGGAGGACATGGTACTCTCACAAAAACCAACTTCAAGATTAAAATCAACAGGGAATGAACCAAAGAACATCTTCCTCTTTTGTTTGGGGTTTTTTGCCTAGAAGCCACCAAACATGAAGTCCAAGAATAGGTACTACCTGGGCATCTCCATTCTCCATCCTCAAATCCTTACTTGGCTGCTCTGACACTGTGGGGCTCCGGACCACAGTGATCCCACATTAGGGCTCCAGGTCACAGCCCTGCTCATGCCTGGGAGCCATGGCAGCTGCCAGCACTCACCATGCTGCTGCCACGTGTCACCTCCGAGCCCCAGCCTGGACATAAGGGACAGCACAACCTCTGCTTCAAGCCAACAACAAACCCCCCATGGGATGGACTGATCTTGGTACAACCACAAGCTATCAGGGCCCAAGGGATGCACCTCTGGCAGGATCCGTGCAAGGTGAGGGCACCGTCTAGGGTATGTCTGTACTGAACAGATGGCACCAGAAGAAATGAAACTCCTCTCCCCTGCTTCCCAGGTCCTGGAGAAAACCAGCACACCCAGCACAGCAGGAGTTAACATTCAGCTAGTGCCTGTATCCTGCCCCATCCCAGCACCTGAGCTTATCAAATTGCATGGAAGAGGCAGGCATCACAGGCGCTGAGCACCACAAAAGGCCCTGGCAAGCCAAGAAACAAGTTGGAGCTTTAACTCCGCAACTCCCAGCCTCCCTCCAGCCAAACCCACGACCTCCATCACCCTGCTGGCAGACTGAGACTTCTCAAAAATAATAATAAATAAAAAAAGAGGATGTCCGGCCACCTACCGCGAGAGATAACAAGCCCGGGTGGGAGTCCTACCCCTCCCCCCCCCAAGTCGCTGAAGGCTGCAGGGGAAAAGAGGACAGTCCCCTGTGTCACA
>NW_009953217.1:357558-364326 GCF_000747805.2 Chaetura pelagica
GCAGGGAGCCCAGCCACTCTCCTCTTTACATTAAAACCAGAGCAAAGCAGCAACACCTGCTTCCCCACGCTGCAGTTACTGGGGAGCCATCAGCCAAGACACCCCAGCATGTGCCAGTAAGCCCTCAGCTCGTCAGGCCCCCTGGCCCCATGAGCTCTGCCACCCCCTCCCCCCGCCACCCCTGCCCCAAGCTCCCAGCACAGCCCTTGTTCCCCAGCACAACTGAAACTATGACTAAAGAGTTATCAGATCCTAACGAAGGCTGCGGTCCTTGGCTGGGACGAAGGGTCTGCCTGCAGGCACAGCTACACGCAGCCCTGAGCTTAACCCCATCCTTCAGACCCCACCGCTGGACTTACGTTCTCCGGCTCCGGCGGGCAGGGAATGTGCCCGGAGCGCGCAGCGGGCGAGCCGGGAAAGACGCGGGCGTCGGGGCCCCTCTTCAAAGCCCCCTCGGGCACGGCAGCCTGCTGGGAAGCGCTGCGAGTGCTCCGCTCACACCCTCCCCACGCATTTTGCTTTCGCTCCCTCGCAGCAGCCGGAGACAGAGAAGAAAGCAAAGCTGGTTCTTTAAATCCCGGGGGTGAGAGGATTTCAGAGCCATGGGCAGCCAAGAGCGGCGAGCGAGCGGATACCAAGGCTGGAAACCGGGTCACGGGTGGGAGACTCCTGACCCCGACGCCAGAAGTTGGTGGGAACACATGCTCCGTCCCCAGTGCTCTTCCCTCCGGAGGGGCTGCAAGGAACGGCGTCCTCCGTGCTCCTCTGCTCACTCGCCTGAGCTTTCCAGTCGGCTGCAGCCGCGGTTGGTAAGGTGGATGGAAGTGCCTCCAGTATTTTCTCCCCTACCTCACCTCCTCACTCAGCAGCCTGGGAGGCTGGGCAGCTTCAGGAGATGCCAGATGTTGCCAAGAAATAATAATGATTTTTTAAAAAGGCAGGAGAAAGGGGAGGGAGCAGCCGATCGCGCGGTGCAGCTCCGCTCCTGCCAGCCCGGGGACAGGGAGCCGGTGCTGTCGGTATGTGGCGGAGCAGCGAGCTCTAATCTGTTCTTCTGGCTGACCCGGGGCTCGTTGCATCTGAATGTGACCTCTAGACAGAGCATTAAAAACAAACGTGGCTCTGACCCAAGCTGACAAGGGGTGCGGCCGCTTGGCACCCGCTCCCGCCCTCCCTCCCTCACTTTCTGTCTCCCTCGCTCTCCTCTGAATGTCAGCGGCAGGGGGAGGGATCCAGGAAAACAAAGCTTGGCTAATAGTTTCCTCCCTTCTCAAGTGAATCAAAGGCGCTTTTCTTTGGGGAGGTGCGTGCCGGGGAGCCCAGCGCTGCACCGGCAGGATGCCGTGCCACCCCGGCACACCGCTGCCCTGCCGGAGGACAGGTGGGGAGAGGTTTGGCATCCGTCTCACCGTGTGCCAGGGTACTGACAAGTGGAGGCTGGAAATAAGAGCAGCCTGGAGAGCGCAGGAGTGTGCACTTGGTGTTTTCGGGGGCAGAGGAGAAACGCGGAGGGGCAGGACAGCAGCCGAGGGCCGTCAGCTCACACCCCCCTTCAGCTCTCAGCAGCTGTGGGTTTTTACCAGAGTTGTTCCAAGGCTCTCCCTGCTCCACCCAAGCCTTGGTGAGGGTGGAGGGAGTCCATAAACGATCCCTTAATGGGAGCTTGCATGGATTAACAGATCAAGGTTACAGGGGGAAAACTACGTTATCTCATTCTCGTACACCCAACGGTACCTGGTGCAATTCCCCAGCCCCTCTTGCACCCTCTCAGGAGTGGGGATGGAGGCAGTTCTGGCCATGGCAAAGCCAAAACATGGCATAACCCCATCCCGGGGAAAGACTGGCACTATGGAGTCAGTGACACCACCCAGTGCTTCCCGACAACGTGGTCAGCATCGCTGAGATGAATGAGCACAGCGCAGCGCTGCTCCCCCCGCTGATCTCAGGGCGGTTTGCAGTGCATGGGAGAACCAAGGCACAAGGAAGGTGAGTAACTTCTCCAGGGCCACGGAACCAGTGGGTGGCAGATCCAGGCAAGTGTCAGGCTCCTGATGCTGTGCCAAGGAAAGCAGAGGGGACGGTGCACGGGCAGTGAGCCCATGTCCCCGCAGGCAACAGGGACATTGCCAGAGGGACCATCACGCAGACAGCTGGCTTGGTGTGCTCTTGCCATTGTGGTGGGTGATGCTCAGCCTTTCTTGGGAAGGAGATGCTGGGACCAGCCTGCCATGCTCCCACTGGACCTCTCCTTTGGCAGCTGGACCTAAGCACATCTCTGATGTGTCCCGCGGGTATAAGCTTGCAGTGAAACTCTCCAGCAGCTTCCACACCCACCATGCCATCTCTCTGGAGGGAGGCAGTGCCAGCAAACCAGGTGTAGGTCTGGAGTCAGGACCCCCAGCCAGCTCAGCTCTAATGCCATCTCCCCTCTCCACTGGCCCCAGCTGGGGACCCTCAGCTCCCAGGTTTTCCCTTAGGATGAGCTGGTTGCTGGACCACTGCCTCAACCTGCTGTAGAAACATCCACCCCATGACCATAGACCTCCCTAGCTCTCTTCCTCCTACCACAGCTCTCCTTTTGCACTGTGCCTCCACCCTTGGACCCTGGGAGGGGATGGGAAGCCTCCCTGCTCTCCAAGAGGTGCCATCCCCTCTGGTAGGGCCAGGAAAACTTGAGTATCTGGCTCAAGGCAGCAAGTCTGTGAGTAGCCACGCCTTGTGGGCCCAGCTCTCTTCCTTCACCTGATTCAGATATTATTCCTGCTCCCTTATTGTTGAAAAAAAACACGCTCAAAATTAAAATGCCGGCTGTAAATTATAGTAATTACGCAGCAGTTCCCCCTGACAGGCCTTTTGTGCTTCATTCGCTGACACTCACTAAGCAAATCCTTGCAGTTTGCTCCTACGTGCTGGAGAAACGTTCAGCCAAGGGTGACAGAAAGCACCGCTCCCGGGGTGCAGCACGACGGGCACTATCCCAGGGGTAACACCTTGGCCAAAGAGCAGAGAAGCTCCAATCTGGGCTGGTGGGGACTGGAAGCAGTTGGCCACAGACTCTTCCAGGGCAGGTGTGGGCAATTCACATCTTGGACACCATTTTGCCCTTCTGGCACCCAGTCCACACATCCTGGTAGTTTTCATGTTGCTTCATGTGAACTTCATGGCAAACGTGGTTTGCTCAGAGTGGGCAGATGCTGGTGCTCTGCTTGTGACAGTGGGTGCTGGGGACAGGCAGGCTGGGCTGTCCTTGCAACAGGCTTTCACACTGGGTGTTAATTTGAAGAAATCAGTATTTAAAAAAAAATAAAATCCTGCTTTTCAGTTTTGTGGACAGAATGGGTCTGGGGAAAAAAAATGGTCCAGGTCAGTCCAAAACTCATGTTGCTTTCTGAGCTGCTTGCTGGCAGAACCGACGATCAGCACTAAAAGAATATCTTCTGTATCCAGGGAAGTATTTTACATCTACCCAAAATGAACTATTCAGTAGTCTTCATGGGTTATTTAACTCTCTGGTAACAGCTTTTTTCATTTGTGCCCAACACTCTTCTGCCTCATCATGCAACTCCCTCCCATGGCCTCTGCAGCTCCTTGGCCTGGGAAAAGGCATCAAGAGCCTGAGCTTGGCTCTGTGCCAAGAGTGAGAAGGAAAGAACCTCAACAAGGCACGGGCAGACCTCAGGTGAGCAAGAAGCTGCCATTTCCACACCACCTCTTTCCAAAGAACAAAACCACTTGCTAGACACCGAGGGGGGTGAGGGGAACCCCAGAGCTGGGGCGAGAACAGATACCAGGCTTTAAAGAGTGATGAAGGTCACACCGAAACCTCCTGGTTCATCAAGTTCAGCTCTAGTGCTATTGCAGCTGCTCTGCAACTCAGCAAAACTTGGCAGAGGGGCTGGGGAGCAACAAACCCACTCAGATGCTCCAGGTTAGCACTCGCCGGCTGCTCACAAACTCCCTGCCAGCCTACCCTGAACTCCTGCCTGCAGGGGCTCCTGCCAGTGGGTCCCCCTAAGGCAGGAGCTGCCTAAACATTGCCTTTTAAGGAGCAGCCCCAACCCACTGCCCAAAGTCTCCACACCCTGCCTGGCAGCAGAGCCAGGTGGAGCAGTGGGTGCTGCCTGCTCCTGGCTCAGGAAGGGAAGGGGGGAAATCCTCGAGCAACTCTCCTCTTAATCAAGACCTCCTGCTTTTAGGATCACAGCCACGGTGCAACAAGGCAGTATCAGAAAAAACATGCTACCCCATAATTATACCAATCTCCACACATTTTGATAGACCAGAGAATCAAAGTTTATTGCGTAATAGAAGTGTCATTAAGCAAGAACTTGCCTCTCACTAGGTTTTTGTTCCCCTAGTTAACTTTAATAACATGGTACTCCCCTTTATTGTCTCTCCCAGCAAACACAGTCCTGCCTTCCCTTGCTGGGAAATTCTCTGTGCAGCTCTGTGACTCTGGAGCTGAGCAGGCAATGTCAGCATCTCACTGTGCCAAGGCTTTTTTCTCTTACCTCCCTGAACAGAAATGCACAGACATCTCACACCACACACAAAAAAGCTGGGGATGGACCAGGTCAGACTGATCTCCCAGTTGGTGGGTGCTGGGAGCAAAGGCCCACATCCCCATCTGCACAAGCACTCCAGAGTGTTAGGGCTGACTTTCTGTAAGACTCACATCTTACTTGCTTACCTCCCTGAACCAGCCGGCTGTGGGCTCAACCGGTACCAGTAACCAAGGGAGAATGTGGCTGCAGCAGCCAAGTCCTTATATGCAGTGAGGAGGATGGTGCCTGTGTCTCGGAGCCCAAGCCAAGTGCCCGCTGCCTCCTCCACCCCTGCCCAGCTGTGCTGGCAGCCAGCTCTGATGCCACCTCCTCCAGACCCTGAGGTTACCTCTGGAGTTTTGCAGCCGCTGTGAGTTGGAAACCCCCACCGCGCCAGTCCCTGGAAACGCCAAACTGAGCCAGTGCGAAGCAATAAAGCGGCTGCTTCCTGGCAAAGGGGAATTTGGCTTCTCTTTAGAAGTCTGGTGTTGCAATCTCAGTTTCCCAGGTTGTAACAGAGGGGAAAACATCATCAATTGGGTTTTACAGCAGCAAATCACTCTGCCCCGTCCTGGCCCCTGACTTGGAATAACGCTACGTGCTCCCATGCTTCTTCATCCTTCCTCCATGCAGGCTTTGGCAGCTCTTTTTAAAACTCCTTGAGCACACCTCCAGCATCCAGCGTAAAACAGCAAGAGGCACTTTTTAACAACCAGATGCAATCTCCAAAAGAAAGCGGCGCTCAGAAAAGATCCCTCGAACAATCCTCCCCTGCTCAGCACCTGCTCGCCCCATTACCTGGCCCCAGGCCAGTTTGCTTGATTAAGGTCTATCTATTAAGTTTGTGTCTATAGAGAGCCCCACTCGGCAACACGTAGGATTGGCACTGGGCTGTGAAGAGGGTTGGAACAGCTTAAAGGCGAGTGAGCCAAACACTTTTGAGATATTCACAGGCAAAGTAATCCAAGCCCGCAGCTCCCATCGGCACCTGGGCAGCCGGAGCTCCAGAACGTGTAATCACCATCCCGACAGCAGGTGCATGTTCCAAGCAGAGCCGAGCACACTAACACGCCTGTTTGCATTTGCCATTCCCATCGGCCCTCATTTCCATTTTAATTTCCCATTTACAATCCTCACCGGGCCAGGAGAGTCAGCAGCCGCACAAGTGGGATGCACGGGCTGGGGACGTGAGCTCGACAGCCCATCAACAGGACGTGACTTTGGCAAAAAAAACCCCCCATAAAGCAGCGAAAGAGCTGGCGCGGGAGTGGCACGAGGAGGGGGAAGTGGCAAGAAGGGCTGTGCTACACTCAGCAGTTTTTAAAAACGGTCTCAGCAAAGGCTCTGGATCAGTGCCAGGATGTAAAGTCACCCCACGCTGCCCGCAGCCCCAGCTCTCGCGAGCTCCCCGGCACATGCTGTGGAGTGCTGGGGTTCACCATCTTCTCCCTAAATTCCAGACCTGCAAATGCTCTTGGCATGCCTGGAACAGACTGTGCCGATAGCATGAACCTCCGGAGAGCGGAATGAAGCTGTACCTCACGCTACAGGCACCAGGAGCTGCAAAATGCAACAGGCAAAGTGCTGTCCCCATTTCCTGCGGCTGGCTCCCGCCTCGTGGGAGATGCGCGACCTCCGGACATGGCCCTGATGTCCCTGGTGTTGGAACAGCTCCTGGAGCCAGACAGGCCAAGCTGCCACCACCTGCCTCTGCCAAAACCCACAACAAGACTTGCTGGGAACAAACCAACACTGAGATGGGCAGAATCTGTCCCCACAGCTCTAGTGCACCTCCCTGCACTGAGTCTGGCTGTCAGACACTATCCATTACCAATCTCTCCAGCAGAGTCAACAAAAGAAAACAAACAAGTGGCTCACCTTTTTTTGCTGTCTCCATCTCCTCTTCGGTCCAGCGAGAGCTTTCATTCATCTCCAGAGAAGCTGGGAAGAAGGAAGAAGAGGACAGCAGTCAGTGGGAGCAGGACCCAACAAGCCCAGTGAGTTTGGAGGAGATGTCCCAACCCTGTCCAACAGCCTATTCCCCAGAGGCATGACAGATGCAGTGCCAAAGGGCTTTCTGCAAGGACAGCTTTCACAGTGTGGGCTCTCAAGGCTTTTTCCACAGTAACCCCCACACAGCAGCCCCCTGGGATGTGTCTGGATGATGCAAAACCTCTCATCTGGGACTGAAAGTGAAGGCAGATGACTGGAGAGTGGCAGGGGA
>NW_009953217.1:364348-371858 GCF_000747805.2 Chaetura pelagica
CTGCTGATTTGGTGCCATGCACTTTGGCCCAACAACACCAGGTACCTAAGATGGAGCCAACTGTGTTGTTGTGTGCTTAGGAGGTGGCAGACACAGGGTGGGACCGTCACCCTTGTTGAAGATGGAGAAACAGCGTCACCTCAGCAGTGACTCTGCCTGACCACATCCATCAAGGGAGTTGACAAGCTTGACCGTGGGCTCCCTTGGTGCCTTCACCAGGCTCTGGGACAACTCAGAGCCACTTCCAGCAATTCTGGGGGCTCACCCAGCGCAGTGCCCATCACAGGGGGATGTGCAACTCTGGCCAGGACAGGCAGAGAGGGGCATTAGCACATGATGCTTCCTCTCTTCTTCATCCCAGGTGAGGTGCTGGGGACACTCAAGTCCTGCATAAAGCCTTCACTATGCAACTGTCCTGCTGGCAGCCTGGCACTAGAGCAAACCCTACAATAACAAACCAGGGTGTGAGTCAGAGGCAAAAAACAACTCAGTAAGGAAACAGATTTCCGGCTCAGGCTGCCAAGAGGTTATTACTCTAAACAACAGGCAAAGCATTACTTCAACAGTGATGAGAGATGTTTTGACAGTGTCCTTTTAAGATGGAAAACAGTCTGATAGGTTCAGGATAAAGGATACGGGCAAGGAGAGAAGGAAGCATCTTCCAAGAAGCTCTACCAAGAAGCTGAAGCCCTGCAAGAGGACAACACAGGCTGCGACGCCCACAGTGTCGGGCAGGGCAATCTCCTTCACAGCCGGCTAAGCACGACTGCAGGTGTCACCTCCTGGAAGCCAGCACAGGTCACCACCTCCCCCAGAAACACCATCCCTTGGGACGCTGGCCAAGAGGGAGGGAAACAGATACCTTGCTGCTTCCCCTGGCCGCGGGCAGAGCCAGGGCCACAGCGCTCATTTACGCAAAAGCCAGTGTCCCCAGCGCGCTGCGCGAGGCCCTTCGCTCAGCTTGAGGACGACTGTTATTGTATGGTAAAGAAATGTCAAAGAAACGGCCCGTTTGGTTTGATTAATGGTATTTACTGAGGTTGCACAGTTATGAAACAGATGCCTACAGGGAGCTCCAGCACGCTGCAGTTAAACCACAATACGGTTTTGTGTTTTTTTTTCATGTTCAATTGGTATTTAAAATGCAATAACTTTCTTAGCCAACCTAAATTAAAGCACTCTTGGAGAGACATAAAGTGAAACCAATTGCTCAGATATGTCACTGGAATCGATCCATTCCCTTCTCCAAATTTAACATGGTCTAAAGTGTTTTCCTGTGTTCGCTGTGAAGTTTATGGATGACTCTGAGATGCTGGGGTAAAAGAGAAATAAAAAAAATCCCTTCTAAGTTACTGCCATTATCTGCTGCTTCTTTGCAGCATTGCTTAACAAGTTCGAGAGGGAAAGCAGGGCTCTGTTGGGCTGGGAACTATTTATATCACCAGTATGAAAACAGAGCACTCGCAATCAAGGATTCAGCCAGTTGTCAGCAGAGGAATAGGGAGGCGAAACACCTCCGGATGATTTATAGCACACAGAACAGAACAAGCAAGAAACTGCAGAGCAAGGAAACTGAGAGAAGTCACCCTGCTTTTATTTTTACTCCCCTTAGGTAGCACAGTAATAATTTTGTACTTGATAAAGAGTACAAAACAGAGGAAAATCAGCCAAATTCCTTGATGCATTCATTGGCTTCTTCAAGTCAATATATGGGCAGTTCCCCCAGCTGATCGCGACTGGTGCTGCAGATAAGAGAGGCAGATGCACTGGACAAGAGGCTGTGGATGCTGCCTAAATTCCCATCTGGCTCGAGACGGGCACCGCGACATCACCCAGCTCTGGCCAACTGGGATGGTCCTTGGGTACTCTGTTATGAGCAGCACACTTGGCCTCATCCTACCCATCCTGGCCTCTTCCCACTGTGCTCAGCCACCTTGCAGCCTTGTGCAGGGGGAATGGGAAGGAAAATACTGACTACCACACCTGGCTGGCTACAGATGGGGGAGACAAGCAGGGGTACTGGGGACCAACATGGGAAACACTTCTTTTTGTGCAGAACAAGCTCACACTTGGGTACAGAGCATGACTGTAGCCAGGGTAGAGGCTCCTCAGCAGCCGTAACCTGCTGCCTCCTCACCATGTCCTTCAGCTACAGTGATGAAGAAGGGACTAGCCTGATTCCCAAGGCCAAGGGCTGAACCCCACAGCCTGCAGCTACTTAAGCCCCAGGCAAATTAGGAAACATGGAGGGCAGAAACACTGGCAAGAGGTGCATGAACCCTGCACAAACCCAGCCAACGTGCTTCTAAAACACCATCTTCCCTCTTCATCTTCTGCAATGCTTTCCCTCTGAGGCCATAAAACCCACTCACACTCAGCCAGGACAACCCAGGATTGCAAAGGCCTCCACTTTACCTGGGTAAACCATGCTGGGTATTTCACAGGATAGAGAAACTTCATTGCTGCTTCCCTGAAAAGGAGGATTTAATGAAGGAAAACTCTCCTTTGTGAGCAGGGCAATGTCCCATTCCAGCCCAGTGGACATCCCGAAAACCCTGCCAAGGGCTCCCCAACCCCACACACACTGCTACCCACCCAGCTCGGCACTCTGCTGTGGGGCAGCTGCCTCCTCATTGTTGGCTTCGTTGGCCATGGAACGGGTGATGCGGCCCTTGCGCCGGCCTTGGCTGTTGGCGGTTTTGCGACCTTTGGAGGTGACAGTTTCTTTCTCATCATTGTCTTCCCCGGATGTGTCGTCATTCTTGTCCCTGCAAAATCAGGGAGAGAAGAAAAAACATTGTTGGGCTGGTCCCATTTTTAGGTCAAGCAATTATTTCTCTGCACGTGTTTGGGGATTATTTTTTTTTTTTTTGTCTTTCCGAGGGGCAGGTCTGTGTTATTTTTTCGCACATGCAGGCCCTTTTCCCAGCTGGGAGAGGGCTGTTGGTGGTGGGGTGATTTGTGGTGGGGTTTGCTTTCTGCAGCTGGCTGCAGCTCCTCCTCCAAGTGCACGCAGAGACCTGACAGAGACAGGTTTAATACCAGACCATTCAAATTCATCCCTGCCTCCTCCTCATTTATCTTCCTGAAAGGGACCTGCTGGTAAATGTCTTCGCAGCCTAGATATAATGAAGCCAGATGTTCTTTTAAACCAAGTATTAAGCCCATTACAGCTAGCTAACGGCCTGCGTGCCAACCTCTCCCTGCCACAGCTCTGATGCTCCTGTCAGGTGGGAGGGAGGCAGGGTTGGATGAAGCCCTTCATCTAGAAGTGCTCATGTTGACATCAATAACATTTAGGTGCAAACTGGAGCATAGGAGGTTCCATGTAAATATCAGAAAAAACTTCTTTACTGTGAGAGTGACAAATCACTGGAACAGGCTGCCCAGAGAGGCTGTGGAGTCTCCTTCGCTGGAGACATTCAAAACCCACCTGGACACGTTCCTGTATGATGTGCTCTAGGTGACCCTGCTCTGGCAGGGGGGTTGGACTAGATGATTTTTCGAGGTCCCTCCAACCCCTAACATTCTGTGACTCTGTAAAGGTGAAGTGTCACCCCCGAATGTGCCTAGATTGCCCTTCTGATTCCTAGAGGCTCTTGCAACAATAAAACAATCTGTAGGATCAGAGGGGCTTTGTAGGTCTATTTTTTTTATATAAAAAAAAGGCATATCAGAGTTGCTTCCCCATTTTGGGAGCAACAGGGAGGAGGAATGAATCTGCAAAGGATCTGCAAAAGTGGGCACATATGGTCCTGCACGAAGTCAGGCAGCCCTGGCCCATGCCATGTCCCACCGTCACAACCCCAGCCCTATGCCCAGACCTTGCTGGAGACACAAATGAGCCAGGCAAGGAGGGTTGTCCTTACTTTGTCAGTTCTTCTTTGTCGTTTTCTGTTTCCTGCTTGTCTTCCTCCTTCTCTCCCTCCTTCTCCTTTTCTTTTTCTTTTTCATCTTTCTCTTCTTGGCTGCTCCGGGGCATTTGCTGCTGCTGCTGCAAAACAAGGGACGTAAAACAAAACAAACCCTGAGTGCTGAGGCGGATACATCGCAGCACCTGGGCCAACCTAAACAAACGCGGCAAAACAATGTTGGGGGCAAGTGGCCAAGAGGAAGGAGCACTGCAGGGAGAGGGTGCAGGCAGGGAGCTCACAAGAGGCCACAGGGGCCAAAAGCTTCCTGGGGAGATCAGAGGCAGTCTGGGATCAGGCGTGGCAGCTGCGCTCCAGCTCCTGTTGCAGGCAGCAGGACAGCCCCAGCAGCTCCCTGGAGTCAGGCAGCGCTGCAGGCAGCGAGCAGGGACCCAACACAGGGAGAAGGCAGGTGAGAACAACCCCTCTGCTCCCCACAGATGGTGGCTTAGCAAGATTGGCTGCAATTTGCAGCCAGTGGGATGTGCTTGGTTGGAGAATGAAAGAGACAGGGGGCACCAGAGATGCCCTGGGCTCAGCAGTACCAAAGCTGTCATCTTTTTCCCAAGCATCTGACATGGACCACAGGGAAAGTTTATAGCCCTGTATCAGTGAGAAGGGAAGATGCCTGGCTCCCTGCCTGCTCCACACTGCTTGGCACCCTCAGAGGAGGCTGTGCACCCAACTGCCCCAACACCACTGCTGTCACTGGGACTGAATGCGCCACGGTACCCAAGGGAGGGACAGAGTGATTATCATAGTTCTGGATTTTGTTTCAACAGCTGCAGGAAGAAGGATGCTGGGGAGGCCCGTTTCTCCTGACCTCCCTTCCCGCTGGCGACCAGCAAACAAGAGGATTTCACAGAGAAATTAGAGATGGAAATTATTTATTAAACCATCCTGCTCCTGGCTACTGCAAGGCTGCTTGCTCCAGGAAACCCAGCCAGGCTTGCCCAGCCCCTGCCCAAGCCGCAGGGTTTCCACCACCCCTTGGGAAAGGGTTCAGTGATGTAACGGGGTGGGGGAAAACTGCCTTACAGTGGGTTTATCAGCAGAAAGTATGATCCCAGGTGGCCCAGTCTGGCTGGCACAGAGCAGTTCAGTAAGTGTAGACAAGGTGTGCCCACATCTCTACAGCCAGCAGGACTGGTCTGTCCCTGATCTGCAGGAACTGCCTTGAACATGGTTATCCCTGCAGCAGTGACACTGGGTATGAGCTAAACCACCTGCCCCATGGGCTGGTGCTAAAATGAGAAGTGCAGAGCTGTCAAAATGGGCTTCAGAGCAGGTTAACAAGAAGGCCTCTGATTTTTTCAGGTCCCAGTTCAACACAAGTCCTTAAAACACAGGCACTGCCATCACTGAAACCTCATAGACTTTCAGTTCCTCCTTGTACAGAGGAAGGCAGCGGTGCCTCCAGGATCAATGCTCAGCAGCACACACGTGGCTGCCTTGGTCAGCCCCTGCGGCACCTCCACACTGACACATGTCAAACACACCCGTACATCATCAGCTCACACCTCCATCACACCCCCAGGAACAGCTCTGTTGGATGCAAAGCCTGGATCCTGGGAGGATCCAGGAAAAGCTGGGGTGAGCACTAAGTTGCTTTATATCTTCCAAAGTCCATAAATCTCAGCCTCGGGGGAACAGACAGTCTCCTGCAGCAACTGGCCAAGGAACAGCATGGCAGCCACGTGCCAGGCACTGCCCTAGCTACCCCCAAAACCGGGAGCAGGACAGGGCAACCAGCAGCCTGCCCAGAGAGGGAGGCAGGCAGGCAGGCCTGCACTGGCTGAAGAGGAGGAAAGGGCATCTGTCACCCGTCACCTGAGGCTGCCCTGGACTCTATGACCTTTGAGTCATGCCATGGTTAACCCTGAGCGCAGGTTCAGCCCCGACAAACACCCAAGAAGTGAGGGCTGTGACCAGCATGGAGCAGAGCACGGACCAGGGCAGGCTCTGTCCCAGCCTTGGCCATCACCACCCACTTGCATTCCCGTCACTAAGCACTTTTGCAAGGGAGGGGAGCCCAGATGAGCTTCACAGTACTTCTACTACCCCATCATGAAACAGAATCATTCTCCCATCACAGAGGAGCATCTCGATCCAAGGATGCCCTCTAGTGCTTGCCCTGCTCCAGCCATGGCAGGGTGACTGGTGACAGGGGCAAGAGCTAGGCAGGCACAGCACCCTGTGCATGGTGGGACAGGGTGGCTGTCCCCTGCCAGTCCTCTCCCACTGGGCTGAAATGCAAACACCGGACAATTCTGTCAGCACAAGGCCATGGTAGGGAAAACTATTCCTTACTCCATTTGTAGCTGTGTTCCTGAAAAAGGCTCCTGGCCAAATCCTGCTTTGAACCCTGATAAGCACATGGTGACAGTTTATCTGCTGTGCTAGAGTCCAGCTGCATGGCAGGGCACCCCCTGGCACCTCCCAAACACCCCAGGAAGCACCTCTGGGGACAGCCACACTCAAATGCCACCAGACATCCCATCACAGATAGTTGGGGGTATGTGCTGGTCTGGAGGTTGGGGGGCTGGTGTCAGCACCCAGAGCCCTGGGGCAGGGCAGGCACCCCAGGGTCCTAAACAAAGCTGTGCAAGAGCTCAGCTACAAGTGGCACATGGAGGAAGGAGGTGGGACACCCCCCTGGGGCCTGACCAGGGAAGCTGCCTCAGCCATGCATACTACATGCTCTACCCCCTATCTCACAGGTCAGCACTGGAGCTGGACCACAGCACGGGCACAGCCCCGGGAAGCCAAAGCCAGGAACCACAAGCCGGCAGGTCGCCCCTCCCGGCACCCGGCTGCCCCCGCACTGAACGGGGAGGCTATTCTTAGTGCTGGACGTGGACCAGCTCTGGATGATTCAAGGGATGGGACGCCATCCCAAAGTGTGACAGGCCAGGAAATGCTTCCCCAATTACCAGCTGATGTTCCCTCTGATTCACGCTGCCCCAGCTAGAGGTGGACTGGCAGGTGGGTCAGCTCTCAGGGGATGTGGAAAAGACCAGCACTGCTCAGCTCCAGGCAAACTTAAACCTCTCTCCACCTACATCTCTGTCCTCTAGAGATGAGGCACCCACCTCCAGGAGGCAATGCAGGTACGTGCTCCCCACCTAGAACAAGAAGGTGAAGGGATGTGCTCGAGGCCAGGCAAGATGCCTGTGGCAGAGGGCAGGGCTGTCCCTCCCAGCTCTAACCTCCGGACCGCCCTTCCTCCTCAGCATCGCTGCTGCTTGTTTTTGCTCCCGACACATCCTGTTTATTTAAAAAGGCCCCAGGACAAAAACTGCACACCGGGACGTGCGAGCGAGAGGCCTATTCTGCTCCGAGTCCCTCTGGACGGGCAGCCTCCTTCCCCGTGTGCTCCCCACACTCCGGCTCGAGCTGCTCGGTAATTACAAACATCTGCTCACCTCCAGCCCAGTTTCCCCCCGGCCCCGGAGCAGCTGGGGGCGCAGAGCGCTGCCAGCCCTCCCGGGAGCCCGGCCCTCGGCTCCCCTGCCCGGCCCGCGGCACGGGGCTGGCACGGCACAAAGGGCTGCAGCTGCTCTAAAGCTCTGCCTGCCCCCACCGGCGCCTTTAAGGGA
>NW_009953217.1:391041-391254 GCF_000747805.2 Chaetura pelagica
TCGCGGGCAAGCGACTCTGCCCGGAAGAAAGCCCCGGCGAGGAAGAGGTGCGGCTCCTCCCCCTCTGTTTACTTCCTCTGCCGAGGCACTGCCTGCTTCTGGAAGCGGGACGGGAGGGCAGCAGGAGGTGGGGAAGCAGCTCCCCCACCTTCGCCCTCCCCAGGCCCGTCGAGACGCCCGTCGCCCTGGCACAGCGACGGCGAGACCAGCCCG
>NW_009953217.1:391380-439470 GCF_000747805.2 Chaetura pelagica
GCCAGTCCCGGCCAGCCCCAGGGCCGGCTCCCGGCCCCTGCTCACCGCCCAGCCAGCCGGGCGCGCTGTGCCTCACATTCTCCGGCTCTGAAGGCTTCCTGACGATTTGCATAGTTAAGCCGTAAACTAACCACAACATTCCTCTTATGATTTTGCAATCTGCTGGAATAACGTGGTTGCTCTAAGTCGAGTCGATGAATCATCATCTATAAACCACAGATCTCGTCACCGGGCTCTCAGCGCTGGCTGCAGCCGGCGTGATTAATCCACCAGGATGCCAAGTCTAACCTACGGCGCAGGGCTTTTTATTTTCCAAACTTGCGAATCTCCGAAAAAAAAAAACAAAAAACAACTGCTTCTGCCTTCCTCATCCCCTCCACAGGAAGACGTGCTGGGCTGTGGCAGGCGATCAGGGACGGTGCCAGAGCCCCATGCAGAAACTCCCCTCGCAGCCCATGGAACATCCCAGCGTTACCTGCCGGACGGGCACCCTGCAGGGGAGGCACCCGCGCCCCCTCCCAGTCCCCTCGCTCCCTGCTCCGCAACCCCCCTGAAGCACGCACCAAAGCACCACTGTTCCCAACACGGCTTGGCACCCCAGCCCTGGTCCTGCTGGTCGGGCACAGCCACCATTTCACAGCAGGCGTGATGTTTAGCTGAGCTCATCGCTGGGAGTCCCAGTCCTGCCCCAGGACCATCAGCTCCTGCCACCTCTGGCCACACCACTTGCTGGTGGAGATGCTAGTGGGGAACCAGCTCAGGTCACGGTGATAGCACTGTGCAACAGCCTGTCCTCAAGCCCAAGTGCTGGCTGGAGGTGACAACTCTCCCATGTGGCAGGTTTTGGGGGTGGATCAGCCGCACAGGAGATGCTGTTTGGCTGCCAGCAGGTGTGTCACCTCCGTTGCTGTCATTATCATGCCCTGGGTTCTTACAGAAGATGAACACACCACAGAAACCACCGACTCCTGTTTGCTCCTCACCTCAGGAGGGAGCAAACCACGACCCTCTACGCGCTCATTCAGAGGGAGCTGTGTGTGCCAACAACCCGTTTTGGTGCCGCTCAAGTCCATCCCCAGGCACCACAGGCAGTGAGCTCCAGGGTTTTTGCTCGAAGGTGGCTTTGCAGCCCTCGCCACAGGCTCATGGGAGCAGCACAGTGACATGTGCCAACTCTCTCCCCACCGTGTCACACCAAAGCCTGTCTGGACAGAGGCTTTGGAGGGAGCTGTACCTCACTGGCAGGGGGACCCAGCCGGGAGCATCTGTGCTGTGCTGGTTCCTTGCTTCTCCCATGGGTGACTTCAGATCAATGGCATTTATGATGTCCTCAGGGGGCACTTGGCTGCAGAGCAAGCTCAGGCCGAGGTCATTGCATGCAATCAGAGAGTTCCAAATTAAAAACAGCTTGAGATAAGCCAAAGACAAAAGGCCTGTGCCACGGTGGCCAGGAACACCTGGGGTTTGCTTTGTTGCTTGTCCAGGAGCCCCAGCATGCCTGTGATGGCTGCAAGCATGTGTGGGTGCTTGCTGGCATCACCCTGAACATCCCACAGGTTTCGGTACCAGCCCCACAGGGCAGGATGCACTGTGCTCTTGGTGGTACAGCCAGCAGGACACAGCACTCAGCTCTCACCCCTCTCCCCAGCCTCATACAGCATCTTTGCCAAGAGCAGGGCCCTCTCCTCCACCATTCACATCCACCCTTCCACCTGTTTCAAAGCCTCCCTCTGGCAGGCCCCACCAACAAGAGTCAGGGCAGGGACTTTGCCACCAAGTGCCAGCAGTGACAGCTTCCTGTTTAGCCACCATGCTGCCCAGGTGCTTGAGGTCTCCTTCCCGACTTGCTACTGCTGTAGCAGAGGCACCCGCTGCTGAGGTTTGATACCACACATCCACTGCAAACAGTGTTCCCCACATCTCCCTACCCATCCCTTGGTGGCAGGCTGTATATTGAGCTCCTTCCCTACTTGCTACTGCTGTAGCAGAGGCAGAGGCACCCCCTGCTGAGGTTTGATACCACACATCCACTGTAAACAGTGTTCCCCACATCTCCCTAGCCATCCCTTGGTGGCAGGCTGTATATTGAGCACAGGGAAGATGCCTCAGAAATACATGTACACATCACATAACTGACTCCCTGCGCCTGGGGCCTCTGATCAGATGGTCTGGATGTCCCCAGCTCTCACTGCCACCCACAGTCACACAGCCTGGCTTCTCACGGCCGTGCACGGCACCCTCTGCTTATGGGAAAAACCACAAAGCAAAACAAGCTGCTGCCAAAACAACAAGGAGAGGAAGAGGAATGTCTGCCGGCAACTTGGCTTTGATCACTTGCGTCCCAGGGCTGGGTTTGATGCTGTTGGCTGTGGAAGCAAGTTGAAAAATCAAAGGGCCAGGCTCGGGTTTGATAAGGAGAATGATAGCGAGCATGGGGCTCGCTCGGCTAAGCTCTGACCGTGACAGCCCGGAGTTGTGCTGTCCCTCCACTGGTGAACAACAAACTCTGCAAACCAGCAACCATTCCATGGCAGAGATGGAAAATGCCGGGGCTGTGCCCAGCGTGCCAGGGAGGCACAGGATGGGCCCTGAGCACACTTGCCAGAGCAGCTCGCCAGCGCTACTGGCCAGGAAGCGTGGCCGGTGCCAGCAGCAGAACGCCAGCAGCTGCAGTGGGGCTGCCCTGCTGTGCTGCAGGAACGCCCTGTGCCCTCTCCCGGCGCGCTGGGGACAAGGAGAGGGGCTGGCTGTGGGACTGCAGAGATGCTAGATCCTGCAGCAGCACTCACCAAAGCAAAATTGTGTCTTGTGCATGCTCCTGAGCATGGGCTCATCTCCAGCAGTGCCAGCAGCCTGTTGGGCACCAGGAGCCTGTCAGGCAGGGCCCCCTGCGCAGCTCAGCCCAGCCCAGCAGGCACTGATGCCTTCCCACTGCTTGCTCCTTCATCTCAGTGAAGCATAGAAGAGATCTTTACAGGACCCTGCTCACTCGGATCCCTCCTTAAACCACCAAGGGCTTTTCCATAAGAGGAAATGTTTCTTTTCTGGGTCACTGCTGAGTTTTTTAAAAAGTGATTTGATTGCTAGTGAAGGGAAAGTGACCTGAGGGGAAGAAAGCGTAATTTTTGGAAGCGGTGGAGATGAGCCTCCGCTCCGTCCCAGGCAGGGAACACGTGTTTTCCCTTCCCTGTGGTTTGCTCTACCCCACTCCCCCTGCTCACAGCCCACGGCCGTGTGTTGACCCCCCCTCTGGGCCCTGCCAACTGAGGAAGGTGCCAGAGGTTGGCAGCTCATGGGACGCAGAGTCATGGGTCATGGGACCATGTGCTCTGCAGACATGCCAGCAGCAAAGCAAACCCTGTATCCTCAAGGAAGCAGCTTTCTCTGGGATTTTCAGCTGTGCCTGCTTTAGAAAACAATTATCCATTACATGACCTATTTCCCATTGTTTCCAGTCAAACCTGGATCACAAGAACAGAAAAAACAACTCAATCCAAAATCCAACTGCTTCTATGACTTGCTGTCCCACTGGGAAGATGCTGCAGGTCCCCTGTCGGGATCAGCAAAGCCCAGCCTGGATCCCAAACCCCTATCCTGAGGAATACTCACGTGGGTGCAGGAGTGGAGAAGCACTCGCCGGGAGGATGCATCGATGGGCTGCTGGAGAAACACGAGTCCGAGTGCAGGGGCCAACCAGAACAGAGGGGTTCACGTCACTTTTAAGTGACTCTTACTATTGCTAACTGCAGACGTGATCAAGCTGCAAGGAAGAGCCTGGCTGTGGTGGCCAAAGGGCTCCTTCACAAGTGGTCCATCAGCAGCACATACCCTGGAGGGAAGTGACTGCCTGTCCCCACTCCAAGCCCACAGGTCTCACTGCTGTCCCTGCACTGCCAGCAGCCCCTGAGGCCGCGCTGGGACCTGGGGACTGAGCAGCCATCCTCCTGCGCCAGCGCATCCTTCAATTCTTTTCCCAAATATGGCCACATCATTCTTGTTTAATCACCCCCAAAACTACAGCTGGGAATTCAGGAATGTGAGTTTCCATTGTGTTTGCCTAGAGAGGTGGCAGGGCTGCAGGAAAGCTGGAACACCACGGTAATGGGGGAAGAGGCAAGATGGACCTTATGGGGCATACCTGGGGGACAGGGCTTGGGAACAAGAGAAGCCCAGACTGAAAGAGCAGATGCCAACAGAGGGTTACAGGATCAGTATGAGCTCAAACATGGCCGTGTCTCACACCTCTCCCACCTGCTCTGCCAAGGCACCTGAATGCTCACTCACCTGTGACAAGGCAGTCATGGGCTCTGGGTGACAACCCTTTTACCAGCCTCAGGCCATGGGGTCACCAGGTTTGACAACTTCTCATGGGTCCTGCAGCCACAGCAGGTTTCCCCAGCTACTAGCAGTGCAGTCACACTGCAGACCTCTCCAAAAAATGAGCCAAAGTAAAACCCTTCTGTGTCCCAGCAGCAAGATGACCCAGCCCACACACGACAGCAGGACAGGGTAGAGACAAGTGATGGGATGGGACAGGACAGCAGCTGGGGAACAGACACCAAGGCCCATCTTGCAGCAACATCTCATCAGTAGAGAAACCTGCACCCCAACACTGCCATCCCAAGCATCATTTCCAAGCACACCAAATGCTCCATTACAGACCCCCCCACCTCCTCAGTAGATAATTTCAGTACTCCTTAAAATACACAGCTTCAGTCAGCACAGGCTTAAATGCTCACAGACTAATTTACTGGTATTTGTAGCAGCAAAGTTTACTGGCCACATCCAGGGCTGTTTCTATATGATGTGCTGCACCATTAAACCAGGATTTAACGACAAGTATCTCCCTTTGTTGAGAGAGAAGCTGTCAAACCCTTTGTCGCTAATGAGGGGCCCCTCCCTGGACTGATGAAAATCGACTGTTTCCCAGAAATAAGTATCATTTATCTGATGGTTAATGGAGCAGGGGCACATGCACAATCTGCTGTGAAAGAGCAGTTTGCTGAGCTTTGGACTGAATCCTGGCAGATGGAGGAGAGGGGATAGCAGGGCAAGGTTGGGCCATGGCAGGTGCTCTGCTTCTGCACCCAGGATGAGGTGCATGGAGACCCAGAGCCACAGGCAGGCAGAGTCTGCCTGGCAGCCCGAGTCCCTGCCAGCCCTGGCACTCCCGTGAAAAAAAAGTAAATGGGTTGTTTATAAAAATCTGGGCTGGGGCTGTTTATCCATGTCGGCGAGGGGAATGGTTTGTGTTTGGGGAGGGCGGGCCAGCCGGCGGGACGGATAATTTGATTTGGCTTTTGGCAGGGGCAGGGAAGAGGGTGGGCCTGGGAAAGGCTGTCAGCCCTGTCAGGGGATCACGCCGCCTGCCCAGGCAGGTCCTGCTGCAGCCCCCGTCCCGCGGGCACAGCTCTGGCACCGCGCACTGAAGAGGAAAGGAAGGGGGTGTCTGAGCCGCTCCAGCGCTCCCGGGTGCCACAGAGCGAGGCCTCCAAAGCATCAGCGCCCTTTCACTGGGCGATATCTGAGCACCCTCTGACAGCAGCACCGAGGGGGACCAGTGTGACGGCACGTCCTGTGGGCTGCGTCCTGCACTGCTTGACTTCACCCTCCTCTGAGTCATCCCCAGGGCGGGGATGACCACACGGCAGGAGCATCAGGAGCATCAGGAGCATCGCTGCTTTGCCTGGCGGGACAGCTGCTCACCTCCCACCCCGGGACCTGGGCAGCTTCTGCCCTGGGGAATTGACCAGCACTGCTGCGGAAGTATAACTGGCGAGCAGCAGCTGCTCCACTTGGGCAATGCCACTCCAAAAGCAAACTTAATTTATTCTGGAATAAAACCCCCACACTCTGTGCAGAGTAATTCCTGCACTAGGGTCACTTTTCTTCCAGCACCACTTCAGCCCAGCACTGACACTCCAACAGCTCAGTGGAGCAGCTTGCCCAACGAGCAAAGCACCCACTGCTAATTGCCTGTCTTCGGTTTTGGGTCCCTCCACTACATGCAGATTTATGCTTATTAGTGTATATTAAACATCAAATCAAATCATTTTACCATGACTCAAACTTCTCTTTTTTTTTTTCCCCCCCAATGAGAAATGACACGCCCGGAAATTATTCCTCTTCCCATTGATTTCTCTGCCTTTCAGGGTTAAGTGGCATTTTCCAGACCTGAACACAGTTATTTTAGAGAGGATCTCCATCTTGGGAGCTTGGATATTATGCACAATGATCAATCAGATGCCTGAGCCTTTCATTCATGGGTGCTGGGCTGGGAGCAGGCGCCTGTGTTCTGACAAACTGGAAGCAGAATCACATGCAGTCCCTACTCTTGGCAGGAGATTTTTTAGCATTAAGTAGCAGCTTTATGAAGAATATCCTTTGCCAGGGGACCATCAGCCAGAGAGCAGTGGGATTCTTATTTTTTAATGGACTTTTAATAAGTAGGCCACAATGATAATCTTGACACCAGAGTAGCTTTATTTCTACGTGTAATTATCTTCACTTTGTTCTCAAGCTCCCTGCAGCCTCCAAGAGCAAATAAGACCACCAACCTCTCAGTGAGAAAATAAGCAAGAAAACAGCACAGGGCCACTTGAAACACGGTTTGTGTCAGACCTCATCCGCTCCTCTCATCTGACATCAAGGCCAACCTCTCCTCCCCTCCTCTAAATCAATTACATCTCACTTTTGGCATTTAGCTGCTCAAACCTTTAGCAGTGGGAAAGTCCATGCTTGGAGCACAGGCAGCACCACATCTCCCGATGCTGCAGCCCCATCTCCCTGCACCCTGCCTGTCCCACTGTGTATCCCATCCCTCATCATGTCACGATCCCTGACATACAAATGACATACAGAAATACTGGAGGTATCGCAGCACAAAGGGTGGACAAAGGGACCTCCCCCCAAGATCTCGGGGAGAACTGCTCCAGGCTGGATTGCATGCAGCAAATCTGGCTCTGCACCTCTCTCCTACTGCTACTCCTGCCACCAGCCCTTGGCTCTTTAAGCTTGTCTGAACACCCCACCTATCACCTGAGCATCTAACAGTAACAGGAAATATTCCCTGCCTCACTTTCCCCTTAGACTCTGGGATGTGACTCTTCTTTCCAATCAATAATGTTCTGATCAAGGTCTGCTCCAGCACTGGTGGCATGACCTGCCTTCGGTGCCCAGCAGCTCCCTCTCGATGGTTTACAAATATTGCTGTCCCCTACTTGCAAGAACAGTCCTGCCTTTTGCTACCATCGACACAACAAGTCCCTGCTCCCAAGGGCTGGCACTGAGCAAGGCTCCCAAGGGCAGCACAGCCTCTCTCTCCACTGCCAGACTCATAAGCCAGGGCAAAACAACTTGGGAAATTCTGCTTCTCACAATGCTTTGGATGCTTCTAAAAACCAAAATGCAAACAGTACCTGCTGGGTGCAGGGTGGGCAGGTCTGTGGCCTCAGGAGTAGGTAGGTAGATGCAGAGCAGAGCATTAGATCGCCTCTCTCCTTCCACACTTGTTACTTGCTCAACTTAACATTGAAACCAGAAGGAGCTGTGCTAAATGTCTCCACCGTTAACAAGAAACAAATGTGGCCTCATGTTCTAGTTGCTGTGATCTAACAAAACAGACCATGGTAAACACTATAAAAATGTACTGGAGGGAACCACCCTGTGTTTGCTGGGAGAAGGACTGGATAATCTAATAGGGCTTTATCCATCTCTAATGTCTCTGAAAAAAAAGAAGGGAAAATTGGGCCTCATCCATGACATTCGTCATGTACTAGCTATTCTGATGTCTTAATGCTGCAGAAATCAAATTGGAGTGAGGCTACCTATCTGCCTCCCAATCAGGATCTAGACCCAAGTGCTGCTTTTTATGGCCATGCAGCATGAGGAGCTGCTGATGTCAGTGGTGGCATGGGCCAGAACAGTTTTTCCATCCCTATCCCTCTGTTATCTGGAGAGGCACTGCCTTTGTGGTCACCTCACTTTCCTCATGACATGGATAATTGTCCACTTCATGGACCTGGACATCCACCAGTGGGACCTTCCTCTGGCTAAAAGCATTTACCAGGGACAAGGTACCTTCCCAAAAGATTAGCTCTTTTCTGTGTACATGGTACTGCAGTATCAGTAGCAATGCTGGCATGGTCATGTCTAGATTTGTGTCTTGGCCATGGTAATGGCAAGGGCTGACTAAGTCACCTACCCCAGGCACCTCATGGTGCCCTGGCTACCTGCCCAGCCCTTAACCAAAGGGTTACAGGTCTCCTCTAGCTTCAGCACCAAATCTGCCAGCCCCCATGGAGATCTCAGACACAGTCTGGCACTTTAGATAGAGTTACATGCCTCTGCTTAGGCAGTCAACAGAAGACACTCCCACCCAAGTAATTCTCCTCCCACACCTTTGCCTACAGGAAGAGCCTTGGGCAGGTTCTGCGAGGCAGGAGCCCTGTCCCCATCAGCACATCAGCTGCCATCTCCAAAGGGGACAGAGAAACAGGCCCCACTCTGTTCTTGCACAGCCACAGCCTGCACAGGCAACCCTGTGCTACTCCTGATGTGTGGTCAGGTTTTCTATGTTCACTCCATCCCCCTTTTCAAGCATCTTGGGTTTGTTGTTTGCTTTCTTAAAGCTACTGTGACCTTGGCACAGGGACGGACAAACATCAACTGCCAGAAAACAGCACGTTCTGAAAAGCTCCACAGAGCAAAACCACAACCCCATCACAGTCTGCAAGCAAGATTTCCATCTTGGGGTGAGGAGGTTGGAGAGAAGCATTTGGGTTGCTCAGAGAAAGTGCTGCTGAGAAGCTGCAAGTGCAAAGCGCTGCAGCTCCTCGCTCAGCCCAAGGGATGACATTTCCATGTGCTCCTCCAGCTCTTACCTGGCCCTTCCCGCGTCGCCGGTAATTCCTTCTTACGAGGTTCTTGTAATTCTCATTCTTCTTGGTCAGGTAGTAGTACAGGACACAGTCTGCCACCGTCTGCAATGACATGGACAAGTCAGGGAAAAGAAGGTTCTGTGCCCTCACGCTGTCAGGGGCCAGATGTCCAGGAGCAGCACTCAGGTCCTGCCACTGCAAGGTCTCCTACTGCTGTGGAATATCTGCAGCCCCAAACAGGCTTCCCTGCACCTCCCTCCCCACACCCTTCAGTTGATTTGGAAGAAGGGGATGATGCATATTGTCCTAGTAAAAAGACTTTGCTCTTCCACAGGACAGACCAGGGCTGTCCTGCAGGCATACAGAGATGGAGACTGGGGTGCAGAGCAGAGAGCACCCTGTGCTGGGGGCAAGGCGGGGGAAGGACTGGCCCCAGATGACTGTGGTAACTAAAGGCAGAAGAAGGAGAGTCGCCTGTCACCCTCTGTTGAGGGTGTGCAAGGCACAACCTGTCACACAACTGTCAGCTGGGGTTATTTCCAGCCACTAACTCGAGCACACACAACTTTACTGTGGACAGACTGAGATCCCAGCACTCAGGAGCTGCCATCCCAACTCCAGCAGTTGGCTCCACAAGCACTGTCCCAGGCTGGACACACTGGGAAAATGAAGGACTGTGGCCAGGACGTATTCTGGTCCTGAACAGAGTGTGCCACGCTGGGAAAGTCTTTACTGAACTAGGTGGGCACCTCAACACTGGTCTTGGGCTACACCTTCATATCCAGGATCAGCCTTTGCATGAACAGAAATAATCCCACAGACCCATCACACCTGCAGGCACCTCGGAGCAGGGTGCTGCTGCGTGTTCCCAGGGGTACCCGGGAGCTGCACTCCCTCCCTATCCCTGTACAAGGAGTGGAACCATTTGCAAAAACAGATTGCAACTTTTAAAGTGTTAATTGGATCTCTTTCTAATCTAGTCCTGATTATTCACACACACAAGAACACAAAAACTTACAGTCATCTGTTCCAAGGGCTAAGATCACTATTTTTTTATAATGCAATTTAAAAATCTATTAATTCATTACATTGAGCCATACTTTGCATCTCTCTCCAACAGGATAATGGATGTGTTCTGTATCATAATTACAGCCTGATTTACAAACGAGTACAAATAAAATTAGACGACATTTTACAGCTTGGAACACAGACTGGATTGTGAGCATCATCCAAGTCCCACCACTTTTGGCTTTAACAAGTGGAAAAGGCTGAAAAGAGCCTCATATCTCACAGCAACAACAGCAGCATGAGGTTACTCCTGACCTTTGCTCACCTGCTACTTTGGGCAGGAAAGTGAAGGTCTTATAAATTATTTCCCAGCCTGAGTCCTACAGAATCAGAAAATAATTTAGGCTGCAAGGGACCTCTACAGGTCACTCCCCTGGAAGCTGAGGGCTTCCCCCAGAGTCATTGGACACTGTGGGCATGAAACACTGCATGAGATGGGCAGAGGATGCAACTAACTACAAGGACCAGAGTAGTCTGGCTGGTGGGAAATACTTCTAGGAGATGCTAGAAAGCAGTTCCCCCAGACAGATCACAGGATGGGCTGCAACACCTACACACCAGGCTGGATGCATTCACACATCTCGTGGCACTGAGCTCCCTGTCCCTCTGCAGCTGAGTCAGTCCCTTGTCTCTGCAGGGAGCCAAGAGGTGCCTGGATGCTACCTGGGGCTCAGAGCCACCACTGCCCACAGGTGCCCAAAATCTGCTGGCTGCTCCAGTGCCAGAAGAGTTGTGTGATGGAGAAGAGGCAGTGAAGTCAGGTTAAAGCCAGGCAAGGAGGCTTACCTTCCTGTCCAGAAAAGACGCGATCAGGCCAAAGTTCTTTGGATGCTGCATGAACCTGGAGGAGCAAGGGGGAGAGGGTTAGTGTGGGTGTCAGCTCTGACTCCCCTTGAAGCCAGGCTGCTGTGCCCTGCATGATGAGGCCAGCTCCCTGAGGGATTCAAGGGTTTGAGAAGATATTTGTCTGCTGCTCAGCTTCCCAGAAAGGCAGGAGCTTTAAATTTAGTTCAGTGGAGCCAGGCTAGTCAAGAGCTTCAATGTACAGATGTTCATCATGGGGTGGAAGAGATCAGGAGGGCTGGCAGTGCCTGACAACTGCCCAACACCCTGCTCAACTGCACAGCCACCCAAGCCCGTACCAACGGCAGGACAGGCAGAGGCAGCTGCACACCTGGCCAGCACTCTGCAAGGAAAGGCTGAGGAATCACCATCAATAGCTGAGCACAAGCACCAGGCAGCACAGCCAGGGCTGTCCCCTGCTAAGCAGGACCCCAAACCCAGCCAGGCCAGGAGAAGCTGCAACGTACAAGAAGGGAAACCCAAACCCTGGGAGGAAACACAGGGCTGCCACGTTGCAGAGTTGCTCAAGAGATCCCCAGTGGCACAGCAGCTCCCAGGAATGCTGCCTCCTGCCCAGCGAGCGGAAGAGCTGTCAGCAGGCCCAGCTCTGGCTCCAGCAGCCCGGGAGGGAGCATCACACAGGGGCAGGCTGGCCCCAGGCACAAAGACATCTCCTCCAAAACAGGCTCTGCCCCAAGGAGCTGAGCAGCCAGGGCCAGCCCTGCTTGGCATGTGTGGCTCTCCCAGCTCCCAGGAGCTGACAGCTCTGTGTCCTGGGGAAATGGATGGGAGGCAAAAGGCAGGACCCTCATCTTGTTTGGGTGGCACTGCAAGAGCCCTGTCACTGTAACTAGTCAGCAGAGCAAGGGATCCCATCTCCCCTACAGACAGTACAAGGCTTTTGGGGGTGACAACATAGGATGGGGGTAAAGTGGGAGCACGGACAGCAATGGGAATGTGATGCTCAGTTGTTTCATGAGGACTCGAGTCTCTATCAGCCTTTCTGCCACCAAGTGTTTTGAAGGGCAAAACTTACCCCCCCACCCCAGAGATAACACAGACACCAAGGGAGATCCCCCAAGACATGTGACTACATATAGAAGTAAAAGAAAAAAGACATCAGAAATGCTAGGCAAAAAAACAAACCAAAAAAACCCAAACCAAACCAAAACCAACCAACCAAAGCAGCGAAGCAGCTGGGCTGCACAGCCAGACAGGGACCAGAGCTCAGCCCTGAGCTGGCTCAGCACTCTGTGGGCAGCACAAACCAAGGGCTGACCAAGGGACAGGGTTTTCAAGGCCACATTATCAGTGATGCTTCACACAGTATCAGGGGCAATACAGATGACAATGCACTGCTTTCAAGGGCCAGGCCATGTCACACATAACACATGACAAGGGACCGATGCTGTATTCTCACGGTGCTCAGCACAACAGGGTCTCAATGCCTGAGTGGGATAAGTGGTACCACAGCCACCCCTGGGAGCAGACTAGCTATGGGCTCTCAATAAAGAGACCTGAAATCCTGCCCAGAAGCAAATCACATCAGACTCTTCCTTGTGGTTATGTTTTAACAGCTAAAATGAGTCCAGACCTGGAGCTTGCTGGCCTTGCAATGTCTGGCTGCTTTATCCCAAAGCCCATGCCATCAGGGCTGAACAAAAGGTTGCACCACATTTTCACATTCTCAGGAAGAGGCCACCTCTGGGTCACGATCATGGATGACACAACTTTGGTTCACCTTAAATACCCAGACCACAATCTGCAACACAGCCAGGCAGCTCAGCAACTTGCACACAGGGACTAGGGCAAGAGCAGAGGCAGGTCTCCCTTGGCCCCTCCTTACAGCTTGTAAGTACCCACCTCTCAAATGAGCTTTGTGAGAGCCCTGAAATCCTGCTGTATTTATGCCTCGAGCCCTGCATTACCCACAGTGATGACACAGAAACCACCATGCACAGCAGGATGCACGAGCTGGGTGTGGATACTTCCAGCCCCATTAGCCCAGGCATGGCCCCACCATTAAAGACCAAGTAATTAAGCCTTTGCGTCATTTGTGGGCAAGCCTTGCTGTTTGGATGTCACATTTTAAGGCTAATTAGCAGTGAGGATTTTCCTCTACTGAAGCCTTGGAGCTGATTTGCTTGTTTTGTTCTTTTTTGGTCCATCTTGGCAATTAAGTTATTTCAGCTGCAAACAGGAGTTGTCACAATCACGGACAGGAGGAGGGATTCTGGACATGGAGAGGCTTCCAGCATGGCTGGCTGTGGGCCTGCTGATAGTACATGGAGCCATCTCAAGATCTCTGGAGGTCAGACTAAGACATTGCTGCCACAAGGGACAAGGTGGCTCTGCCACAGCCTCATATCCCTGAGCAGTGAGCCCTGACAAGAGCTCATCCTGCTGGAAGATGAAGTCCAGCTCGGTTTTTACAGACACACAGAACACACTGGGAGCACTAAGGATGCTCTGGTCTTCCATGCAAACACACCCGGGTTCGTGCTGACCTATGAGATACAGGGGAGTCTGGGTGTGAGACTGAGCTGGGACCCACAGCTTGGCTGACAGCACAGTGGTAACCAGGAAAGAGATCAGGAATTCCCCAAGTGATCTCAGATAAAGCAAAGCTGTTCTCAAGCACGTAGAAGCAGAAAAACTTTTAGTTCTCACCTTGTTGCAAGGAGCAGCTTCCCACCCCCCTGCACACAGGCACGAACCATATAGGAAAGGCCTGACGTTTCTGTGCAGGTGCATCACCTTGTGCCCAAGGTCCAAAGCAACATAGTGACCATGGCTGTGTCCCAGGGGAGCAGGACAAGCACTTGAGAAATTGATGGTTAGTGTGCTGGGGCCCCAGCCAGAGCATCGCATGGGTCCTGTCTCATACTTCCCAAGGGCTACACAATGAGAGGTGTGTGGACTGCACTCACTTTTCCCGGAAGGTCTCCTTCTCCTGCTCACTCCACATGTTCATCACCTGCCGGTCCTTGTAGACCTTCATGGGGTCATCCATGAGGCCGTTCATGTTGATGAATTTAATGCGCTGCTGGTCAGCATCGTAGAGCATGGGCGGGATGACAGCGAGCTGGCGCATCTGCTTCTCCAGGTTCTTTGGGGAAAGCAGAGAGAACAGTTGGTCAGCACCACAGGCCTGCGGGGACTGCAGGGGACAGATGTTCGAGAGGAAAGGACAGGCGGAGGAACAGGAGAATTCAAAAGCAAGCACTAGACAGCTTTATTGCTACAGTAATTGTAAATTAAATGCTGAAAGAGGCTATCGCTGTCAGCCAGGAAACAATTAATCTTTCATTTTGAAAGGCTTTAAGATACCGTATGGAAATGTCTGACTTAAGCAAAACAGCTCCTGACCACAACGAGAGACAACTTAAAGCAGCAGTGGCACAGGGAATGCAAACCCCTTTCCAGCCATCAAACCCACAGCCATGTGGAGGTTCAGCCCCTCATTCCAAATTGGGAGGGAAGGGGGTCAGCTCTGCACAGCTTTCTGAAAGGGTGGGCAGAAAGAGACACCACATTTCCCTTCCACAGGAAACCTATTATTTCAAATGTCACCAGAACAGGGGTGTAATTCCTTTCTTTCCTCTTACTACAACACCCTGGGACATAATCTGATGCCTTTGCTCCATCCTGTTCAAGTGCAAAGTTCATCCAGAGCCCTGGCTGCACACCAGGACAGACCAGGCACACTGGTTTCCTCAAGTATTTGCAACCGAGTGGCCAGTGTGATGTCTCCATTGTGCCATCCCCTGCCTGAACATGTGGGCTGTCCTTCTGGATGAACTGCTGCTGGTCCCCAGCACAGGTCTGCCCTATGGGGGCAAAGGGACACTCTGGCCACCCTCTTTCATTTGCCAGTAGCACCATCACTCCCAGTCCTCCCTGCCACCTCGGTGGGCATTGGTCACACACAAATCCCAACAGTCTCCCAGCTGGGGAACAGTAATGTCCAATCCTTTCAGCAAGCTGCTGACCCAGGTGTGCTGCCCAGCACTGCTCTGCTTGCCCATTGTGACTGACCAAACGCAGCCTCCCCTCCCTGAAACACAGCGCTCTGCATGGACACAAACATTTTAACTCATTTCATCACATTCCTCATCCTCACTAGAAGCCTCCCTGTTAGCAACCAGCTTCTTCAGATGCCCTGAGGGAGCTCCCTCATTGCGCAAGGTCAGGGACACTCTGCAGCCAGAGCAGAGACCCTGAGCACCACAGGCTGCCCCAGCTGGGAGGAGAAAAGGCTGGTGCAGGCAGGGAGGCAGCGGGCAGGACCTGCCTGCAGTCAAGAGCACTGGGCTGCTCCCTTTGCCTGGCAGGGCCTCGGAGCGCTGAGCACTGCAGATACACCCCACCAGCAGGCAGCCAGATCTCTCTCCTCTCCAGCAACGTGCTGGGGCCCCTGCCGATGGTGATGCTCCCCAGATCTCACCTCCTGGCTCCTTCCAACCTTGTGAAAAGGCTGGAAGCTCTTAAGGTCTCCTCCAAGACAAGCAAAGGGGTGTCTTGGGGCTCAGCTATTGGGGTGGAGTTTAGCAACACACTGTGCAGGAGGTCAGAGGCAATTGTCTAATGCTCCCCTTGGCCACGACCTCTGCAGAGCTGTGAATTTTCCCTCTGCTTCCAAGACATGTCCTCCAGGCTGTTGCCTTAACTGGCTAACAGCAAAGGACCCAGGGAAGGGAGGAACCATGGTGTGCAGGCAGCAAACATCTCAGCTATGGCTGGGCAATGGCTGGTCTCCCCTCCCAAACACGATCCATTCACTGCAGCTCGCCTCCGTGCCAAGAGAGTGGAACCCTTGTGAAACCAGATCCAAATGAAGCCAAGGTCACGGGGATGTTTCAAGATGAATGGAGCACTCCCAGAAGATGTGGGCCAACTGGCTCACGTACAAACCATTCATTCCATAGGATTCCCCTGTGTCAAGCCACACAGCTCATTGAAAACAAAACGAAACAGAAAAACCCCTCCACCCTGGCAGCCAGGGCACCAGCTCCCTTCCCTCCCCACCTCCACTTCCAGCTTAAACCAAAGCCAGGAGGTGTTTGTGGGGTGCTAGCCAGGATGAGCACCACACTGGGGATTCAGGTCCCTACGATGCAGTTGAACGCTACTAACCCACTAGCCACGACCTCCTGAGGTGCTCTGATCCATTTTTAGCTCCTGCAGAACCAGGGCACAGCTCTGTTACATCACTTGAGTGGCTGGGAAGTTGCTGCTGGGTATTAAATTAACACCTAACTTTGGATCCTGTCCAGAAGGGATATTGGGCATCATGGCAACATCCCCAACCTCAGTGTAGCCTGAAGTTAGTGGGATTTGGTATCATATTTCACCGTGGGACTGGGTGATACTGCCTTGGCTTCCTTAGAGAAGGGAGGAGTGAGAAAGGACAATCTGGTCTCACCTCTTGTTCTGAGAGCCCATCGATGATCTCTGACACCTCATGCTCGCTGCGTGCGGCCGACATGGAGAGCCCACCACTGCCCCTCTGTCCTACCCTGCTGGGAAAGGGCAGTGAAACACTCAGACACTGATGCTCCTTTTCATAAGAAACAAACCACATTCATGACAACTTGCTGGCCCTGTTGTCCTCGTTGTTGACCTCCACAATGGCCTTATCTCAACACCCCACCCAGGCCACCCCATCCCACCCTGCAGGAGTGGCACCTACAGCAGTTCTGTGGGTTTCCTCCTGCCTGGAGAGCACCATCCTGTGTCCTCTGGCTCACAGGTCAAGAGCTTCAAACCACTTTCCTTACCTGTGCCAACCTCCTGGATCACCACAACAGGAGGACACTTCAAACCCAACCATACTCTCCCTCATTATTTTATCACACCACAAGAAGGTCACAAAGGCATCAGGTCTGAGCTGTCAGCACTGTGCCATGGCATTTGGTTTACAAATACTGCATCACCCAATGTAACAGTCATACACGTCCCAAAGAATTAAAACTTTTCTTATTAGGCAGGCAAAAAATTAAGTAATTTCTCAGTACCATTTCTCCCCTTCTCTTCAAGATACAATCAAGCCACTGATTAGGAAGTTTGGACCCATCCAGCTGTTAAAGCAGGGCACAAGGATGGGGTGCTGGCAGAAAGGTTTGGGTTCTATGCACATCAGGTGTCTCTGGGAAAGATCCCAGAGCTGAAACTCCAGGACAGGGAGTTTTCAGCAAAAAGGGTGGAGATCATGAAATAGTGTCTCCTTTTGGCAGGAAACAACATGACCTCAATTGCACTTCCAATGAAGAGGAGAAAACGGACATGGGATGGGAAAGACAGGGGATAGCGCTTTCAGAGAGATGTTTTGCTCCCTTCACATCATTCATGGTCATTCCTACAACCTCTGCAGATGTTTCTTCTCCCTGCCCATGTTCCAACCAAAGCAGGTGCACGAACTACACCATCAACGTGACCAAATACACCTGCAAGTCTTGTACTTCTTAATTTGGGCTCACCAGTAAGGCAGCAATTAGTGCTGTCCTACCAGCACAAGGGAGCTGCCCCTTGCTCTGACATGGCCAGCCAGGAGATCAGCAGCAGAGGTGAAACTTTTCCTTCTCTCTTGGCTCTGTGCTGAGCCACCCTGGGGAAAAAGCAGCAAAGCTCTTGTCTGCTGCCTTCTGCCTTCAACTAGAAGGGGAGAAAAGGGACCGACAGTCACCCCAGCCCACTCCTCCCACCAACCAATCCCACACCCATTCCCAAAGAAAAGAGAAAGGCTGTCTGATACCAGCTCAGCCCCTTCCTACCGCTTCTCCTCTAACCTCTGCATGCGCTCTTGCAGTTCCCGCTGCTTCCGGATCTCCGGGAATTGCTTCTCATAGTATTCCCGCACTTTGCTCTCCTTGGCCCGGCGCCGGGGGTTGTTTTCGATGCGCTCTACTTTTTTTTCCCAGGCCTCCATCAGCTGGTCATAGCGCTGGCAAAACTTCTGTTCCTGAAAGGGCAGAGGGAGAGATGGAGCTCAGGAGAGGTGCCTGGGAAAGGCAGCTCCTCCGGGCCTGTCCCTCAATGGCTGCTCAGGCTGAGGATGAGTCACATGGTGCTTAAAGAAAGGTGGTTTATTAGGACATGGACACGCTCCAGGGTCTGGGAACAACCTAAGATTAAGTTCTCAAGACAGGCCACCAGATACCCTCAGGCTTTTCCCTTCCAGATCCAATACAGAATGGTATAACCAGGACTCTGGCTCACCCACCACACCTTCTGCCTGTTAATCCTCCAGTGCCTTGAGCACTTCATTCAGCAACCAAAGCTGTGGAGCTGGAAGGAGAGGGAGCTCCTGCTCTGACACAGCTGGCCACGCACGGGCAGAGGGCAGGACACCTGCCTGAGGCCACCAAGCGAGAAGGGACTGAAACGTGACCCTGGGAAGAGACACTAAAGGGCAGGAGAGAGGGTTCTCTCCATGCCAGCAGAGCATACAGAGCTGTAAATTTGGAGCCAACAGCTCACTGTACCAGGGAGAGGCTTTCTGAGGTGCCAGCAGCCCTTCCCATCCAGCCTGGCACTCATGGCTCCGTGCCAGTGACATCGAGGGGATTGGGGCCACAGGGCAGCTCTGCACATGGGCCTGACTCCCCAGAACCAAGAGCCAGGCACCCAACCCCTATCTGAGGCCTGTATTTATGGAAGCAGCCCAGTAACCATAACATTAAAACACCATTTGCGACACAAATGAGCCTACCACCACCACCCTCTGAAATGCTCATCTCTCCTCTGGCGACTCTCTTGCTGGAGGAGAAAGCCTCAAGAGGTGAGGTCCATGCTGAGAAGATGCCTGACCACAGTCCCCAACTGCTGCAGCAGTGACAGGAGCGATGGCGCCCAGCCTCATGTGAAAGCAGCTGGGCAACCAGAGGGGCTGTTAAGGTTTCACTTTGAGTGGAACAAATGCCTTCTAGGCCCCAAATCAGGAAGCGAAAGCAGATGTTGCTCTGCAAAATAATCAATGGCAAACCCCAGGTCACCTCCTGCCCCCCTCCCTCCCCACTTGCAGAACAGGCAGCTCGGCACTGGCACGCTAAGCACCATGGCAGGGACAGGGGGAATCCAGATTTCAAAGGAACTCATCTTTTGCCATCACAGCCCTACGACCAGAGGGAAGTGCAAGGCTGTAGGATTTCCCAGATGTGCTTGGCTCTTGTCTTGTTCAGTCACCAAAAAACTGGGAAGAGGTGAAAAAACCCAAACCCGAACTGATGGAAACACCTGATTCTGGGTCAGGAGGCAGCGGGGTTATCAAGAGCCAAGCAGGCCAGTTGTATGGTGGACCATGAGGACCAGTAGCTCTGTGGCCTGGTACTGGTGCCAGGCACCTGCAGACACCCACAGTCAGTGTCACATCGATCCTGGCACACAGGTTTGGTCCAGCCACCACAGACCTGGCATTAACCCAAGCACAGCAGCACGTCCTGTGGTCCCATGGCCTTCTGGAGGCCCCCTGACAATAACGTGGGGTGGACAAAGCACCTCAAACCCCATGGCTGATGTAGACTAGCACTCCTTGCCCTGCTAATAAATCAATTCCTACTTGTATGCCCAGAGCCAGAGGCATAGATTGCACAGGAGATGCTTGGATTTCATTGGGAGCTAAAAGAAATGGCCAAGGAACAAGAACCAAAATAAAACTGCCCTGAAACCTGCCAAGGAGAATCACACACCATGAGTAAGGAGATATAGGTAATTCCAAGAAACCGTGGCAGCTGAGTGGAATCACAGCCACTGCATTTCTACCTGCCCTGAAGAGATGGTATCAGCCCCCTGAAACAAGAGCTCCTACCCTGCCAGCAAACCTGCCACATCCTCCTGCTTTCACAGCGTTGCATTTGGGAAGAGGCTAAAAATACCCTACTAAGTTTATCAAACCTCAGTGCTAGAGGCAGCTAGTGTCCTGTGCTGTGTGCCAGCCCATGGCACGGCCCAGGGACAGCCCAGCATTGGGGCTGGGGCTGCTGAAAAGCTTCCAGGCTTTGAAAGGCCTTTCACGCCCTGGGGGAATGAGCCAGCAATGGGTCCCGCATCACCACTGCCCCAGCACAGCCACTGGGCTGTTTCACAGCATGTAGGGTGGCTCTTTTACCTCCTTATCCTCCACTCCTTGGGACAACTTGATGAAATCTTTATCCAGAATTTCTGTTTTAAGGAACTGGCATTTGCAGATAGAAAAAGCAACATCAGTGTCCCACTGCTGATCTTCCCAGCAGGGTGCTCACACCCTGGCAGTGGGGTGCACAGCACTGAAGCTCACTGCTCACCCAGGGCTGAGCACTTCTGACCTGAGTCTGCATCCTTAAAGCCCTTTCCCACTACAGTGCAAAGAGATCCTTCCTGCCATGCCAGCTTCAAACCCCACCATGCCTGCAGCATCCATGTCTAGCAGTTTTTTGGTCCAGCTGGGATCCATGTTCCCTGCAAGCTCTTGCCATCCTTCAAAAGCCATGATTACAGGCACCTTCCAGCACTGCACACTGACCAGATCTTCACAGCTTAATCACCAGGAGACGCTCCCAGTCAGGCACTTCAGGAGCAGAAGTGTCTGTTCCTTCTTCAAGCATCCTCTGAGCAGCCTTAAGCGAGTGTGTCCATTCCTGAGCAACCATCTGTGTTGGCTTTTAGCAACCGTGCTTCCTCCGCTCCCCTTCCCGGCCAGGCTCACCAGCCCATCAATCACCAGGGAACTGATGAGGAGCCAAATCAGACTTGACACACGTATCTAAAAATGGATGGATAGTAACGCTGCCGTAGCAGCTGAAGGCAGTTTGTGGGCTGTGCCCAGCCTGAGCCTTCCTGCAGCCCACGCTCCTGCAACTCCAGGGAACGGAGCAGCTCTTCTGAGAGGAGGGGAAGAGTGAAGGAGACAGGAGGAACCAGTCCAATTCCTATGAAAGCCCCACAGTTTTGTTTCCCTGGCTGATGGAGATGAACCTCTTGTGGCCAGAACAGCTCCCTTCACCCTTCTCTCTCTGCAGCATCACCCCCTCTGATGGCAATTAAATGTCTTCTGCAATGCTGACCTCAGTGGACGCAGGAAGAAGCCCTGCAGATCCTCTGGTGGGGCTTTCAGGGCTGGACCCTGCAGGGACTGAGCTCTGACCCTGCTCCAGCCAGCCCTGGGCAGTGACAATACCCTAGAAAGTAAAAGAGCCAGAAAGAAATGCTGGCACATAGATGGGCTTTGCTAAAAATAGGGTCTGCTAGAAAATAGGCAGAAAAATAGCTAAGCGTACCCATTTTGCAAACAGCATCAGCAAATGTATTCACTTTGCAAATTCAGCAACTGCATGTTGTCTATTTTGTAGAATAGGCAAAATGCTTCCCTAAAGTGAAAAATCCCCTTTCAAGGACACTGAATAAACCGGCTGGCAGAAATTCACCTAGTTTGCATGACAGGCGACTTCACTGCAAGCTGTATTTTAGGAACTGTGCTTCTGCAGCCTAATTAAACCTTCTTCCCCCAGCTCCTTGATATTCAAAACAGAGTAAGTCACTCTAGATTCTGCACAGTAGCCATCCGTTTCCACCAGAAAGCAGCTCCTGGGCAGTTCCCTTCTGATTCCAATAAAACTCCATGAAGCTTTGCAATCCCTGTTTTGAGGGAGGGAATATCGATCTGCTTCCCACAACTGCAGAAGTCCTCGGTGAGGTGCCCTGAGCAGGGTCGTGCTGAAGTGGAAGCCCTGCAGCCCTCTGCTAGAAACCTGGAAGACGTTTTATCATGAAAAAGACTAAACAAACACAGATTCAGTCACAAATGGGAGACACAACCATCCTTTTGGAGTGCAACATCTGCGGCTTTTGGAAGATTGCCACAAAATGGGGGAAAAACAAGAAAATAATTTGATCGCTGGCTCAGAAATGTCCCTGCAAACAGCATTACTGGAAACTGCTTTTAAAGGCAGAGCCTTCAATCCACTTCCCAGGGCTGATTATTTTGAATTTTTCCAAAACTTCCTCCCAGCTGGAGCACTTCTGACCAAAATCAGCACTAAAGATATTGAGAACATCTGCATCATTGGCAACTTAGGACACTAACACCAGCACCTGAGCCTGCCCCAGGACAGAGACACTGAGTCAGGAACCAGCATTTACATCTGCCACGTAAAACTTGAAGCCCTGTGTTCAGAGCTGGATCACCCTTCACAGAAAGAGAACACAAAATCCACCTTCCTGGTGGGGCTGTTGGTTGCTTCTGGGATTTCCTCTTCTGTGCTGGTTTCAGCTCCTGTTGGTGACTACTGCAAGGAACTGCCAGCACCAAAATGTACAAATTCTGTAAATCCCACTTGAGCTTTCTCTTCTATTTACTAGGGACTTGCAACAAATGCCCCACCTTCCACATACCTAACGAAGAACCATCTCCTTGAAGGACACTGAAACTGTCTTGCAGGCAAAGCTGCCTAGAAATGAATTGGCTGGGGCTTGATTTTTGTTTTAAACCACAAATTCCTAGAACATTGCCCTGTGGTCAGCTGAAAAAGTCAGACGATTCCTCAGACCATTTATCGGAAGCAAAGTCAGCTTATTTCACACCTCTCTTAGGGTTCAATTACTCACAAAATAGACATTTATACTGTGAATAGGCTCTCTGAGATCAATGAAGGGCTCTGCTGTGTTTAAGCCAACCCCTTATGTTTGCTCTGCAGGAGGTACTGGCAGAGGGAGGTGCTGCCTGCAGCAGGATCAGGGACCTCTCCCTTATATCCAAGTTATTTTAAGCTCCAGCAATGCACAAGGCCAAGCACTGAGCACCAGCCCCTCTCTGCTGGAAAGTCTCCTTTTCTGCCTCACATAATAAATTATGCTGCTTTATACACATTAGATAAGGTGTAAGGGAATCACTTACCCACTGTTTACGAGCATGATTTCTCCTCTTAAAGTACAAAATTAACTTTTTCCGCATTGCCTGGTTTCTGCAAAAGAAAAAAAAGAGATCTAATTAACAAGGTGGCTAAAATCCAAAGCCTGGCTCTCCCCACTCCTGAAGGAGTTTGCAGCTTCTACCTTAACTAGGAATGGCATCCACTTCAGAGCAGCAAGTATGGTCACCTGGGGACCTCATGCCAGCTTCAGAGAAAGACCAAAAAACCCTCAAGCACGAGGGACTTCACCCACATCTGTTGGCAAAACTTAAGGTTGAGAACTAACATGATAAAATCCCAGTTCTTCACACCTTTACTGGGTGCTCATCTGAACCCAGACAGACATTAAGCTCCGCATTTACCAAAAGGCCAGGCTGTTTCTTGATTATTTTTAAATCTTGATCTGCAAAAACCCCATAGGGTCTCAAGAGTTGAGGGGCTCATGCCAAGTTTTGTGTGGTGGGAGGTGGCTCAGAACCTCCTGAGCAAAGGCCACCCTGAGCCACCCTGGTCTCCAGGGCTGGCAGTGAGGGAGCAGCCAGTGCACACACACTCCCAAGAGGTTATTCACCGGCAGGCTCCGAGGCCCTGATAAGGAGGCAGGAGGATTGTGGCAGGCCTTGCAGCACTTATCTCTTCACCTCTTGCCTTCTTGGAGCCAGGCCTAACAAAGCTGCAAACCAACCAGCCAGGAAAGCTCAGCTACTTGTAGAATTGAGACCTCATGAGAGAGACTAGCCACTGCAACCCCAACCAACCCGGCGCCTGCCCACACATCCCTTTGGTTTCTTCTTCTTTCTACTTTCTAAAGACAGCATGAAACAATTGCTCAAAGAGAAGCAGGGCCAAAGCAGTAAGGAGCTGGAAAGGCTGCACGAGATCCCAGAGGCAGCACGAATCCAGGAGCTGAGTTCCTGCAGTTGGTCCTGTTACTAATATTCACAGCAATAAAACTTCTAGGTAAAAAGGCAGGAGACCAGCAGCAAAGTAGTTTCCCTAAGTTTTTTATACTGATTAAAGGTAGAGCTGCAGTGTGTAATTACCAACTGGAAGCTTAACAGTCTCATGTAGGCATGTTCTGCAGGACTTAATAGAATGAAAAGATACCCTTGCTGCTTCCTCATTCCCCTCCCTACCTCTTGGAGAGGGGAAAAAACCACCTGCTTCCCCCATAAATCCCTAAAGCTAATCAGCAGCAAAAGACACTATTTGGGAAGGAGCAGAGGATCCAGCTCACTCAGGAGGAGGACTGGGGGCAGTCCTGCCAGGGAATCCCAACCCACCTGCAGAAGGGGACTCAGAGAGAGTCTGGGGCTGCCACTATAATACTGGCACCTAGTAACTAGGGGTTTATTTAGGACACCAATTCCCTTGGGGGCTGAGGGTGTCTTCGCACCACAGCAAAGCAACTGGGCTGAAGGCTCCTGCAGAGCAGATACTCAGATCCACAAAAGTTTTCTGAGCAAGGGTTTGAATATTGAGCCACGTCCTTTGATTCCGTTTCAGAAATCCAAGTGGCATTGATCATCAGAGTGGAAAAACACTAATAACTCCACGCATGGGGCATTTTATGCCTTTGCTCTTTCTTGATGGTATGTTTACAAAGGAGCCGCTGTTGTTCTGGGCTGCACTACAAAGACCAGGGCCACCTCATTAGACACATTAACAAACGTTGGTGCCAAAGGCTCCTCTCCACTGGAGCACACAACTCCACTGCCTTGTGTCTCTGCCTGGGTGGTGCATCCACCGAGAAGCCGAAAGCAGCTATAGGCAACTGGCTGAGCTAAACCTCTACAAGCAAACAGCATTTGCTTCCTTTTAAATTTAGGGAAACCGAGGCACGGGAGCTGCAGTGATGTCTGCCCACTCATGCAGAACAATGGAAAGCTGGTCTGGGCTGTGCTGAATGATCCAGCTCTGGACCTGCAGGCAAGGTCAGTCCAGCCAGCCCTGCACACCCAGAGCTCCTCTGCCCACCCATGGAGGCCAGCACAGCCACATCAACCCCTGCCCTCCCCGTGCCAGCCTGGGTGACATCCAGCAGCAACGTGGGGCTTTGACACATCCCTGCTGGATCTGCTGCACAAATTACCCAGAAACAGAGGAGAGTAAATGAAGAAAATCAGCAGCTCTTACAAAGCTGATGGGTTGCCTTGAGTTTTGCATCATAGCTGACCTTGAAAGTGCTAATCCAGACTTAATTGAAAAAAGGAATGCCTTGAAAGCCAGGGTATGTTTACCACCACCAAGGCTGAAGTAATCAGAGAGTGAAAGGATTAAAACAACAACAAAACCTACTAATGCCCTAAATGTTTTTGCCACTGTTTTGTTTTTTTATGGCATAAGGTCAACCTCTCAAAGGTTAATACAATCTTGGTAAATATAAATAGGCTTCACGGTTTATCTTGCTACACGTACTGCTGTTACTTAGAAACCATTTGCAGGGAGGTTAATTCGGGCCACACATCTCCCAGGCACACGCTGTGCTCCCTGGGCAAATCCAAGAGCCAAGCACAAGTGCTGAGGCTGGGCAGGAAGGGGAGGGCTGTGTCTGCTGGGAGTCTGGCACTGAAATCACCGGCGTGGAGCAGCACACGGGAAAGGTCATTCTTGCAACGTGCCAACCTTCCTCCATCGTCCCCCTCGGCAGCACAAACCCTTGCAGCTCCCTGCCCGTGGTTTGCTGGGGCACGAGGGAAGTGTTAGGAACGGGAAGCTGAAGTTCCACGGAGGGAGGGAATAGGCAGCTCACGGGCAGAAGGATGGAGGCTCTTTATCTAAAGCAACAGTGACTCTTGTGGACAGTTGTAAGAATTGCTGGGTTGGCGCATCGCTCACCACGCCTGGCCTGAGGACACGCGAGTTCCCTGCTCTCCACGGGTCTCCCAGCTAAGGCAGGGCTGGGCAGGCTGGGATGGGACCCAGTGAAAAACAGAGCCTGCCCATCTTCTGGGGAACTGGGGTTCAGGGCTTTCAGATGGCACATCCCCATCCGTGTGGTCCACAATTCATCTAATCCCCACTGCAGCTCATCTGTATCTCTGCCTCCCTGCAGCCACGGGCTCCACAGCTCCCTGGGGGGCCTATGGGGAATGACTTTCCTTCCGGTGGGCTCTCAGCTTCCTGTAGCATCCTCCAGCACTGGCTGCAATGACACTCAACAGGCATTTCCCACTTGCCTACTTCAGTGCAGCTCCAGCCTAATGCTTCCCTCCGAAGGCAGCTCTTCTCCAAGGTGAGGACACCATGCGCAGTTACCCTCTCCATGCCAAAAGCTATTCCAGCCCTCTGGTCACCAGAAGGGCTTCTACTGCACCTTATTTCTCCTCTGCAGAGAGAGGGGAGACCAACCAGTGTGGGTCATGCAACCACCACATCCTTCTCCAGAGAGACACTGGCCCTGTGAGCTTCTGCAGGAAACAGGATTCAAATACTGCCTGTAATGTGCATGTGATTCTAAAATATCTTTTCTTCCTCATGTAACTCACCCTAATCCCTCAGCTTCACTGACCCACCTGGTGAACCCCACACCCAAGCACGGCTCTCAGAGCCAGCCTCCAAACCCCTGAGTGAAATGCATCTCCCACTCCAAGCAAAGCAGAGAGAGCCCCTTAGGAGCAGTCACTTCCACCTTAACTGGCTTGGCTCAAGGTTGCTGTCATTTCTTGGCTTTCACAATGGAGCCAGTCAAGGAGAGAACCGGTAACTCTGACTTTTGAGTTACTTGGCTCAGGTCCACGTGAATGACTTGGCTGTGATCCTCCAGGAGGCTGGGATCTTGAAAGGGTGTGCACGCGCAAGCAGGTTGGAGCTGGTGTGCACAGACGTGTGGACACTGCCAAAGCCCTGGGATAAGAATCCCAAGGGTACAAAGAGCCAATGCATGGCAGCACACCTGGCTGGGCCTGCCTGCAGAGACCTTCAGCCGGAGCAAGATGAGATGAAAGGAAGTTTGGTATTTGATCAAAACTAATCAGAGTATTTCATTACACAGGAATGTCTTTCATCAAACAGCCAGCGCAAACAAAGTAGGGATCAGCCTGGGAAGAGGGATGGGAAGGAGGCAGCAAGCAGCTGGCAGAGCCACTGCACAGCCAGACTGATCACACAGAAGAGGGTTAGACCCCGAGGAGCCTCCTGACAACTTCAGCCAAAGCAAGTGCTGTGAGCAAGACTGGAGATCGGCAAAGCAGGGGACCTGTGGAGCACAGCAAGAACACTCCAAGGTGGAAGCAGCCAAGAGGCAATGGAGAGTGTCTAGGAAGAGTCATGTCCCCCCAGGTGTGCCCACTCACATGCTGCTAATTCACTTGGTGTTCGCATGCTGAAGTTAGCTTGTGCTTCAAGAAGGAGATGCCCTGGCAATCATGGACACCTTGTTTTCAGAGCCTGTCCCAGGCAGACTCCCAGTACAGCCTGTCCAGGTCCCTGTGGTGTCATTTCCTTGTGAAAATGTTCCTACTGAGCTGCTCAGCTGATTCCCTTGGGCAACAGTGACACCCACAACCATGGCTCTTAACATCAGATGGTAAATTCATGCCAATCCCCTTTAGCACCTATGAGCTTAGGACTAAAAGTGAGACAAGTGTGAGTGCAGAAGCACTTCTGGCTATCGATCAGCCACACGTCCTGGGTTTTGGCCTTCCCTCGAAGCCCAGGTTGATAACGCAAATCCTGGCTTTGCACTGGGAGGAGAAAGAAGCAGAAGGTTGCCGTGTGTGTCTGCATCATTCAGCAATTCATCACAAGGCAGTAGTGCTGCCCTGGTGCGTGCCAGAAGAGAATAAAAGAGATGAGAAACCTTGAATGGGATGAGCAGGGAGCTGCTAGGTGAATTTCTAATGAGGAAAATGTCTACAAGCCCTAATAAAAAGACCTGAAAGAGAATGCATTAATAATGACAGGGTTTGGAAGAGCATTTGTGTTACATGTCAGGCTTTGACTAGGAATTACAGGCAATCCAGCACTACTAAAACCCCTAAACAGCCAGTAATGAAAAGATGACTTACATTTGCCAAAGAGACAAGTGATTTGGAAAACTATAGTTGGTAGATTTTCACACAAAAGATGTTATTTTGGGAGAAAGGGCAAGGGGGACATTTTGCAAATAGAATGATATCCAGAAGCCTTTAAACCTATCTGAAATACCTGACTTCAGATTTTGATTCTGCAGAGGCAAAGTTCCCCCCCCCAAAAAGCCATCAGCTGCAGAGAGCAACCCAGAGCTGCAAATATTAACCGTACACACAGCTTGGCTGAATCTGGACATGCATGAAAACCAGAATCACCCCCAGCTCTTCATCCATTTTAACTGTACGCTGGTACGGAACCAGACCCTGGTTCTCCAACACCTCTGCAAGGACGTCATAGGGATGCAGCCTGGTTTCACCTCAGTATTTTTTAATTCCAGCATAAAAGCAAGGAGAAGCTCTTGAAGAGAAGGTTTAAAGCAAACCCCATAAATGGCATCCTGAGTGTTCTTACCCTGGGCTTTGCAGTTTTCCTTGTGTGTGTTTTTCTTCCAGGCTCAGAAGCTCACATTTTGCTTTCAAACACAGAGCCCACAGACTATGATTTCCAGATGACTGCTTCAGGAAGGGGGGAGAAAAGTCCTACCAGGCTGTCTTTCATGGCTGACTGAGCAGGAATCTCCTGCCATAGAGATGAAGGCCTCCTCAGAGAACAGCTCTCCAGGTAGACAGCAGGTAATTGATCCTGCTCATGTGAACAACATCTTGTCATTTTTCAAACACTTTGAGGAAAGAAGGTGAATATCTTTGGTGCCAGGAGTCTGGAGAATATGCAAAAATCACTGGCATGGCAGGGCAGGAAGAACAGCTCTCATCCTTGTACATCCAGCTGGCAAAACACTGAAATAACAGACCCAGACCAGGGGCACTGGTGCTCAACTGGTGAACAACTACATGTCCTCTGTGTTTATTGCTGTATTTCAGCCAAACCTTAAAATAAAAATGGGTCTTTGCAACCTCCTCAACCAATGCAGAGTCATTCAAGTGGTCTCCAGTTGTGTTTGGGGCTGTGAGGCACCTTGAAGGAACCTGCCAGCCCACTGCAAAGCCAAAAAAAAAATATCACACAGCAAGGGCCAAGCTACCTATGGGGACAACGCTCTCCCCACCCCTCTGAGAACAAGGCCACCAAATGCCACCTTGCTCTCTCTCTTGCTAAGAGCGTGGCAGAGCCCTCACCTTCAACACAGCAGGTATTTCACATAGAAAGGACACAATCCCATCAAAGGTAGGTCAAGATTTGGCAGTAACCGCTCAGCGGTGCCGCGGCAGATGCAACATACAAAATTAAGCAGGTTTGCTCGGAGCCTGCGCTGGCAGGTGAACCAAAGGGACCCCAGCAGGCGGGGAACTCAGCACAGCCAGGCAGCTAAATAGGACTTAAAAGCTTTTGAAGCCACAAACACTGGAATGAACTGGGGCATGAAATTAATTTTAACTGCACTGAATAGGAGATAGGCCATAAAACTCCATGAAAATAAGAGACCGGTAACATTTTAGTAAGAGCAGGAATCCTCCCTGTAACGCCCCAGTCAGCTCTATTAGCATAAGTGACTCATCCCAGCTGAAAAGCAACACAAACAAGCAGGAAGAATGAAACTGGTGTTGCAAGCAGAGAGGATCTTGTAGAGAAATTGAGGCATCCTGACTTAGTGATATTCAAATGCCTTCCCACTAACACTTGCAAACATTCAACTAAGGAAAGAAGTCCACTCTCCAAAATGTTTACAAGGAAAAAAAAGCTATTTGTGAATAGTAACAGCCTGGTCATTCTCCTGAGTCCAGGTATAAGGCTCCGTGGGAGCACTTTCTGTTGAGCACAACAGAGCCAGCATGCAATGAGGTTCTGTGCATGGACTCACAATCTTCTGCTGTCCTGGTGCCTGCCTGGACATCTGCAATTAGGGATTGGATATTATGAAAATTTTCTTTCCTGAGAGGATTGTCAGGCACTAGCATAGGGTAGTGGTGGAGCCACCATCCCTGGAGGAAGTTAAAAGCCATGCAGATGTGGTGCTGAAGGACATGGTTTAGTGGTGGCCTTGGCAGTGCTGGGTTAAAGGTTGGACTCTATGATCTTAAAGGTCTTTTCTAACCAAAACAATTCTGTGATTCCGTGATTTTCCAGCAGCCTGCCAAAAGGCTTTTTCATCGTGGCTCCATCTGCATAGGGTGAAGTTGTTCAGAAGAATCTGCATCCAATTACACCTTGGCAAAATGTAACCTGTGGGGTCCTGGCTGGTGCTCAGCACTTGGCTGGTGTCCCCAGCAGCCTGAGGATTTACTCAATGTCCTACCAAAACAACCACCTCCAGGCTATGGAGCAGAAGATGCTCTTCTAGAGCAGAAAGGCACAAACATTAAAAAAAAGGAAAGAACAAAAAATATTTTCAAATGCAGAGAAGTTGCAGGTAGGATTTGAACATCCAAGCATGACTTGATAAAAACACCCTGAATTATTTGCTTGGAAGCATCACTGAAATCTTTGGTTTCTATCTGCCCCCCAAGCATCCAAAGGCCCTTTAATGTGCAGCAGGGACATGGGAGGTGGGAGAACAGGACACACTGATTTGTCTGCACATCGATCAACAAGTAGCAAAGTGCAGTTCAGACCCCAGGGCCTCTGAGACAGGCCCATGGTCAAAAGCAGCAAACATCTGGAGCCCAGATTGCTCAAGGGCCTTTCACTGACCTAGATGGGTAAATGCACTTGGCTGGCATTGATAACCAGCTGAAGGCAGCTAATTGCCAGGTTTCTGGAAGGAGGAGACGGAGGCTTTTCATTAAAACATGTGGTTTCCTTCCCCTATTTTTGCAGCACTAATCACAGCAAACATTAACCCCAAGCTGCCTGTTCCAACCTCTCCTTGGTCTATCACCACCACTGTTATAGCCACCTGGGAGCACTGCCTGCTGCCTGGGGCTGGGATAACCCTGCGGATACCCACAAAGGAAGGGATGGAGAGGAGTGTCTGCTCTGTTAGCACAGGAGGCTGGTTTGATGGGGCCTCACGTCTCATTACAGATTTCATTCTGACCTGCACAGTCAGTTCCCTCTCATTTGCACTTGTCTTTCAGGCAGCAGCTAAGGACAGGAAATCATTTAAATCACAGGAAAATGTGATCACAAACCCACAAATATCGGCAGGAGAATGGAGAGTGGGTGAAGTATCTGGATCTACTTTTAACTCGTTCTTTCAAGGACAAAACTAGTGATCAGCTTGAAATTGCCACCTTCAGCACCTGGCTTGAGATAGCTGTGGAGCCCTTCAAGAGATGAGGGGGGTCAGGGACCCCAGATTTCTCAGCTGGAGGAAAGGAATAATTTCCCACCGACTTATCCTTCTGCTTGCCCTCCCCACCCACCTCCAGAAGATGATGCTCCCCTGCCCTTGAGACACAGGCCACAGCAGCACCTTGGGTTTACTGACAGCACCCAGGCAAACACTGAGCACCCGAACATGACTCTCGCACGTAGAGTGCCAGTGCCCAGCACTGGAGGTTAAACTGCTCAGGGACCTTCTGAGCCCTGCGGGAATCAACAGGCTTGGGGTGACTCTGGGGTTGCATGTTTGACAGGGAGCACATGGCCTGGATGACACATGGAGCCTTGGGTGCAGCAAGAACCTTTCCACAGCCCTTGGGGATAGACAGCACCCAAACACCACCAAGCACCCACCACATTCCCCTGCAGAAGAGCAGACAACAGAGGTACATGAACTCTTCCCCTGTAATTCCCTTGGCATCAATTAACATACCACTGAAAAGCAAATTATTATTAACTTTTGTTAATAGATCATTAAAGATGACTATTGCCAGCTGACCAAGCCCACACCAAAACAGAGATGCTGCAGGCAGCTCAGAGCAATCATCGGCTCATTCAAAGCAGAGAAAAGTTTCAGATCTGGTTTGACTATTTAAATTCCCAACAATGATCACAATTATCACTAATCTCATTATCTGTTATATTTCTTCTATGTTCATGAAGTCACTGTGGTTATCAAATGCAGGTTGATGATTAAGTTGTGTATTGAGGTGTTAAGTCAAATAAGATGATTGCTAAGTCTTGGTAAGTATCTTTGAAATAACCAGTTGTTATTAGACATTCAAGAGATGCTGCACGAAAATCTAAATGTAATTGCAACTTTTCATTTTATCTCATCTTTCCTGCATGCAAACACACACACACACACACACGATGGCAGTTGATACCATACTTCAATATATGTGAAACCCAGAAAAAAGTGCCCGAGATGAGCAGTTTTGGGTAAAACACCTTGAGAACAGGCAGGACCTGCGTCCACCCCCCTGAAAAAAATCTAATAGCACCTTCAGCACCCATCTGAAGCTCCAGCCCCCACCCGCTGGGCTCCTGGCACTGCTCTTAGAGCTGGGTTGTGCCTCAGGCACCCAGAGGAGTGAAACACCAGCTCTAAAACGGTGCTCATGATTCCTCAGCAGCTTTAATCAGGGTCTGGGAACGAGCTGGCATCTCTCCCGCTCCAGCCTAATGCCCAACCTGACATTTCAAACAGCCTTTATTGCCACGTACTTACATTTTAATGTTTTCATGGTATTGCCTGGTGTCTGAAGGCTGGTTGTATAATGGCTGAAATAAATAAGAAAAATGAAGGCATAAATGGTACTGTCTGACATTTAGAAACCTACAACCCATCAGAAGTGCTGGTGCCTCAGTGCAGGGTCCTGTCCCCCCAGGCAGTGCCAGCCCAGGCGCCCGTCTCCACACCCCCAGCCCCCTGTCACCCCCAGCCCCTCTCCCCAGTAGTACTGGAGGGTGCTGACTCCTGGAGTTCCGGTGCATCCCAGCAGAGCCCGTGGGAGGGCCAGCAGCTGAGTGAGCTGGCTCAGAACAGGCCGTTGGTGCTGTAATGCACATAAAGCAGCCCGGGCAAGTACGTGGTTGTTCCTCAGTGACTGACAAACGCTGCGCGCTGCTCGGGAACATACGACACGGGGGAGGTGAGGGGAACGGGAGGAGACAGTCTGTGTGTGCTACCCATTGTTATGGCTACATGGCAAAATCCTGCCCCATCTCCCACAGGGGGCTGAGCACAGGCAACTGCAGGCCGGACAAGTCTTCGCCCCTGCGGTTCCCAGCAATGCCTGGAGGTTGGTGGCCCCTGGACATGTCGCCGCAGTCCCACAGCACCCATGTGTAGAGTGATGCTCTTGTCCTTCCCTCAGGAGGGGGGCACTGGGCTCAGATAGGACAGGTGTTTTGCTCAGGGTTGCCCTTTGGAGAGCCCAGCAACCACGGCTGTCCCAACATCAGATGTGAACACCCATCAGGAGGCTGCTCTGCCCTCCTGCACCCTCAATGGAGACGTGCTAGGGTCCTACACAGGGAGTCCAGAAGAGCTGGATCCATCCCTAGTTGCCCTTGCCATGGCCCAAACATCATCAGGAACTGGGCACCTAACAAGCACAACTCCTATCCAACCATGGAAACATTGCTCAAGTCTTCAAGCAGTTCATCAGCAAACTTTCACTGAACCAGTCTAAAGAGGGACACAGCCAGGTCCTGGCTGAAGGCAACATCCAGGCCATGGCTACATATAAACCAGTTCACCTTCCTACAGTGGTCATATGGCTGCCACTACACTCTGGGTCCACTCAACTTCATCCCAGATTAAACACATGAAAAGAGCAAAATATATGTTGAACATCTGCTCAACCAGGTGAGCAGCACTGGAGAGGACAGGACCTGCAAGCACAGGTGGGTCCCTTTTTTCTCCAGTTTGGAGAAGGTGTTATTCTCACCTCCTCCATGGTATTTCCCCATCACCATCACAGGTGCTTGGCACAGGAACTTGTTTTTCCACACAGCCAGCTGGTCTCTGTCACCCTGTAAAAAGCAGATCCTGCCTCACCTCTTCACTGCTACACACTGGGAGAGTCACATCCACCTTCACAGAAAGGAGATCAGGCACAGATCTCCCTACTGGCTGCAGCCCATCACCACTGCATCTTGGCACCAAGTGGTCATCACTTTTTCCTGGTTGCCCTTGGACATGTTCCTCTTTGCTAGGAAAGCACATGCAATCCCCAGGTGGTGGAAGAGGCACAAAGAGGAACCCAGGCAAGACAGATGTGGCAAGATGAACCATCCCAGGAGGGATGCAGGGATGCCAGGAGACACCCCAGCAGTGCCAGGGCAGACGAGAGGAGAACAAGCACGTCCCCCAGAAGGAGACGTGTTCTCTGTGGTGTCCCTTCCCCAGGGATATTGCTATCATGAATCTTCTCAGAACTGCTGGTCCAACTCCAGGCTTAGAGCTGGCTGTGTGCTTCATGCTTGGAAAGCTCAGAGGAACACAGACATCTGTCTCATCACGTAGCTGGGGAGAGGCAGGTCTGCACCATGGAGAAGAAATCAAGCTGCAGCTCTGGAGCATCACATCCACAGCCACCCTGGAAAAGCTCGACTGGAGGAACTGCTATGTGGCCTCGACTAGCAACTGCCTCTTGGAAGAGGCCTGCATGAATTGGCCATACTGAAAAATAAGTGTCTCTCTTCCCTCTGTGCTCATAAAAATCAAAGCAAAGAAGCTGGCATGTGCCAAGTCACAGAGGCCTTCCTGTGGGAGAAGGTGGTGGAGTAAATGCTGCTCATGTGCACATGAATAACACAGATGCCCTGATGCCACTTGGCTCACCACAGGCTGCTGATTCTGTTCCACAACTACTTATCTATGATATAAACAGCCACTTATATTCTTAGTTAGCAAATCTAAGTGTAAACAGTCAGGCACTGGAACACATCACTTCAAAAGAAATGAGCAAACATTCAAAATAAGAAACTCTGGGACCCAAAACCAAGACCCACATGGCACCAGCATCTCAGAGATTTCTGTCTGCACAACAACCTCAGCACTGCACCTCAGCCCTTACAGCAGAGCAAGCCCAGAAGACCAGTTCTGAAATGTACCCCATAAAGAACGTATCCTCACAGACTAAATAGTTTAAGAAACTTGATTCTCAACAGGTTGAGGACCGAGAAGCAGCATCTTCCCTCAGAGCCATCCACAACCTGCACAGAATTACAACTTTCTCAATGAGCAAGCAGAAGGAAACATGGCAGATCAGATGGGTAAGGTGACACGTTCAAACATCCACAGTGTTTCTCCAGGGTAAGGGACATGTAATGCATTTCTCTGGGGGATGACATATAAGAAAAACACAATTGCAATGCAAAGCTATTACTGGAAAAAACCTTGGATATACTGAAAGCTCATTAAAAATAAAACTGAATTGAAAGTCTCAATTGCTTTCTGGCCACTGCAGTGTTCAGAGCACACATCTCAATGACATTTTCCCCTGGGGAAAACATGGGGTCATGTTTAAAATGGTCCCACTACATTGCTGGGATGAAACAAGCAAAGCCCTGGTTTAACAAGTCACAACCTCCTCCTGACCCACAGGGGAGCACCAGCTTCCCAGGACCTGAGCAGGATCAAGGAACAAAGGATACAAATCTGCATGTTTAAAACCTTAGGAGCACAAAAATTAAGAACCTCCAAAGAGGATCAGACACAAATTACACCTCCAAGACAAAAGGTGCAGGGCCAGACCTTGTAAGGTCAAAGCAGTGAGAAGCCAGGAATCAGCAACAAACACTCACTGCTTCCTTGAGACGTACAACCCAAGGACACCAGTTTCAGCTCGGAGCTTGTAAGCCTGAAAGCTCAGAGGAAACCATTCCTAGCAGAGCTGGGCCACCTCCCAGGAACTTTCAAGCTGATGAGAAACCAATGACACAGACCCAAAACTCCTGGGTAAACTCCTACTTATGCTACACTGGATCATCCTCCTCCTTCCAGGTAACACTGCAAACAGCCTCAACAAGCCCAGCAATGTGCTCAGGCAATAAGACTTCTTTCTTCACTCAAACACAGACCCCTCAGAGCAACCTGCTGCAGGAGGACAGGATGCAGAGCCCCACTGTGGCACCTCTGCCCATTAATGCCAGGACAAGTCTTTGGCTCTGTCCTGCCAGCAGCATCCAAGACCTTGCAGCACCTCATGCTCAGAGCTGCCATTTGCCAGTGCTGTGGTCACCTTCAGCCTCTCTGCTGTGACTAAACCCTGTGCACCGTGTCCTCTTGCCCTGCTACCCAGCAGATGTGCACCTGTCACCATCACTGCTGCACATGCAATAACCAGACCTCTCTGAACAACTAAAAGCAAAAGAAACCCACAGCAATCCAAGACCATGCATCTGGGTGACAGCCACCACTGCTCCTTGCAGAGTTTTTGCACAGGCTTAGCACCAGCCTGCCCCAACCTCCCTGCAAGAGACCACTAGAGCTCCAGGGCTGCTGCATGTTACACGTGACATGGTGGAGCAGGTGTGCACAGTGGGCAGAGCGTGCAAAGCTGCTCTCCTTCCTGGAGCTGCTTCCTTTCCAACTCAGAAGAAGATCTGACTATTCATCTCAGCTCCCAGAGGCCGTCGGCAGGTTCTGGGTGCTGTTTTGCCCGACACAGCGGGGGGGTTGGGCCTTAGGAAATGTCTCTCTCTGGGCAGACAGATGAAAGTCTGTAAGACACATGCAGAGCCCAGACGGGGTTTTGCAGGGTTTTCTCAGCAGAGGTTTCCCTGCCCTCCAAGAAGTAAGGCAGGGCAACAGAGGAAATGTTTGCCCTATGCAGCGTCAGCACCCAGGGACAAAGCATCAACAAACAAAAAAAGGAAAAAAAGGAAGAGAAAAAAATAAAAAGAGATGGGAGGAGGTGGTCAGGAAAGGAAACACAACATCTTTCTGATGAGGAAGCACCAACCCCGGGCTCTGCCAATCTTCAGAGCAGAAAGAGAGCAAAGGGTTTGACCCTGGTGACTCAAAGGGAAAATAACGAGCGCTACCTCCCCAAACAAGGAAGTGGCTTCCACACGTAGCACTGAGCACTCGTCCCTTGTGACCTCTCCCTTACACACCGAGGGAAGACAGTGATTAGTGCCACCTCCACAAGGCAAGTCCAAATTGCAGCTGATGAGGACTGTGACCTGCCCACTCCCTCTACTGCTCCATCAGACCACAACTGTCCCGCTCCGACCCTTCCCCGCATGGCTGTAGACACACAGTTTCCCAGCACCCGTCTGCAGGACTCAGCTCCCCACGGGTTGTTCTCAGCCACCCCTCCAGCAATCAGTTGCTTCACTCACCACTGGATTTTGCTGGATGAGCACCAAACTGACAACTTAGAACTTGTTTTTCTCAGCTTCCCTGTGCATGAGGACACAGCAATAGGATGCCTGTGAGCCCCGATACCCTCAGCCTGTTGCAGCTGTGACCAAGCTGTGCTCCCAGACCACCCTTCAACACCCTTCTCTGTTCCTGCAGGGTGGGACAGAGGAGAGCAGCACCCATCCCTCCCAGCCAGCACCATGCAGCTGGCCAGGCAATCCTGCAGTCCCTTTGCCAAAGCCATCAGTATCCCAAGGGGAGGCAGACTGTGCCAGAGCCCCTTCTGCCACCCAGCTCCGCTGCAGCGTGTGAGGAAGGAGCCCAAGGGTTCAGGTTCTCCAAAGAGGGCTCTGTGTGTGTGTGTGTCTGCCTGCCTTTTAATACTCATCTCAGCCACTCTGCTTCCTGCCTTGGTGCTGTGCCATGAGAGGTCCAGGCCAGCAGCACACTTCCTTCTGACAGCTTAGATACACACACACAGGGTGACATTCTCGTGCTCAGGGACTTCTCCAAACATGACCCAGCTCCCACTCCCCACAGGAAGAGGTAACACTCACCAGCTCCACCTGTGGACCCAGTCCTTCCAGGATCCGATGGGCAGCCTCTGCCTTCTTCTGCAAAGAGGAAAGGAGGGAGAAGTTATTTCTGCCACAGGTTACAGTCACAGCCCTCTGCTCCAGCCCTCCCCCTGGGCTAAACACCCTTCTGAAACCTCTGCAGAGCCGCCACAAATCTCACCCCTGCCTGAAAGCAGGTGGAAAGGTTCAGCTCAGCTTCTGGATCTGCAGAAAAACTCCATGGGTGAAGGGCCCCAGTGCTCGAGTTATCACGATCTTAATGCATCAGAGCTTTGCCTGGGAAGTGACCCGAATCCCTGACCCCTCTGGGTGCCAGGCCAGGGGGTAGCACCCGGTACCTCCGCACAGCTGCTGGGTGAGCAGGAGGGCGGGCGAGCTGTCAGGCAGGCAGAGATGCCCTTTCTAGGATTCATTGCTTCATGAGCATGTGATCGTTAGGTTTGAGCTGCCCTTGGCTCCTCGACTTGCTCTCGCTTCCCTCCCCTCCCCGCTGCAGAGGAGCCTTCTCTGCTCCCTCCCGCCCCCGGCCAAGCTACCTAGTGCTTATTAGAGAAAAAAACCAACCACTCAGGAACACGTGTCAAGGGCTGTGCAGTGGTTACTAATTAAACAAGGCTGAAAAAAAAACCAAAACAGAAGACATGGGTTGGCTGCATCAAGAGTCTAAATAAAAGATGACATTTTCAGTAAACAGCACTTCCTCGCAGAGCCAGGCTCTTCAGGGGGGTTAGTGACAGCCCGATAAACCCAGCTCACTGGATGCTGCTCACCAGCCATGGGGCTGAGCCAAGAAAGCCAAATACCTGCAGCAAAGGGGGGTCAGGAGACAGATTTCCACAGGCGTTTGCTAAAGCAAATTGGTCATTCTAGCTATTTTGAGGTAGGGAGGAGAGAAAATCCACAGCTGCCTAAAATAGGGGTGAAGCTTTCCCAGGATTTAAACACAGGGGAAGAGTTTGGGGGTATGACCTGGTTGTGAAGCACATTCAACATTTTAACCCATAGAGTGTTAGAGCCCTGCTGGAGCTGCAGGATGGGAGCTGAGCCCCAGAGTTAGGTAGCTAAGCTCTGGGCTTTGGCAAACCCTGAGTGAAGACCCCCTTGGGGCACAGAGGGGATTTCTGCTGCAGGGGTCTGGCTCACAATGCTCTCTCACACCAGGCACTTCCCACCTTCACACTGGGCTCACAGTGGGATGAGTTTCCCAAGGTCTCAGCGCAGGGGTTGGCTCACCAAAAGCTGGCACATCGCCCTGCTGGCTTGCCCTTCTGTCTGCACAGCCCAGTGGGTTTCCTAAAGCTTCACCCACCCCCCTGCCCACCGCTGGCAGGTCCTCAGAAGCACAGATGCAGCTCGTAAGTGTGCCAGTCCCTTACTGGGGCTCTGCACACCCATGTGCAGTCTGATCTGCCAGCATGAACTTTCACAGCATTGGCCCAGGGAGCAGCCAGTGAGTCACTGAGCCTGCAGCCTGGTGACACAGCCCCAGCCTGGCTGCAACCTCCCCCAGGTGCCTCAAAACCCATCCCAGGTGCTTCACCATGACCAGGACATGTTTCCAGTTCCTCTATTTACTGCACACTCAGGAGAACACAACGCTTCTTTGCAATTTAGAAGAGACTTCAAGGATGCCAGGAGAGATGTAACCACCAAGCACAGCTGCTCTGGCACGTCCCCACACACCTGTAGGGTGTGGGCAGCAGCCCTGCTGTTAATGCATCCCCCTGTCCATCCACAGGGCTCCTGTGGAGCAGACCTTGGGGTTCACAGATGTCACCATCACTGCATGCACCTCACAGGCAAGGACACACACACACACAGAGAAGCAGAGCAGCTAGCAGAGCCCGAAACGCAGCTGGAGCCCATCCCAGCAAGCTGCTCTGCACCTCTGACCTCTCCCATGTCCCTGCTCCATCCCAGGAGGACTGTGGGCAGCCAGTGCCTGGCTCTTCCTGCAGCAGGAAGTATTCTAGTGCATACTTAGGACAAAAATCAGCACCTTGATTAGTTGTAGGCAGTGTAATTGTGGGGTAGAAGATTGCAGCCCCAGCTCAAGGGAGCTGGTCCCACCAAAGGCCCATTCTCCTGGGGACCAGCGTTGGTGAAAGGCATCCTGGAAGCAGTGGATGGCACAGCCAGGAACCCATGATGCTGGAGACCCATGTGTACAATGCGATTAACTTCGAGAAAAAGCCAAGTATTTTCAGCTGCTGCATTTGCCATGTTTAGACAACTTAATGAGACAACCCAGAGGCAAATCACCGTAGGCAGAACGTGTGGCGAATCAAGAAGAATGACATAATTTGTCTTGCATTAACCGACTGTAATGTACACGTCTCCAGAACGAAAGATCAGGAGGGGAAGCTATTCCGAGCACGTCATATCTTTGTACATACACAAAGAAATGCCTCTATCTTGAAAGCTGCCCAATTAACACTTGACACCCACTGTAATTGCTGATGCTCTTTGCTGCATTTATCAGATCATAGCAGAACTGTAATGAGCTGTCTGAAAGACCTCGCAGACTGAGGTGAGAGCCAGCGGCAGAATGGGGAAGGACATACCACTGCCAGAAGGTTCCCACCATGCTGGGACTCGTCCTGGAGGACAGACAGACAGAGGGAGATGTGCTCCTGCCAGGGAGCCCAGCTAGCCAGAAGCCTGGCTGAGAATTTAGGCAAACCTCAAACCACTGCTGTGCAAGGGCAGCCTCCAGGTCCCCCCGCAGCCACAGGACCTTTGCTGAAGGCCACCAGCAGCCCTGTTAAATCCTTTCATTTCCAAAGGCACAGCCACCTAGGACTTGGCTCCAATATTAATGTCATTAGTATATTTATAGTGATGGGCCCAGAAGGAAACCAGAGAGTTCATCCTACATCTGCTGAATAACCCCACCCGTGCCTGCAATCCCTGTTATTTAACAGAAGGAAGCAAACTGAAGCCATTACTTGTGGTGAGATGTGTGAAGATCCCCGCTGACTTTATAGTCCCTCTGCAGCTCCCCAGCAAGCAGCTGATGACTCCTTTTCCCAATTCCATAGAGTCCTGAAATATTGCCACAGCAATGGGAGCTGCAGTGTTCACAGAGGGACTGGAGCCTCCAGGATGAATTTTGCTCCCATTTACCATCAGAGTTGCTTTGCTCAGGCAGAGCAGCTCTGGGTTTGGCACCAGTACGGGCACGAGTGATCTGCAGGCACTTCTGAGGGCAGAGGCACCTCCAGTGAAGCTCACCGGGGCAGGGTGCAGATGGAAAGGAGAAACCCCTCACATACAAGTCCTCCATCTGCATTTTCAGAGGGACTGAGGTGTCTCAAGAAGTGTGGCTGAACAGCAAACGCTGACCTGCATCACTGTGGGGCCCGTGGATGCAAAAGGGGACCTGCAGATGTGGCAAGCAGCAGCATCTGCCCCCAAAACCCCTCCCTCCTCATCTTCCCATGGACAAAGGCACAGGCAGGTAGACCATGGCTGGGGAGGGTGTGCTCTTACCCCATCTCATGCTCCTCCAACAGGCTTGGAGATAAAGATATCTTCACCACCAACAAAAACCTCTCTCCAGACTATGACAATCTCCATTCTCGCCTAAAAAGCAGTTGGCTTCCAAAGCAAACTCCAGCTCCTTGTTTTTCCTTTGAAGAAACTTAAAATAGGCGTGGGAGGGGGAAGTGGGCAGGAGAGCAACTTCCCGGCCATGTGAGCTCCCGTGGGGATGATGAGCCGACCCCACGAGACAGCAGAGTATCTGAAACCAGAGGAGGGAGAGTCTGGGATTTCGTGTGGGCTCTTCTTCAAGTGAAGTTTAAAAATGGAAGAGAAGGAAACACATGAGTTATTTTGAGAAAGCGGATCTGGAATTAGGAGGTGGCACTTTCTTGGACTGGCTCCAGCCACAGCTCCATGCAGCACAAAGCTGCTGCAGCTGAACAGTGCTCCGGGGATTATTTATAGCAGCCTGTAGGCAGCAGTGCTGGGGAATGGAAGAATTTCTGTTTGGGACTAGACACGTCCTGCACAGAGATAAGCAAAGCCCTTTGAGAGGCAGGAGAGCTGCACACAGGGTGGTGCTGGGAAAAATTCCTGTCCCAGCAGCATGACATGCCAGGGGCAGGCGGAGCTGCCAAGGGCTGGAGCTGGACTTGGCTTTCAACAAAATTCAGGAGAAGTGTGGCTGAAGTCAGCAGAAATCATGGAAACTCTCAGGCGAGACACCTTTCTACATGAAGCAGAAAACAAAACAGTCTGGGGGGATTTAGAGACCCTACCTCTGTGCCAGGACCTGCCAGGACCAAACCACGGCCTGGCCATGCTGTTTTCACAGGGAAAGGCTTGCATTCCTACAACCATGGGCACTGATTTTTCCCTCTTCTAACCTCAACACCCACTCTCAAAGAGTCACACCATCCCAGCAGTTTGCTGCTCTCCCCACAAAGCAGGTGGGATGAGCCTCAGCACTGTGGGAAGGGAAAGAACATTATTCCCTCCCTGGCTCCCACAGCCAGCAGGGATGGCTGACACTGGTGCTCCTAAGCCAACTGTGGGAGCCCAAGGATGGCTCCCAAGGATGGCCTGCCTGAGGCTCTCCTTGACCCCAAACATCCCTGAGCACCAGGGGAGATCAGTCAGCCTCAGTGGTATGTGCCAGGCTCCTCACACCCAGCCCAGGGGCTGATGCTCTCCCAGGGTCTCCAGGGGATGTTGGTGCCCTGCATGCTCCCTGTGCTTGGCTGGTGCCATCTCCTCAACACACCAACAGCAATGGAGCCCCATGCCTGAGGCTCAGGCCAGCAGATGCATGCTGTCGTGGTTTCCAGTGACCAACCATAACTAGTAACAAAACTGAGGAAACGAGTCACGTTGGAGCGGTGTGTTAACACCAGCCCCCACCTATCCTGTGCAGAGCATGACACACCAACTCATTTTGGTTGCTCCAGCTTTGACTAGTCATTGCCAGCTGGTTTCCACGGTCAGCTTGCTCATACACCATCTCCAGCCAAGGGGTGAACCCCTCATTGTGGCTTGGTTTCCACCTGCACATAGACCCAGCACCATGCTCTCTTGCCTGCAAGGTTATGGTGCCATTTAAAGATGTTTTAATTTTAAAGCAAGGTGCTAACAAGGCTTAACCATTGCAAACCATTATTGCATGTTTCACCCACTGCAAAACTGCTGAAAATGCTGCCATTGCACAGGAGGCTTCCAGAAAAAGCCTTAGCATGGGAGAAATTACAGGAAAGCTCTGGTCATGCCCCATGTGATCCTACCCATAGGGTCTATGATGCTCCCTCTGATAAGTTCGGGTTCTCTGCACTTCTCATCCTTATTTTCAAGACCTGAAAACACAGCTCATGGCGTTATGCAGCCTCGGTTACTTCTGCACAAAGCTTCTCAGTCAATACACCTAGTGGGAACTCCAGATTCTGAAGGACACGTTAAAAAAAAAAGGCATCGGGACCACCAAAAAACAACCACCACCAAAAAAATGTCCATAAATCCAAGAGAAAACAAATGCATTCTCCAGGCTAAATGTTTCAATTTTGTATTTTTGGAGATCTTGCTATCATGCAGAAGTCTTAATAGCATCTAACCTCTGAACCTGTCCACTGCTCCTCTGGACTACCTGAAAGCCCATCACTCATCACCAAGCCAAGATGAAGCAACTCCAGAACAAAAGTTACCACCAACAAACACAGAATGAACGTAGCCCTTTCAGCAGCAAAACACAAAATGCCCTTAACTGAACTGACTTGTAAACTAGAATTTGAAACAAACACACACTACTCTGCAGATTTAATGCTCCAAAGTGGTTTCACTGATAAGGTTTTATTTAATGCAGCAGCTTCACACTGAGGACACTGGCCATAAGTTCGGGTTCTCTGCACTTCTCATCCTTATTTTCAAGACCTGAAAACACAGCTCATGGCGTTATGCAGCCTCGGTTACTTCTGCACAAAGCTTCTCAGTCAATACACCTAGTGGGAACTCCAGATTCTGAAGGACACGTTAAAAAAAAAAGGCATCGGGACCACCAAAAAACAACCACCACCAAAAAAATGTCCATAAATCCAAGAGAAAACAAATGCATTCTCCAGGCTAAATGTTTCAATTTTGTATTTTTGGAGATCTTGCTATCATGCAGAAGTCTTAATAGCATCTAACCTCTGAACCTGTCCACTGCTCCTCTGGACTACCTGAAAGCCCATCACTCATCACCAAGCCAAGATGAAGCAACTCCAGAACAAAAGTTACCACCAACAAACACAGAATGAACGTAGCCCTTTCAGCAGCAAAACACAAAATGCCCTTAACTGAACTGACTTGTAAACTAGAATTTGAAACAAACACACACTACTCTGCAGATTTAATGCTCCAAAGTGGTTTCACTGATAAGGTTTTATTTAATGCAGCAGCTTCACACTGAGGACACTGGCCTGATTCTTCCCTTTCTAATGTAAACCAGGAGTTCTCACAAAATCAGTTATAGACATAAAATCCCCGTGGGATCTGAGACACACTCGGTGCCTTTGAGTAGTTAATGGCTAGATTATACTTTGCAATGTTGAAAGACTTAATTTATTCTCTCATTTTTGGATGGGGCATTAATGCTTTATGAAGGTATCTGAGGAGGGTAAACAGAGCTGGGAACACACTCTGCACAGACACAACAGCAGCAGGGGGTGGGAAGAGTTCAAAACAATCCTTTGAATTCCAATTTTACAGCATAATGCTGAATTTATAGATAGAGAGCTGTGCCCTTTTGAAGGAACAAGCACCGAGACAGAAAATGAATTAAATTTTAATCTTATTGATTTCCACCAACTCAATCCCCAGAGCGAGGCAGAGGCTGCTGCCTGCTTCCACCACCTGCACTGCATCAAACCCAGTTTTTCAGAGGCCTGACAGCAGAGCTGGGATGGGCTCGAGTGGCCACAAGCCATTGGCACCCACAGGGTGCAGAGGTGACATGGGGGCACTTGTCCCAGCCCTGCCCACGCTGCAGTGGGTCACAGCACACAGTGTCTCTTCCCTGGTACCGTGGAGGGTGAAGTCATGCCATGTCCTGATGTGACCTCTGCCTCCCTGACAAATGAGCTCAATATTTTAGAGGGAAGCTGATGTGTGCTTGTTTGCACAAACAGTTCTGACACAAGGATAGAGGCTGCTTTTTATCTGCTGTCCTCCAAGTAGGAATTCTGCCTGGCTCTGAGGCACACCAGGTCTGTAAAAAACCTTCAACCACTTGGATCTGGTCTGTAGAGCTGGTGATGGGTACACACGGGCTCCAGGCTGTCACGACGGCCAGAGAGAAGGAATGAACACGTCTGCCCGCACAGTAGCTGATAGGGAAATAGGGACTCTGGGCACACAGAGGACTTGGAGGAGAATTCACCCAGCAAAGTTAGGCACCAGTGGGGCTGCTGGCATGCGCAGGGCTGTCACTGTGCAGCATCTTGCAGAACAAGCAAAGCTCAGCCAGCCCAGAGTCCCAGAAAGGGCATGGAGAGCAATCTGGAGCAACAGCAAGGCTGTTCTCCTCCTGTGCTTAGCAAGGGACCTGGAAATTTCCATTTAAAGCACCAAAACATCTACAAGCCCAGGTATGTTCAATCAACTTCACGGGAAAATGGACGCAAGGAATCCCTTGAACGGCCTAGTGGAATAAAGCCATGACTAAGAATACACACAGAGGATATGCCCTGATTATGGGGATCTGAGGCGGAAGGAAGCAAAATGCTCTCAACACAATAATGCATCCCAGAGGGGCAAATTAAAGCCTGCAGAGAGGCCATGTCCCAGAGCCACCCCCTTAGAGGTACCAGACCCAGCAGGGATCAGCTTCACCCTGCCGGGGAGTTGCTAAATGTTGCTCACGTGGTTTAATTCAGGAGATCCTCAATGCCTGCTTTGCTGCAAGCCTCTAGCAGCAACCAAAGCTCTCATCACAACCCAATTTCCTCTGCACCACCCTGCTGGCACCTTGTGCCTGGGGAGGCGATGGGGACTGGCAAACCCTCCCATCCCCATATAGCACTGCCAGTGTGGTCCCCTGAGCTCCTCACTGCACTTGCTAAACAACCTTGGTGAGTTAAGCACCCATCACTGCTTTCAAACATTGTTCTGTCTCTTCAAGGACTAAAAGCACTTTTGAAAACAGGACTCAGATGCTTCTGAAAATGCTGCCCACTGTTTATTCTCAGTTTAGTCTAGGGATAGTAACAAAAATGTTAACTTCCATCCTCATACATCCTTTCAGAAACGGTACAGTTTGCACTCACAGTTGAAATTCTGGCTTGGATCCACATGTGAGTGGTTTTCTGTGTTACACTGCAAATATTTCCCACAAGGTACTTCTTCAGGTGCAGCTTCACAGCTCACCTTTGGAGACAAGATAAAGTGGCTCCAGTCAGCACACACCCAGGGCAGGACGCACCTGGATCTTGAATACCAACTTCCTCCACATAACCTGTCTCCTAAAACCTTCCCAAATACTATCACGGCCTCACAGTACGGGATTTTGCTGCAGTCAGGAGCAGCTTTTTTTCCCAGCAGAACCTGTACAGTCAAACTTTCTTTTTCTGGAAATCAATTACTTGTCCAGCAGAGTGTAGCAAGAGGGGAGCACAGGTCACGTTTCCCGCAATTACCCTCCCCGACGCTGAGGAACTTTTCAAACTGCACGTGTTAAGTAGGTCACGAGAGGGAAAAGCAGTGTGATGGGCATCTGGAATCAGCCAATGTGAATTTTGAGAAAATCAGACACAGGCCAGCAAGGACCTGCCTCCCAGCCCCTCAGCCATCCCCAGTGCGGCGACAAGAAAAATATATAGACTTCCTTGATGAACCATAAGCTAAAATTAGAAACCATTCACCCCTGCAAAGCCACAGCTATCGCCAAAAGGAAAGTAGGTCACAGAATGGCTGGCTAACTCGATTTTCCGGCGTTGCTAGCTGCTCTGTCCTCACATAACCTCTTCTCTTCCCATGGCCCATTTCTGGTGTCTCCTTTGTTCGGGGTATAACTGCACACAGTGTGCAGCTCTGGCACGGCCTGGCAGGCGCGGTGGGAACGGGCCCGGCGGCACCGCCTGCTCGGGGAGGCACAGACCCGCGGTTCAGGGAAAATCAAACCCAAGCCAGGCAACAGACCCTCCGCGGCGCCTCCCACCTGCTCTGGCGCTGGCTTTCTGCCCCTCCCACAAGACTGTTCCTCAAAGACCATTTCGGGCTTTGCCAGCTCTTCTGGGGTGCTTTGCTCTCTCATCTCTTCCCGAGACCTGAATATCCTCCTTTTATTTGCATTTCTTACCACGCGATGCCTCCCTCAAGCAAGCCCCGAGCCGAGCTGTGCGAGTCAATCAGGCTCTTCCTCCCTTTGTGCACAGGCTGGAGCCCTGGCTCCACAGTTACCGCTGCTTTTCCTGCCAGCAGACCTCGAGGCACCCAACTGCACTGCTCGCTGCAGCACAGGAGCAGCGGAAAGGCTGCACGTTTGGCTCAGCGACCTTCCCTGCTGTGGATCAACGTGTGTCGGTCTGGCTCACAGACCTTTGGTCCTATCAACCTCACCTTGCAATTAAGCTGTGTGTCAGCACAAGGGTGCCCAGGGCTCTCCCATCTCATGGATGGATGGGTACACCCTGATGCTTTGCTGTCACCACACCCACCCAAAGCAACCCGACGTTCGACCACCAGCCGCCCTTTTCCACACATGATCCTAACTGGTGCTGCTACCATGTCCTTTCCTCTTCCAGCTTTCCTTCTTCTGGCCCCAAGAGGAAGAGCAATCATCACTGAAAAGCATCCCAAATGTCTCCAATAGAGGCAAGAGGCTGAAAGCTGAGCTCAGGGATGCCCCTGAGATGGAAAATGGCATCCTGCATCACACCTGGAGCCATGCCAAGGGCAATGCTGTCGGCAAGGCTCAGCATCCTTCCCCTTGCAGCCCACAGCTCAGCACCTCCATGCAATGGGATGTAAAAGAGTCCCTTCATCACCCAGCCACAGAAATTGGCAAGCAAGGCTCTGTTGACTCTCTGGTCTCTCTGTAGCCTCTGAATAGGCCATGTCTTCTTCAAAGGAGGAACTTCCCTCCAGGCTGCCATGGTTTCTATCAAGCAAAAGGGAAGGGTGGTTTGGTTTGAGTCTCCTACCCACAGATGGGCTTTGCTTACATGCCACATGCCACTCATAAGCAGATTTTACAAGAACAGGGGAAGAATCATTTACTCCTCCCAGAGATCACACAGACACGAACATGGAGCCAGATTAGAAATTATGCAGACATTGGTGTCAGACATGACCTCCACTTGCTGAGCACCCACCTGGAACCATAGCACCCTACCACAAAGTTTAACAGCAAAACACTCCTGTAGCAGCCTGGCTCTGAGGATCAGTGTAACTCAGAACAAAGTCAGGCACGCTGACAAACAGACGCCACCAGCTCTGAGCACCACCTGCAACAGTGTCCAAGGTAGTATGGTCATGCACTTTTAAGGAGAAATTTAGAACTTCGTATTTGCTATGATTTTTGCCATCACCAGTGGGAGTGCCCTAAGCCCCAGCAGAGGCTTCAAGAGTAGATTGTGTCTCCTGTGGAGAAT
>NW_009953217.1:440014-455380 GCF_000747805.2 Chaetura pelagica
GGGATATAGCTGCACACAGTGTGCGGCTCTGGCACGGCCTGGCAGGCGCGGTGGGAACGGGCCCGGCGGCACCGCCTGCTCGGGGAGGCACAGACCCGCGGTTCAGGGAAAATCAAACCCAAGCCAGGCAACAGACCCTCCGCGGCGCCTCCCACCTGCTCTGGCGCTGGCTTTCTGCCCCTCCCACAAGACTGTTCCTCAAAGACCATTTCGGGCTTTGCCAGCTCTTCTGGGGTGCTTTGCTCTCTCATCTCTTCCCGAGACCTGAATATCCTCCTTTTATTTGCATTTCTTACCACGCGATGCCTCCCTCAAGCAAGCCCCGAGCCGAGCTGTGCGAGTCAATCAGGCTCTTCCTCCCTTTGTGCACAGGCTGGAGCCCTGGCTCCACCGTTACCGCTGCTTTTCCTGCCAGCAGACCTCGAGGCACCCAACTGCACTGCTCGCTGCAGCACAGGAGCAGCGGAAAGGCTGAACGTTTGGCTCAGCGACCTTCCCTGCTGTGGATCAACGTGTGTCGGTCTGGCTCACAGACCTTTGGTCCTATCAACCTCACCTTGCAATTAAGCTGTGTGTCAGCACAAGGGTGCCCAGGGCTCTCCCATCTCATGGATGGATGGGTACACCCTGATGCTTTGCTGTCACCACACCCACCCAAAGCAACCCGACGTTCGACCACCAGCCGCCCTTTTCCACACATGATCCTAACTGGTGCTGCTACCATGTCCTTTCCTCTTCCAGCTTTCCTTCTTCTGGCCCCAAGAGGAAGAGCAATCATCACTGAAAAGCATCCCAAATGTCTCCAATAGAGGCAAGAGGCTGAAAGCTGAGCTCAGGGATGCCCCTGAGATGGAAAATGGCATCCTGCATCACACCTGGAGCCATGCCAAGGGCAATGCTGTCGGCAAGGCTCAGCATCCTTCCCCTTGCAGCCCACAGCTCAGCACCTCCATGCAATGGGATGTAAAAGAGTCCCTTCATCACCCAGCCACAGAAATTGGCAAGCAAGGCTCTGTTGACTCTCTGGTCTCTCTGTAGCCTCTGAATAGGCCATGTCTTCTTCAAAGGAGGAACTTCCCTCCAGGCTGCCATGGTTTCTATCAAGCAAAAGGGAAGGGTGGTTTGGTTTGAGTCTCCTACCCACAGATGGGCTTTGCTTACATGCCACATGCCACTCATAAGCAGATTTTACAAGAACAGGGGAAGAATCATTTACTCCTCCCAGAGATCACACAGACACGAACATGGAGCCAGATTAGAAATTATGCAGACATTGGTGTCAGACATGACCTCCACTTGCTGAGCACCCACCTGGAACCATAGCACCCTACCACAAAGTTTAACAGCAAAACACTCCTGTAGCAGCCTGGCTCTGAGGATCAGTGTAACTCAGAACAAAGTCAGGCACGCTGACAAACAGACGCCACCAGCTCTGAGCACCACCTGCAACAGTGTCCAAGGTAGTATGGTCATGCACTTTTAAGGAGAAATTTAGAACTTCGTATTTGCTATGATTTTTGCCATCACCAGTGGGAGTGCCCTAAGCCCCAGCAGAGGCTTCAAGAGTAGATTGTGTCTCCTGTGGAGAATGTGATGGGAGACTCCAGGAGACAGGAGGGAAAGGGCGACCCTGCTGCTGGCGTGGGCAGAGACAAGAGGTGACAAAGCAGGACAATGGTGTCGCAGGACACTCAGCCCAGAGCCAGGGCCAGCTAACAGGGACTGCTATGACACAGGCTGTTTGGGATGCAATGGGTAAGGATCACCTTTCCTCCCTGCCCCATTTCTTCCCCTCCTAATGAGCTCCATGTACATGTGAGTGTCCAGGAAGGATGATGCTCAAGGGAATAGGAATAAAAATGTTTGAGACTTTTTTTTTTTTTTTGAACCTAACCCCTTGCACAGGAGGCACAAGCCATCTGGCTCAAGACCCCTGGAGAGGGCACTTGGCGGTGCCAGGGGGAAAATTGCTTTGAGGAACACTTGGCACCTGCCCCAGTGCCCAGTGTCTGTAAAGCTGTCACCAGCCAGTGCGTGCTGACACTTCCAACACATCCACCTCAACCTTCACCCACTCACATTACAGGCTGTGCCAGCCCTGGGCTTCCTATTGCTCAGGGAGAGAAGCAGATGGAAAAGGAAAACCTGGAAAATTGCACTGCCTGGGACCACAGAGTATGCATTATTTTTCTCTGCTGTTTAGGAGTTGGGCACCTGGATTTCTGCAGCTCCCAGTGAAATCGCAGGCCTTGCAATTCAAAATAATTAGCGACTGGTAGTTTTCCTTTTATGCAAAATCATCCTTTTTATCCAACACCTAAATGAAAATGAATATGCTTGATTATCTACCAAAGGTCCCAATTTCCTAGAATCACTCCAAAGCACACAGCAAAACTTGTGTCTCCTCAGGCTGCTATTACAGGCAATGGCTGAGAGCAACAAGAGCAGTCAAGGAGAGATCCAGAGCCAGGGATGCCAGCCTGACCTTTGCTAATGCTATTTACCACGTCAAATATCCACAAATTCAGCCCTGGCTGCATCCACGTTCTTTCTGCTCCAGCCCGTGGGGCTCAGAGGCAGCCAGAACAACTCACAGCTGGCCAGCCAGCATTGGAGCTTCATGGATGTCCCCCTCCATCCATGCAGTCCACCCCACCACACCAAACCCATCTTTTGAGGCAGCTTTCAATTAGATTCAGTCCCAGAGGAAAGGATGATACAAGCTATTTAACAGACAGGGCTCTGAAGCATCTCCTGAATGCTTCCAATTTAAGAGTGACTGCAGGAAACCCCCCCGCAAGTTCTTCAGAAGACGTTTGTGCTCAATCCACACAGCACAGCAAGCAGGCTCCATCAACACACCTCCCACGGCCTCCACCCCATGGTTCTTGCCCAGGGATTCCCCCACCCCCCTGCCACTCTCCCTGGCCCTGGCCAGGGTGACAAAGCGCGATCGCACGTTTGTACTTCCATCGCTTCCAGACTCACCCTGTTCTCGTCGTAGATGATCTGCACCAAGCTGCGATGTTTGGACTCGATAGGAGGAGGGGAGATGGGTTTTTCAGGCTCTGGTGGTTTGGCTGCTTCTTCCTCCAACTGTTGCTGTGGAAGGAGAGGGGGGAGGAGGAGGGTGAGTCACAGCAAGAAACGCAGCCGTCCCTGTCCACACGAGACTCTCTGCGGTGCCGCAACCAAGGCAGAAACCACCATGGCAGGAGGCTTCCTGTGAGACATGGCCAGGATCAGGCCACAGAGGGGTGGGGAGAGGGAGGAGAGCTGCCCAACACCCCCTGCCACACCAGCATAGAGCTGCCTTGCCCCGGGCCAGTGCTTTTTAGGTGTAGAGGATGAGGACCTTCCTTAAACAAGCCTCCTGAAGATGGTTTGAGACTGGAAATAATTATTTTACTGGAAACCCTTAAAGGGAAACGCAGCTCCAGCCTGGCTCCCTGCTGCTACCTGCCCCTGGGGCTGCCAGGAAGAGGTGGAGGTGCAAGGGGTGAGGAGCAAGGCTGCTCTCCACCTTTGGCTTTATCTGTTTCTCAATGAAATGACTTGTGCACTGGACAACCCTGTGCTGAGCAGTCAGATGAGCCAGTAACTACAGCAAAGGAGGCAACAACACTGCAAGCTTCACTCCTACTCACAGAAGCTCAAGGGCTGCTCCATGAGCACGTCTACCATGTCCCCATTACACACATAGTAAAATACAGCTGGTCCCAAAGCTGCCTCAAGTACCAACTACCCTTTTGGGAAATGGAAAGCAGAAGTGAGCACATCCATGCACACACCTTGAGAGATCACTGAATTCTAACATGTCCCCACCCACCTGTGAGCCGCTCAGGCCGTGCTGAACTTCAGTTATAAACCAGAGGATTTAAGAGAGCTCTTTCAAACACCAGCAGCAGCAGGGATGCCTTACACACAACCTGTGCCTCCAGCTCTTCTGACCGGGATGAGGCAGGAGGAGACATCTGAGCCCTTCCAGTAAGTCTGAGGAACTGCTCAGCCGAAAAGAGGAAATTACAGATTCCTCTGGGCTCCTCCTGGAGCCGTGGGCTCCCCACGAGGCGGCAGAGCAGCCGTGGCGCACGGCAGCTGCGGGGCAGCACAGGCACAGGAGAGGTTGTTGAAAAGCTCCTCTGATTTTTTCACTGCTTGTCTCTGAAACTCCAAATCTTTGTGGTTTTATTTCCCGCGGCTAAAGCAAGGGGAAAACCAAGCGAGTCTTCTACTGGGAAGAAAATGCACCCGAGACTAAGAGCAATCAGTTTGCACCAGAGGTAAGCACACCACTGTCCTCCCAGAGACAACAGTGTCTGGGGGTCTGAGAAGAACCATCTCTTCCTCCTTCAGATCATCTCTGCTCCTGTTGGTGATATCTCTTTAGCAATGCTCGGGCTGCAGGATGTAGTTCAAGAAAACACTTAAGCACCCAGATAAGTCTAACTGGCTTGGCTGAGATAACTCACACCTCTTTAATTAATGTGTTTCATCAGATGAAGCAATCCTGTCCTGTGGACTCCACTCATACTCCACCTCCCCACAGGTAGACAACTTTTTGTGTTGGAACTCTGTGATATAGCAAAAAAAAGAAGGCAGCATCACCAGTGAGATGGCTGAGCACTGTCCTGGCCTGGCAGCAGGCTCTGGCAGTGGGCAGGACATACTGGCTCATGCTGGGATCACAACCTAGGGGTTACTCCAACCACACGTGAGGATGGCCAGGAAATGTCCAGCTTGGACTGTCTGCACCCTGGAAGGGGTGGAACCATCCCCAGCACTGTGGGATCCATCCTTTGCTGCCTGCAAACAGCCATACTGCTGTGTCACACCAAAGGCTCCAAGACAGGCATGAAACAGATCAAAAGCTCCTTTCTCTTCTCAACCATGGCTGTTTCTCAGGTGGCTCAAATCACATCACCGTGGAAAAGGGGACATGAGCTCTCTGGGAAGCCACGGCTGAAACCACAGGCTGCAAAACAATTTTGAGCATCTGCTCTGGTGCAGAAGCAGGCTCTTCCAGACACCTGCCTGCTCTTGCTCAGTGTCCTCAGACCAGCCAAGGCACCACCCATCACACTCCCTCGCTCCCAAGTGCTAAACTCCAAAAACTCAAAAGAAAGAGCCACAAAAGAGATCAGTCAAATCCTCTATTTCTCTTGGGGAAAATATTTGGTTAAAAAAAAAAAAAGTCAGAGACTTGGCTACATTGCTCTGGAAACCCACAAAAATTCTGCGAAGCAACTGGGTGTAAAGTGACTTCAGACAAGAGGATTTGATGGGGTATCAGGAAAGGAAAGTTTGCCAGGAAGTGAAGGCTCATTAAAAGCAGCTCATTAAAAGAAAAATACAAATCTAATTGTAGTTGAAATACAGCAGAGAATTAAACTCTACTCTCTGTAGCGTAACAGTGGTTACTAGAGAGCCAGATGCTGGAGGTAAGGATGTGATGGGATCTGCAGGAGCACACCTGACCACAGCAGGTTCAGCCCATGACAGCTGCCCCTGGGAGCTGTCGGAAATGGCAAAGCAAAATAGGTCAGGGTTCCCAGACATGGACAAAATAGATTTCTTAAAGGTCTGCCACAAAAGCTAGGCTGGGACTGTGACCTTTACAGGGAGAGAAGCAGGATGAGAGATGAGTATTGACGGCTCCACACTCTCTCCCTCCCCACTGCCAGCCTGAAGGCCTCTTCCTCTCCCCAAATGAAAGACAGTGCAGTGATGTTGAAGGGATGCAAGAAGCCATTGTTAGCCACAGCCTCGGCTCCTACAGCACCCACAGGCCAACCCCTTTCCAAGCGAAGAGGGTGCCTTCTCCAGGTAAGAGACCACACCAGGCTGGACCACACATGGCAAAGGGGCCATCGGAGCCTGGAGTGCTGGCCAGAAGATGGGTGGCTTTCAGGAAGACCCCAACCCTGCACATGCCAGCCCCTGTGCTGGAGGGACCTGCCTGACAAAGCCAAGGTCATTACACTTGTACCCAGCAGGCACACGGCCTTGCGTTGGCAGCCATCGCCTGGATACTGGGATGCTTCACCTGCCCTGGGGGAGAGAAGAGGGCTTCCAGCCACAGGCATCTCTGAAAACCACTTTCAAAGAGCTGAGGGGAGAGGAAACTCAGCCAGGAAATAGATGGAAGAGGAAACCCTGGAGCTCTTCCACCCGGCTGGCTCCAGCTCCATCACCAGGTGGGAGTGTTGTACTCCTGGAGAGCCCTTGGCCGAGCTTGGTGCCCAGGGAGGCTCAGGCACCGCTGCAGTTTATTCCTCCTTCAGATCCCCAGTACTTCTGCCAGGAATAAATGCATAAGGATTATCCTTCCCTGTCAGGAAGAGGGGGAGAGAGGACTCAGGGAGAGATTTAAGCACATATGGCGCACGAATAAGCGGGGGATGGCTGATGGAGGTGGCCTCCTGCCAGGGGTGTGCAGGGTTTGGGAAAGGTTTCTGAGCTTGCTGAAGACATTTGCTTCTTGCAAAGTCCAGGCAGAGCCTTCCTTGTCATTTCAGGAACAACAAAAAAAAAGAAAAAAAAAAAAAGAGAGAGATGGTGGATTGGGGCTGTTTGGGGCTTTTCTTGCCCAGCCTTTCCATACAAATGTATTTAATTACCCTGAGAAGGCCTTCCAAAGACAGAAGGGAAAAGCATTAGGATATTCCAGCTGTGTACAATTCCTCCCCCTTCCTTGTCATTTCAGGAACAACAAAAAAAAAGAAAAAAAAAAAAAGAGAGAGAGATGGTGGATTGGGGCTGTTTGGGGCTTTTCTTGCCCAGCCTTTCCATACAAATGTATTTAATTACCCTGAGAAGGCCTTCCAAAGACAGAGGGGAAAAGCATTAGGATATTCCAGCTGTGTACAATTCCTCCCCTGCTCCGTTCCTGCAGGACCAGGATCTGTTTCAGGCTGATTGCTTTCCCTTGCTCATCTTTCTCCTGCACTGGCAGCTCAGATGCAGAGATGGACAAAACGTTCCCAGAACATTTCAGATAGGAGCCACCACACCACCACCCCCACCCCCTGAAGGTGCTTCCTCCCAGATGTGCCAGCTCTGCCAAAGGACCAGGCTGGGGAAGGATCCTGCTGGAGGGGAAAGGAGACCATGTTTGGCAGAGGGGGGGAGGAATTTGCTAAAAAAAAAAAAAAAAAAAAAAAAAAAAGTAGGGAAGGGAAGGTTTTTACTGCCAACAGCCACTTTCACCTTCTTTCCCCCTCAGCAGAGCATTTTTGTGGGGAGGAAGAATCGTAAAATTGATTCAGAGGGAAGAAATAAAGCAACCAAGCAGCCAACAATAAAAATCCCATTTCCTTACGGAAGGACAGCTTGATTTTAACGACAAGGAGCATATGCTGCTCCCGTCAGCTTCAATAGCAGCTCCTCAGCATCTCTGGAAAAAGTCAGGCAGTGGATCGGCAGAGCTGTCAGCTCTCCTGGCTGCCTCGTCACTGTGCCAGGCACCCTCTGGACGCCCCTCTCCAGAGTGGGCAATGTGCATGGTGTGCACCTCCTTTCTCACATGTGCATGGAGAACATGGACCAGCAGCTAGACTGCCAGGTGTGAGATGACACCAACATTTTGTCTGAGCTTCCCAGGAGGGAGTGGGGAAGGGCTGGCTTCACCCAGCTCCCACCAAACCCAACAAGAGGAACCTCCGTGGTTTCCATCACTCCAGATGCTTCTTCAGACCTGCAAGCCAGTCCACAGGGCTACTTCCTTGCACTACCAGCACAGCTGCTTCTGCCCACTCCTGGCTCCCTCTTCCTAAGCACTCTGATACCTCGGCAGATAAAAAGCAGCACACACACAAAACAAAACAGTCCTTCACATTAATTAGACTGTATTGTTTGAAAACAAACCCAAAACTCCTTGCTTTGTCTCGTAGGAAAGAAAGGGATAGTATCTGGTATGGAAAAATATAAATTCAATGGGGAGTAAGGTCAACTGCACACTTGTCCTTGAGGAGCACTGACAGCCCAAGTAGAGGCTCTACTCCATCCTCAAACTCCTGCTGCACACCCCTCAGGAGAGGTTGTTCCTCTCAGGCTGTTTGGGATGAGCAGCCACGGAGTTTAGAAACTGACCCCAAGCAAAGGAAAAAAAAAAAGCCACCAGTAAGAGAGAGGCAAAGAGAAGTGATTTGGTTCAGGAAGGAAAAGGAAAAGCCTTTAAGTCTGTGGGTCTTTTCACAGACGTCCCCCAAGGTTTTGTCATATTAATCTCTTAATGGGTTTATGGTAATTGTATACATGGCAACATGGAGCTGGCAATCCTGCTGGGGAGTGCTCTTGTGCAGGGGTAAAATGCTAAGCAAGGAGATCAGGTTCAAATCCCTGGCTCAGGCTCAGCCCTGACTGGAGCTGGAACAGATGCTGCTCATGGCTGCAGAGCTGCAAAGCCCCAGAAAAGGGGGCAAGATGCACAGGAAGGGTCACTAGGAAGGACATCGTAGCCATGTTTTCAACAGCCCAGTACTGCAAGTGGCAGCAAAAGCACCGGGGTGACACAATTGCTGGAAAGGAAAAAGAAAAGACCTTGTGCTAATGCTTGGCTGTGTGGAAGACTTGGGCAAGCCAGGCTGCATTTCCAGCTCTGCCACTGACTGCTTGCATGACCATAAGCAAGTCACCAAGGACAGATTTTTCTGCCTTCAAGGTCTTCTGAAATGCAAAGGATGCCACAAATTTGGTTTTCAAAGCTCCTTTGGCTTGCAACTACCAGCTCCAGCCTGCTGGCACAGCTGCAAACATCCCACGTCATGCCAGAGAGCACAGACAGAGACCATCTTGGTGCCACTGGCACTGCCACTTCCTCTCTGTGGACATGCCTGGGCAAGGACAGGGAGTAAGGCAGCACACAGAAGTGAGGATGTGTGCTCCCCTCCAGACCACAAGCTCTTACCTGCTTCTTCTTCAGCTTGGAGATCTGCTGCTCCACCATGGTGATCTCGCGATCCACGCGGTCCATGTTCTGAATGAGCTCCTCCTTGGACAGCCGGGTGGGCAGCAGGTCCAGCTCGGCCTCGGGGTGAGCAGGGCTCACAGGTGACACAGGCTCCAGTTTGCCAGATAGGCCACGATCCTGGGGAGCACAAAGCAACCAGGTCAGCTCTTTCCCAGGAGGCTTTGGATCCTCCTCTCATCCACCCATGCCAGCTGCCACAGCTCCCTGGTCTGTTCCCAGCTCTCTGAGACACACCCCCCTCAAAAACCTGCTAGTGTAAGCAGCACCAGCTGCCAGATCACATCACCACAGTGCTCTGCAACCTCCAGCATCTGCAGAGAGCACTGGGTTAGTGTCCCAGCGATGTGACTGCAGCTCGTCCTCCTGCCAAAGCCTCAGAGATTCCCACTACTTTCCAGGCTACCCACGTTCCTACAGAATCAAGAAATCCATCCATATGCAGGAGCTCCTAGCAGCACTGTCCCTCCACACCTCAGCAGCCAGCTCAAGGCTACATCTTCTCCACAAAAATGAGGTAGCCACAGCCAGGTCCTCCTGCAACACAGCAATGGCCATGCTGAAGGGAAGAGTGGCATTAACCATGCGAAACAAGAAGGGGCTATGAGCACAGCCCTCGGGTGGAGAGAGGACCCCCACCTCCCTCATGGAGGTCTTCTTCCATCTCTTGTTAAATTCTTGAGGGAGCTCTGAGCACTGGATGTCAAGTGCATCCATCCAGAAATGCAGAGAATAGGGAGAGGTGAGGTCAGCTGAGACAAAAATAGACCAAACTGATGAAAATCAGATTTTAAATTCCAGTTAAAGAAGCTCTCAGCTCAACAACACCCTTCAAATCAGAGACCGGATGCATCAGCATAACCTCTTTGGTTATCATAGGGAGCAGCTCTAACAACCACGAGTTGGGGGCAGAGGGAAATCACAACAAAACACTCAGCTCCTCCTCCATCACCACAACTTTGCTGAGCCCGAGGAGCTAATACCCCACGAGCATCCCAGAACCAGGCAGCCTCACCTGCCCACCATCCTTCCCTTTTCCAGCTCCAAATGAAAGAGCCCATCTCCTGCAAGTACAAGTTGCATGCCTGGATGAGTTTGTCCACCAGTGATGAAGGCACCTTGGATGAAGCAGCTGTTTAACAGCCACTGGCCACGCAGACAGGGATCACAGCCCACCACCAGCCTACCCTGACCCAGGCTGCTCCTCTCTGGCAGCTACCCAACACCTTAATTAAAAGTTTATTTATTTGCTTAGTGAGTGGATGGATTTCTTTTCCTGGAGGGGGCAGGAAGAGGAGCTGCAGCTTGGTTTGTAACTGTACACCAGAGCCAGGCCGTGCAGCTGCAGCTGCTGGGGGTGGGGGGAGAGGAGAACAAGTGAAGAAGCTCACACAACTTTGCTGCCTTCATTAAAGAAGCCATGTACCCCCAGACAAAGCTGACATTGTTCTGCACCAAATGGTGCTGAGTGTCCTCCCCTCCGTGCTGACTCACAGCCACCAACCCTCTTCCTGGGATGGTCCTGCTGCCAGGGCAAGGGTGACACAATGGAGCTTGGTGGCACAAGGATGGCATGAACCCCTTTAGGTAACAACATCCACAGCAGAGCTGGAATCAGGGGGATGTTTCCCAACAAGGTGGCCATGTCCCAGGACACCACATTGTTCACTGGTGCCTTCTTCCTCCTCCTCCTCTTCCCTGCTAAACCCTATTCTAGCTGAGGAACACATCAAGCCAGTCAGGGAAGAACCACTGCTGGGTGCAGCCTGGAGGCACCGATGCACTTCTCACTGCTGCCATCAAGGGACAGAAAGCAAAGGAGCAATGTGAAAACGCTTCCTCATTGCCCTGCGTCGGGGTCATCCAGCCCCAGGAGCACAGAGGCAGCAGAAAGCTAAGCCGACTGTTTCCAGTATCTATTCAGAAGAGAAACTAGAACATCAAAGGTTTCTGGAGAATACCAAAGAGCAGATGCTGGCTTGTTTTACTTCCCTGTGATTAGACACTAGAACTGGTCAGGCTGCTGCAGCAGGAAGGATTTGTGTTGTCCACAATTAGGGGTTTTTTGAGGTTTTATTTTGGTGGTTCGGGGTTTTTTATCATACCAAGAGGAGCAGGACAACCACGAGAAGCAAAAGATGAATCAGGTGCTCATAAAATCTCGTTCAGATTCAGACATGGGAAGGGGAAGTGGCAGTGGCTTATAGGTGGGCAGGTTTTTCTAAAGGAAAGCAAGCTACCTGCCAAAAATGCAGGAGAAAAAGACTTATCTCCATGCACTTGAAATAAAAAATACTCTCACATCTGACAATATGCAAGTGAGGGCATCTTTAAATTCCTGCTTGGCATAAAACCCTTTGGAAAACTGCTTCTGATACATTTTCATCATTTTACCTTGCAGAATCTGAATCAAAACAGCAGGGAAGCTGAGTAAGGGGAACTTGCTGCAAGTCACAGCACAAAACCTATCATCATCTGGTATTAGGAGATGATTATAGCAATAGAGAGAGGCCATGTCCCTGGACCTCAAATAACTGGTCACTGGCATTTCACAAGCACCTCTCTAAATAAAGGAACTGACAAGCAGCAAGAGGAAGGAAAAATCAAAACGAAGGCAAAAAAAATTGCTTGCCTGTGCAATGGTGAGGTGCAAAAAGCAGAGCTCCTAGATTTCCACAAGGCATGAAGAAGCCCTTCTCAATCAAAAAAATGGGTTGAAAAAAGGTTTGCAAAGATGAAAGTCCACCCAGAGCCTGGGGTGGACTCCAATGGGTAAAGGCATTTTAAGCAGTGCTCTGTCTCCTAGCTCTCTCAAGAAGCCATTCAAAATCTGTTCCTCTGCTTCTGATAACTGCACCCAGGCTCTGAACAAGTGCAGTGTCAAACGTGAAATTCTTCTTATTAAGGTGAAGCCACAGACTTTGAAACCAGCAGGAGCTGGGAGAGCTGGAATAAATCTGCTGGAGGGAAGAAAACAATTACTGCATTACTCAAGCTGATATTTTCTCAGTAATTATACTGTTTCCATGTGATTTGTTTTTATACACAGCTAACAGCTACTGTAGTTCCTGTTTATCCCTGGCCTTATTATTATGTGATTTGTATGATAACAAGGGTGGGTGAGCGGGCGGCAGAGGCTGCTTAAACCTTCCTACAGCAAGAGGAGATGCTGGCACTGAACAAAACAATTATCACTGAGGAGTCTATCAAAGAGCAAGGCCAGGCTCTGCGGGTGGATTTCTTCTAAACACTTTTCTTCCCAACACAGATAAAGTTAACGGTGCAAGCCTGCTGCACACTAGTAGGCAGGGGCTTTAAAAACATGGAAGAAAGAAGGGAAAGGAAAAGGGTAAGGCAACTGCATGTCAATGCCTTGAAGATCAAGTTAGTGGGTAAATTTCACATCCCTGCTTTTAAACACACTGCCAAGGGGGTCCACAAGACAAAATATGGTAGAAACCCCAACCCTGGTCCCAGGACATGCTGGAACCTGCACCAGACCATTGGATCCTCCTTATTTTGCATTATCGATCCACCTTGTGATGCCCCCAGGGAGCTCATGGGAGCTGGCGGGATGGAGAAGGGTGTTTGTGCCATCTGTCAGCCCAGCACCTATGGCTGGATAGCCCAGCCTCCACGAAACTTAACTTCTCTTGGCTACTTCCCACCCTTAGGAGATGGCAGAGCAGTAGCTCAGCTCCACCTGCACTTAACTCTCTACAAAATGCATTTTGACTCTTCTGATCCCCCAGCCACACCAGCTGCCTCTTCAAAACTACACTGGTGGTACTTCCAAGGCTCCACAGCCACAGGCAGTGCCATTGTGGCACTGGTGGGCACCAAGAAAACAGAGCTGCTTTCTGGGGATGACCCTCAGGATCTCTAGAGTGGCACCATGGTGTTTGCCCTACATATTATCTTCGGTAAGTCCTGGTCTCTCTCTACCTTTCTAAATCAGATCATTAGTGTGGGTGTTCCCCCAAGCCCAGGACAGAGATTTGGGGATGCCAACATCAGCTCTCCCACAGTCTGTTCACTTTGTAATTATCAGTCAGCAGCAGCACTTTCTGCTGGAGCACCAGGAGGGATTAAGAGGTGTTATCTCCAATTCCTGCCCACTCGCACATCTTGCATCCTCATGGTTGGAGGAGATTGCCAAAGCAGGCAAGATGGGCCAGGGCTGCTCAAATTTATTCTCCCCAAATAACCACATGAACAAAAGGTGGGTTGGTGATAAGGGTGGCCTGCTGGCAAGGATGCCTCCCCCACCTGAGCCTTTCCCAGCAGCACAGAGCCTGTGAACATGGCTCAAGCCCACCACACTCACACCCCACCCAAACCCTGTCCATGTGAAGCACCTTGTCCCCCCATCCCAGGACCCACAGCTGAGCCACATCACACACTCCAGCAGACAGAGGGCCCCAGGGCTTTCCCACCCACCCTGGGACAAACACCAAGCAGAAGAGTCAATACCTCACACCTTCATCCCTTGGATTTTAAGGTAAAAACATCCATTAAACTCTTAAATAGGCCAAATACAGACCAAGGGAAAATGTTTTTAAACTGGAAAAGCATTCAGTACATTCTGGCACATCAGCAGCCCCAAGATGACAGCACTAACAGGGGGAAAAAGTCAAAGGGGCTGAAAACTACCAATTTGTTTCCCCAGTGAGATGTTCAAGTAGGAAGTCAGAGCTCCTGAGCAGTGAAAAGTACATCAAGTTATTGCAGTTCTTTTGTTCAGGACCATCTGCTGTGCTAATGGCTCTTTCAGCAACCCAACCCTTCAAAAGGGGTTTTAATTCTTAAACTCTGCTGGGCTCAGGGCTGGGCTGAGTCTTGGGGGTGGGACATAGATGTGCACTTTGGGAATATGCAGCATGACTCTGGGGAGCCTGGGTGGTGCTGCCCACCAGCCAGGAGCACACAGGCACTCCCATGCCAGGCTTACTGGTGTGCCTGAGGAACATCACACCTCCGACCAAGGCATCACCCACCTCTGTCTACTGTCCCTATGCTCCATGGCACGTGCAGGCAAGGGGGACAAGCAAAACAGGAATTGCTTTCCCTGGATGTAGCCCAGCACAGGCTCTGATGGGAATTCGCAAAGCTGGAGACTAAGGAGCAGCTTGAAGGCAAAGCTGATTTATTTATTTATTTATTTTTAAATAAGTCTGTGACTTCCTGAGAAGGCCTACGGAATTCCTCTCCCTGTAATCCAGCTGAATTCCACACAGCCAGGGCAAAAAATATCTCAACAATTTCTAAGCTTGCACGAAAGTAGGTCAAAAAACTTCCCCAATGTTTCAACAGCTTGAAGCAATTTAATTGCAAAACCAGTACCAAATGCTGACCCTCCCTCCCCACCCCCACCAGCAGATTTACGAGGCTGGTAAAACCTCGCCAGTGAGTGTTACAGTTAAACGCACTCACCAGAGCCCAGTATCTGGTCTTGCAAAACTTGCTGGTGCTCAAAAAAGCCACTGCGCTGTGCTACCCTGAACAGATGCTGCCTCTGGACCTCAGGATCACAGGATATTAACAGAAGCAGCAGCAAACATGGCTCATGGACTCAGAGGTAGCCTAGAATAACGGGTCAAAACCAGAAAACCCTACTTCAGGCAAACTCCCACCGAAGCCCGAGGCATTAGGATGTTGTGCCTTTCATTACCTTCTTGCCTTTCCCCATTAATGGATAATAATTGCACTAAACACGGACGTTCCCCACTGACTATGCAGAAGTGATGAATTCTCACCTAGCCATCTACTCATTACAAAGAGGAGCTAATCACTCCACCTCTCATTAAGGACTGCCTTCCTACCCTGCATCCCTGGATTTTCAGTTGACCCAAAGTTTGTTACAACATTAACTGTCTGGACTGTAATTTTCCATGATGAGTATTTGCTTCAGATATTTTTAGGGTTGCTGTGTTGGCTTCCCCCTCTCAAATAGTAAATTTTGGCCAAAACAACTCTGGTGCTTCCAAGAACAAGTTTAGAGGGAAATATGCCTTTTTGCAACATGCAGAAAGATTCTGGGAACCTTTTCTTTGAGCATCTTCTGCACAGTTGATACATCTGGCAAGACTGCTCCGTGCCAGCGACTCGCCTTTTGTTAACTCTGAAAAAGCACTCAAGTAAAAAAAAAAGATTAAAAAAAATAATGATAAAAAACAATCTCAGTGTTTGCACAGTGGAAATTACTTTGAACTGAGCATGTGAGTGGGGTCCTGGGGAGCTCCAGGTCCGGTATCCCACTCTGCCCGTACTCCTGCATTGGAAAGATAAGGGATAAGCTGGACGGACCTTACTGGCATGTGTGGAATGCTCTGGGCCAACAGCATTAAGTGCCCTAAAAGAGCCACCAACAACAGCAGGACTTGTGGTTTGGAGAGCAG
>NW_009953217.1:455659-474190 GCF_000747805.2 Chaetura pelagica
GGAATTGTGGTTTGGAGAGCAGGTAGAGCCTGAAACCACCCTCCAAACGGTAAGGATGAAGGAAGGCAATCAGCAACCACTCAGCCGAAGATGAAAGCCATCCTGAGCACTGAGAAGGGTCATATAAACCGAAGATGATGCCCTGATGCTTTTGGCAAATAAGGCAGAGGACAAGTGAAGGTTGTCAGGGTGGCCCATAGAGCAGCAAGCTCTTCCAGTCCTCCATTTGCAACTTCCATGTTCTTTCAACACTTTGTCCAGCCATCCTGAGTGTTATTTCACCTGTGCTGGTGTTGCATTCAGCAACAAGCTGTCAAGAACATCATCGTGCCTGTCACATGCCACCTCAGCCCTATGTCCCCATCTCCCTCTTGCAGCCCAACCCACCAAGCTTCATGTTAAAAAACAAACATAATTTCACCCCAACTGGGGTAGTTACACCAGCCAAAGAGCAGGTGGGCAACAAGTCCAACAAGTCAGCATGATTAAAGTGGGGACAGATCCTGAGCCACGCTCAACACCACTCACAGCCACTGCTGTCCATGGGATGGCCAGGAAGAGCAGCACATTGTTCCACAGCTTGGATGTGCCCAGCAAGCCTCCTCCTCTGCTTGCAGAAGCCTTAGTGGGCAGCTGACATGGTGGTCCCAGGTTGGTGCCCCCTCGGGAAGGGCAAGGCAGCAGGAGCCCCCAGCCCAGCCAAGCCCTGAGCTAGGGAGCAAGTCCTGCCCTGCACCCCAGGAAGCTCCATCTCCTTCACTTGGGTGACACCAGGTGCATCCTCCAGCACATGGACAAACACGGGGGAGGGAAAATCCACCACGGCAGCTTCTACAAACCCCACTTATTTAAAAATAAAAAAATGAGGGGAAATGAAAAGACAAAAGCCCTTCTCAGCCTGGTGTTATCAAGCAGAGGAAATGAGACTTCTAAAGCTCCCATTCAGAGAGAAGTGGGGGGAGAGAAATCGCACTCCAGACGCACTTGAGCGAACAGCTTTTGAAATGGAAATGTTGCTCTTCAGAAACATTTACATTTCCTCCCATTGCCAGGGAGGAGGAAGGAGGCAGGGGAGCGGGCAGGGACTCCTCAGCCATGCAAATCCAAACAAGGTCCATTCAGGGCAGCACCCTGTCGAGAGGGGATTTGGCAGGGAGTTAATCAGGACGAACACACGGTATTAATATCGGGAAGCTGGCCTGAAGGGGCATCGGATTTAGTGGGGAGAGAAGGGAACGACTGAAGACAGCTCTATTTAACCAGCCACAAGTAAGATATACCTAAAGGCTGCTCATGCTCCATCCCTCTGCTCTCCTTGCATAACCATCACCCCAATTATTTTTCCACAAATCCTGGAGGTTGAGCTGCCTACTGAGGAGCTTAACTGATGAAGAAAGGACATGCAACCAAGACCTAAACCAGACAGTGACCGAGTGCAAGGGAGCCAACCCAAAGCTCTTCGTACATGTAAGCGCCATTGCACTAAGCCAAGATCACCAAAAATTGCCCAGGGCCTCCCAGCACATCAGGCACAGGATGAAGGGTCCCAGCACTGAACTCCTGCTGCCTCCCAGCAGCTCCTCTTCCAACACTGTCAGCTCAAAAAACAGAAGTCACTGCTCCTACAGCAATCCACCGAGCTCCCCTCATCGACCACATGCCACCACTTCATTGGTCTTTAAGGTCACTCAAGGTACAGCTTCATTCCAGCTGGGCTCTTGGGTATTCAGAGCAAGACATCAAACTCCTCTCATCTGTATAAAACAGAAACTCTAAGACTGCAACAAAACCAGACTTAATGGCAACACTCCAGAGACTTCCCCTGCGCCTAAAATCTAGTGAGATTTCTATCAGAAACATCAGAACATCTTCTATCAGAACATCTCAGTACGCATGTGTGAATGTCTTGTGAGACTCAAACACGCACAGGAGATCTGAACTGAGTGGCCTGGTAGCAGAGGGAGGTCACTGGTGAAGCTGAGCTGTGAACCTCACTGGCTGAGACCTAAAAAACAAGCAACTTTTTCATCAGGAATTCAAGTTGATCCGACTTCCATTATGTGTGGCTGCAATGGAAAATCTGTTAGGCATGAAACAAGGCTCACAGCTGCCTGGACACTCCTGAAAAAATTGTAACCAATGTAAAGAACAGGCTCATGGGGGAAAACAGCCCTCCCCTGGAGACAGCTTGGCTTGACTTTTCACAGAGCTTTTAGTGGCCTCAGCTGTTCCCAATACACCACTGAAGCCTGTTTAACTCCTCCTTCATTTTGGGATTTCCCCTTTAAGTGTGTGCTGGGCCCACACCCTGCAAAACACTGTCCCAAACAACCAGAGGACACAGAGGGGACAACGTGTTTGCCTGCCTCTCCACTGCCCAAGGCATCCACCAGCACCCTGGCAGGACATCTAAGTTCTGGACATCCAAAACTTAGGCACCAGCTGCAGCCCCAAGCACCCCACACACAGTGCTGCTGTGACAACACCCTGGGACACATCTGGGGCCATGGGGCAGGGCCCCTGCTGCCTGCAGGCACCTCTGCCTTGCCAGAGGCAGGCGCACCCGGAGCGGGACGCACTGCCAGGGGAGCAGGGGTGGTGCAGAGCAACCCCCAGCTGCACCATCCATCAGAGGCAGCCGCCGGCTGCCTTCAATGCTTTATTGTTCTAATAATTGTGCAGACACGTGGAAGGGGCTGCCTCGACATTCGCCGCCTGTTTGAGTAGCCATTTCCTTCACTGCTCTGCCTGCCTTTCCGTCAGGAGGCCTCGGCAGGGGAGCAGCAGTGCTGGCCATCCCTGTGGCCATCCCTGTGGCCATCCCTGTGGCCATCCCCATAGCCAACCCTGTGGCCATCCCCATAGCCATCCGCACAGCCGGCGGGGCAGGAAGGTGGGAGGAAATCATGTCCCCCAGCAGCAGGAAACGCAGGCGGGTGCTGGACCAGACGTGAACCATCAGCCCAGCCCTCTGCCTCGACAAGCCCAGAACATGCAAAACAAACCTTTCACAAGAATTTTGGATTTATTTGGATAGATTTTTTTTGCCGTGATCTTTTTTTCCTCCTATTCAGAGGGCAGAGACAGTCTCAGGGTGCAGGAACTATCCCAGCATCTCCAGCGTGACACTCCTGAAGGATCACTCAGCTCTGCAATCAGAGCAAGACTGACCAAGAAAAGACCAAACAGTGACAAAGGCATCGGACAAAGCAGGTCCCAAAGGCTCAGGGCAGAAGAACCATTTCTAATTGCAAATGCTTGTGGGAGTCCCTCAAACTGTAAACCTCTGGCCAGGCCATTCCTGCAGAAAAACATGAAGCACCCCTGCCTCCAAGGCCAGGATGTTACAGGGAGAAAACTGAACATCTCTGCTCCCATAGCAAGAATAAGCCCACAGTGAATTTGTTATTATCTGTTAGCAAAGCAGCAGCTTCCCACCAAGGCTGGAATTTCCATCTTGGTTTGGCAGGAACAGGGCTGTGAAATGATTACTGTGTTTACTTTTCCTTTGCTAACTATAAAATCCCATTCCACTGCCCTGCCAAGAATGACTGAAGCTAATAAAATTCAGGCATTTGGAAGAAAGCAATAATAAACCTCCCTTTTGGGGCCTTTATGATGAAATTTCCCCACTCCGATCAGCGATTATGCTGTATTCATGAACACTAGTGATGTCTCCAAGTGCACCCAGATTGACTCAAATCAATATTTAGCTTTGCTCGAGACTGTAAGCCTTGCTCTGCATGGCTGCTGGAGGCAGGAGCACTGAACTGCACAGCTAGAAGAAGCCTCCGGGAAAAAAAAAAAAGCTCACAAGTATATAAGGCAGCATATCTATGTATTTATTTGTATGTGTACATGAAAAAAATGTAAGCCTTTCAATTACCTAAAGACCTGTGAAAAAGTACACACACATGAAACATTCATGGATGCATGAATTTACAAATCCCTCTCCAAATATATTGAAAGCCATGACTCTAACGCAGACTATATATCTATATACACATATCTGCCTGGTCTTTAGTAGCTTTTTGTGTTTCAAAGACCGTAACATTCCTGTGTTTACATCTGCCACTCTGCATGCTGCTGAGGCAGAAACACATGAGGTGCTGGGGGCAATCTGCCCTACGTCATACCTGGGATGGCTGGCACGAGATAAAATAACAGACCTGAAAAACAGCCTGAAATAAAAGCCTGAGCTCGGTTTGGTCACGTAACCACATGGGGTGGCTTGATCTGCACTAGGCAATGGTTCTTTCTTAAGCAGCTGCAGGAATGACAGCATTCAAAGGGGAGATCAGAAGGCAGAAAGGATCACTGCTGCTCCTCTGGGAACACTGCAGGGAGGAGAAAAATCAGCCATGTCCCTTGTCAGGGCAGCAATCAGAGCAGGTCCTTCAAAGACAAGTCTGGGAGGTGCTACCATGCAGGAGAGGAAGTGTTAAAGTGCCAGGGCAGCAGAGAAACCCACTGCTGGCATCTGCTGGAGCAAGGTGCTGGAACCCCTCGGGATGAGGCATTCATCCAAGTGATGTCCACCATGGACTGGGCAACCACCAGTCCACCAACCACCAGGAAAAGTTACCAGCTGCAGGATTAAGGGGTCTAGTCCCAACCCAGGATGAGCAGAAATTGGGCTAACACTGGGATGTGCAGAAGATGCTCAGTCAGAGCGCTAAGGTGACCAAAGAGTATCTAGTGAGGAAGAGGTTCAGATTATTTCATCCCACACTGCCTGTACCCCACTACATTTCTGCTTTGGATTCACCAAACTGGGAGCAGGACAGAGCACACTGCTCCCCCTGAGCCAGCTCTGCCGCTGGGAAAAAGCCCATTTCCAAGGGCAGAGGGAGCAGACTCCGCCACTCTCTCCTTATCCTCCTGGAAAAAGGTGCCAAGAATTAGAATTACATTTTTTGAGAGCAGCAGAACAAGCCAAGGTCCTGTCAGCTTGTCCTAAAACAACCCCTCTCTGCTCTGCAAGCAAGCAGCCAGCATTCCTGATACACACTAGTGTCCATTGCCCCTCGGCCCCCCCATGCAGCACAAAGCTGCAGAGCATTTTGCGGCAGAGCAAGCCAGAAAACTGCATGTTCTCTGCCTAATACACAGCCAAAGAGGTTTTATGTTTAAAAAACAGGTTTGGGTCCAAAAAGGAGGTTTTCAGCAAGCGACTGTAACTAGGCCCTTTGGCACTTGACAGCTTCTCTTGTTATCGAAGCTGAGGGTGGTGTTAAGAGATGAAGCTCCACGAAGCTGGGACGTGAAGTCACAGAGCTTCAGCAAGGGCTGTTGCCATGTTCAATATGTTATTACAGCTCCATCACCACAGGCACGAAGAGCAGCGACTCCTCTCTGCCAAATCCATCTATGAAATCACTCTCCTCACCAGCCCCTCCAGCACCAGCAGGCAAGCCCCACTGATGGTTGTTGCATCTCCTCCACGGCTCTCCACCCAGCTCTGGGACCGAAGGACTTAGCATGAAATATTCTCCTCCTCAAAACACAGCACACAAAATTAATCTGATCGGTGTCACAACTCACTGGCTTTTGCTGAGTGAGTCAGAGCTGTGGATGGGCTGCATTTCATAATGATGGAAAAGTACAGCACCAAAAACGTGCTTGGTGCTGAATATTCATGGAGAAGACACCCGAGCTGCTCCCACTAAATCAGTCACCCTCCCCAGGAAGACTCTCAGTGAGAAGGGACACAAGGGATGTGCAACAAGGAGAGAGGCAAAGTTCATCTGTGAGAAGGCATCAGTGCCTGCAAATCAGAACCATCTCCCGCTGCTTTGTCACCTGCACTGACTGGACAGATCACATGGAAGTGGGAAGATTCACATACACTCATCCTGGAGCACACCTGGATCCAGCAGGAGCTGGAACAGTGCTTTGTGCCCGGCAGCACCCACACCCTTCCCAGAAGATTAAGTAAGAGAAGAAATCCAGATCAAGCTGAAAATGCATAGGAAGAAGAAAATACCCAGGATATCACTTTGGGTACTGGGACTGAACTCTTCCCTGGAGATTTATTCCAGGTAGGGGTTTCATTCTCACCACAAATGTGCAAGAACATACTGACTGCAGGTGGACACCAGCAGCAGCCAGCACAGCCCTCCTCACCCTGCATCATCCCCATGCTCTGAAATGATACACAGGAGACTGGTGCCAATCCCTGCCACACAACCCCGTTGCCTAATTCCCACCCAAGGACTCACAAAGTGAAATAGCAAACTAGCTTTGCTCTCATATTTTCAGAACATAAAAGGGCTCATAATAATCCTTGCTATTAAAGAAAAAACAGATACACGTAACAGATGTACCAACACTTCAAAGATGGAGAAGAAAAATCCCCATGAAAGCATGCAGCACACCCAGCTCCCAACACTGCCCTGTTGCAAGCAGGAAAAACTGGCAGCATTTCTTCCAATTACAGGGGTGAGGCACAGAACCAAGGCACTTGCTTTCCCTCAAGCAGACCAGGTGAGATGTCACACTGCGAGAGCCTTGTAATATTGACTGAATGGAACAGAAAAGTCCAATTATGTAAATGATGAAGCAGGCTCCCCAGAGCAGTCAGCCTTATCACACCACCCTTCTCTACTGCTACAGTTTGAAAGGCAATTTAAAAGGTTGTTTTGGATGTCAATCACCACAAATGAGCTGAAAAAGTGTGAAACAACCACCTGTGTTCGAGGAACCATCAGTTCACCTGTTGGTTTTCCAGCCATGCTGAGTCTCGGCCCTGTTTTCTGTGGCTCCAGAACTGCTCCAGGCTGGAGTAGCTGGGGCAGGGGAGAGCTGGGCTGTAGACAGCTCAGGGAAGGTCAAGCTCAGATTTTACATCCTGCCTCTGAAGCATTTCAACAGCCATGAGGGTTTTCCCAGCCATGCCCACACCTCTCAAGCCATAGTTCAGTTCTTTGGCCACAGACTCTTTGCTGAAAAATGAAATAAAATCAGTTGTCTTGTCTCAGTGCTCCTCCCCTTTACCCAGGGCTAGCTGGAGGAGCTGAACACGTCCCAAGACCTACACAGCCCCTAACTGTGCCATGTTTTCCAATGAAACCAGCATGAGTCCATGGTGCACAGGATGGAGCATCCCATTCCAGAGACAGGACTCCTCTGGCTGTTCCCGCGACTCTCCATCCCGTGCTGGTGCTTGGCAGGAGCTGCTGGACCAGCCCTCACAGCCATCCTGGCACAGCCACTGCAATGAGCTCCCAGGCACACCCCGAGAGTCAGGCTGCTTGCACCAGGCAGACACACACTTCTGAAGATGTGTTCACCCATAGGAGAGCAGGGGACAACACACTCACACTCATTCTCCTGCAACTTGAAAATTTATCTTCAGAGCAGGGAGGAATGCAGGGGAAGGAAGAAATCCAACCAGAAGTGTTTGCACTGTGACAACGTGAACAATGCAAATATTTCAGCTTTTAAATATGTTTGGAATGATAGAGAATGCCAACATCTCCCTCATCTTCCCAGAAATAGCTCTGAATCATTGCTGCCCTAACACAAAGTCCTCCCTTCTCCCTCCCCCACCCCATCAAATCGTTTTTGCAATCAGATATTTATCAGGCACAAGTCAACAGCATGAGCAACCGTGCAGCAGATGGGTGGATGCTGAACACGTTGCAGGAGGATCCTCCTACAGCTGCGGAATTCAGCAGCCCCACACCACTCCCTCCTGATGGGCACTTAACTGCACCACCAGCCTTGGGACCTAGGGGAAAGCCCAGCCTGCCTCCTGGCCAAGAAGGCTGCAGTGGAGAAGGAGAACAACAGCTGAAAAGACATCGTATGTTTGGACCCACTAAACTGTTGCATTCCATTGCTCAGAACACCTGAGGTTAAAGTCACTTCCATACAAGTCCACTCTCTTCAAGAAGCAGCTGGAAAGCCATGGCAGCACGTACAGGCTTTGCATTGAGCACCCTGCAAGGAGAGAAGTTTTCTTCTTGGGGCAAACCATTTTGTCTTTTCTAACCTGAATAGTTCTATGATCCTGTGCTTCTATTTGAAGGCATTTCACCTCTCCCAGGGCTGATGCAGCCACATGCTGGCATCTCCCTCTGGTCTCGGCTAATCTGGAGTGAGCAGGAGGGTGCTGGCAGCACCAGCATGTCCCTTCTCCAACAGTGCCACTGCTGCTCCCCAGGATCCCTCACCCTGGGCATCCCATGGGACTCCCTGGCAGATTCCCATTCCCTCCCCACAAGATTCTGGCCACAGAAATGACTCCAGCTCCTGCAGGAGAGGTGGCACAGCCAAAACATGACAGCTCTGTGCTGTCACTGGGTCCCCACTTGCAAGTTCAGCAGAAGCCCCAGCAACCAGCCCAGAACTCTTTTTCCCCAAGTGAAAAACAACGTCCAGCAGGGAAGGGAGAGCCCGGCACGATCCGTGCTGCAGACTCAGAGGCCACGGGAGGACACGCGCCCAGGGACCGCGGATGCTCACAGCTTCATTTCATTCTCCAGCCCCTCTGCACTATTGTTCCGCGGCAATAAATCACAGGGAGGTGCTGGAATTCAGGCTGATTTCTGCAAGAGGGAGCCTGGGGTGCGGGAACCCAGATGCCACCTCCTTTTTCCTTGCTAATTCCCCCGGCAGCCGCCGTGCTCAGCACCCACCTCCACACCCCCGCATCCCGCCGAGCGCTCCCAGTTCAAAGCACGGCTGTGGTTCCACCCCCTCCACTCCCTTCCCCCAGCACTGGATTACTCAATTAGAGATTATGCTTTTGCCAGTTACCTCCAAGCCAACTGGGGCCTCTGCCAAGGTCAACACAAGTTGCAGCCAGTTTCATTAATAACTGTAAGACCAACCCACTGGAAACTCTGAGAGGTTAATCCCAGCAACAGATCAATGTTCCCATAACAAAGCCACGGAGCAGAAATGCCACTGGTGATTTACCAGCTGGCCAGCCCAGATATCAACACCAGGAGCTGCTCCGAACATCCCTCCCCACGCTGAGGCAAATCCCACTGTGGGAGTCCCCAGCATATCTTTCACCCCCAGCCCTGCATTTTGGGAATGCTGGGATGGAGCAGCTACCAGGGAACAGCACTGCCAAGGCACTGGCCAGCATGCCAAGGAGGAAGCAGGGCTCCTGAAAGGCCTTTTGGTTGTCCTGGGTGCTCTGCCAGCCTGTGGCCAGGGCAGGAGTTAGTGGGCTAGCCAAGAGCCTTTCCCTCCCACAGCCTGTTTTCCAGGAGTTTATTGTAAATTGGGCTCTGGAATGGGCAGCCAGTGTGAAATTTGGCATGTACACTGCTGGCTTCAGTGCATCATTAAAAAGGCATTTTAAATGTGTTAATTCCTCCTTTTTCAATTAATTGCTTTTAAAGCTAGATTAACGTGCATCAAAGCAAATGCCCTTTGCCCTAATTTCTGCTTTGCCATACATATTTCCTGGCCTTGGTGCTGTTTTTTCCAAGACTCCCCCTTTCCCTTTTCTTATTCCATTTTTCAGTCTGTAGCATAACAAAAACATTCATGCAGCAAGGGAAGAAATTAAAACCCTTCAACAATGTAAAGCAGAGTCCAAGCCCTAACAACACACGGCTTCCTAACAGCCTTTTTCCATCAATAGTTGTTAATTATTTTACAAAAGAGGGAAGTGGCATTGTCCCTTGTACACATGGGGAAATCTGAGATACAGAAAGGGGAAGAGACTTACCCGGTGACCAGCAGCCTGCCAGGGCAGATGGCAGCAAGGTTCAGGTTTCCTAAGCCTCCACCCAGCCCTGCCCCTGTGGGACTACATGGCTCCCTGCGAGTATATTCCTGCTGGAGCAATAGGCTACATGAAAGTGCAGCCAGCCAGCCCTTACAAGGGGACTAAATGCAGATCACGACTGACTCACATCCTATAGGAAGGAGCAGCAAACCACGTACGTGGTGGAAAAGCAGTCTCAGAAATGGGAAGAGGAGCAAGTGGAAGCCTAATGGGAATAAGAAGGGATGGAAGGGGACAGGCAGGAGTAACTGATCTCCAGCTCTGGAGAGCAGGCGCTGCTCGGCCAGGCATGTCCTGCCTCCCATCCCCGCGGGGCAGGATCACAGGCAGCACCAGCTGCACACGTATGTGCAGAGACAGGGGAGCCTGCAGATGCATTACTGGCCTGCTCTGGAGCAGTCTGGTTTCCTGTTATCTGCTGTTACGTGATGAAGGTCCGTGACTTTCTCTACTGGAAAGAAAGCAGAAGCCACCGAGGGTCCTGGGAACCAGCTCCTGCATCTCTGCCAAGAGCACACCCGGCAAATCTGCCTCATGGCAGCTCCTCCAGCAAATCTCACATCCAGGCTTGTAGTGATTGAAAAAACAGTCCTGCTTTAGTTTTTGCCTGGTTATTCTCAGCCAGCTCAAGGGAGCACCTTCTGGGAGGCAACATCAGCCCCCAGTGGCACAGGGAGATTTTATTTCTCCCCCAGCAGAATGGCCTGAGCCCTCCTGGCTCTGTCCAGCAGCAGGAACCTGGGACCACATGCAACATCACAGCAACCCCACTCACAGGGAAAAAGATACTCCAGTAGGGGAAAACAGGCAAGAGAACAACCTTCATCACTCCAGTTGAAAACAAACACCAGTGTTCAAGGCCATGAGCAATGTGGTTTGTAAGGAAAGGTAATATTTTTTACTAGACCAACTGAGATTTCCAAAGACATGCTGCCCAACAGCACATCTGTCTTCTCCAGCTGCAACACACTCATCTAACAGCAGACATTACCTTCTTACAAACCAAGCCCTGGTTGGAGCAAGGCTGCAGTGATCCTGAAAGAGGCAAAGGGGCTCAGCTGGGGAGAGGTAGATGGGGGATAAAAGACTTAAGAGATCTAAGCCTCTTTGGGGACAAAGGCTCTGGAACCTGTTACCAGCATTTGCCATGTCAATTACTTCATCCATGTTTGGAGCAAAGATTATGGCTCAAAACAGAGGCCTTGGAAATGTGCAGGAATGGAGTTAACTTCTCTCCCTTGGGCTGAAGGTCAGTAAACCCAGTGTAACCCACAGTTACGAAGAACATTATAAACTCACACAGCCACAGTGCACCTCAGCTGCACTTCTGCTCTGAAACCAGCAGAGACCAAAAGGTATCCATGGCCCAAAAGCAACATCCATTGCTGCTGCATTACAGTTACATCCCTTGAGACAGTCAGGCTGGCATCCAGAACATGTAACTAAACCCTACCCTTTTTATTGAGAGTTTTGTGGAACTCTTTACTGTGCAAAAATTAGCTCAGTCAAAATCACCACGAAAAGCAGTTCCAGCACTGTTACTCTGAGGAGCAAACCAAGCTCCTCCACATGCAGTGACTGCAACAATGTGGAATGGGGTTAAGGGGCAAGTGAACAACTTCTCTGATCCTGTCTGAACATTGACCAGTGTGTCCAGCAATACATGGTGCACCTCACCCGGCCTGCAAAGCTGCCCTAGATAAAGCATCCAACAATTCCATCAGGCACTGAGCCAGCAGCACAGATAGAACAGCCAGTTTCTCTCCAGCTCTGGTCACTGGGACACACATCCTGCCACTAGCTGTGTGCCACCACTCCAGGACACACATCCCGTCATCATACCTGTGCCACCAGTCCACACACAACTCACCACACACAACAATGGTGGTCACACACCCCAGACTTGCCTTCTGCTCCCAACCACTTGAACAGCACCAAGATCATTCCAGTTTTGCTGTGACCTCCATCAAACCCATTCTGGAAACAGGCCCCACTGGTTTTGAGCAACTAATCCCAGCTCCACTTTAAGCTCTCACCAGTCATGGACAACACTTTTTTTCCTTCCTTCCAGACTCTGCAATTACAGATGGCTCCACTAAAAGCATAATCTTGTCTTGATGAATTGTATCTCATAGCTTTCTCTCTCTCTTTCATTAACAAATGTTTTAAGCCTCATAAAATGCATGTGATTCTTGGAAACGTGTCACAGATGAAGAAGCAAATGCAGCCCCTAAACTCAACAATTAATGTCTCAAGAACAGCTTTGCCTACTAGAAACAAAGAGCTAAGACAATACGTGGTTTTCCAGCAAGAGGCAGAACAGAACTGCTGGTGGAAATAATGTGCAGACAGAAAAGCCACCCTGGTTTCCTCCTGCCTTTGGAGAGGGATATTTTTTATTTCATGCCCAACAGTTTATTTTCCCCATCAGCTACACAACCCAGCACCCCTGAGTATACTCTGCAGTTCAGAGCCACCACAACATGTCCCGGCAGCACGATGAGCAGACTCCTGGCTGGTCACAGCATCACCTCTTTAAGGCACATCTTGGAAGGACACAGCAATCCATCCCTTCCTTTTCATTTCACCAAGGGCTCCAGCACCCCAAAGCCCAACCTGCAGCTGCATTAACCCTCAGTGCTCAGCACTGGAGCCAGAAGAAGGGGCAGCAGAAGAAGCTGCCCCCAGCCTGTTTACCCAGCAAGACTTTCCTGCCAAATAGGAATGTGTCTAAGCTCGAGGTAAAATAAAATACAATCTACCCCAACACAGCATGAAAGTACATCCCAACAGACACACAAGCAAGGGACTTCTCTAGTGCAAGTAAACAATTTGCTTTGCTAAATGAGACTAGGACAAAGGAGGCTTTCCTGGGGAAGGTTATATTAAAGAACCACCAGCAACTGATTCAAACTCTTCAAACACCAATATTAAATACAGAGATGTGATAAATGAGAAAGGTCAAGTAAAAATCAAATCAGAGCACAGTAGCCAGGAAAGCCAGACATGACCATCCCTAATTCAGCTTACAGGAGCTTCCAAATTGTTCTGGTACATTTAATAGCCCAGTAAATGCAGGCCCATGACTCAAACAGTTATGGGGACGGCTGATATGCTTCTCTTTCCTCAAAGAGGTGCCCCCATATTAATGAATACTGTCCAACACTACCAAGCACTCTTTGATGCATCAGGAACCACCATCTACACCAATTTCAGTAGCAGCTCAGAGCCTCAAAGATAACACCACACAAACCAAGGGGAGCCCAAAATGCAGACCCCACGCCCGGCTAGCATCCTTACCTTTGAGAGATCCTCTGTCCCTCCCTGCTGGCTCTGGTTCACGATAGGCGAGTGCCGCATCAGTGGGTCCTGCAGCAGATCCAGGCGTGGTCTCTTGGTTTCAATGAACTCCAAGTCTGACTGCTTGGTCAGGTCAGAGAGATAGGAATGCGCCTCAGTCCTCAGGTGCAGCTCCTGAGATCTAGGAGCCAAGAGAAAGGAACCTTTAGAAAACAAACTACCTCTGCTCCCCTCTGCTCTATGACTGCAAAGCCACTTGAGGAAGACAGAGGGCTCAACTTTTGCCTCTTTCCCAGAAGGATGCACAAAGGGAGGCCAGGTGACCCCGGACTCAAACATCTCAGGTCTTGCAGAACCAGGAAGCACAGCTCCATAGCTCAGTCTCTGGGCATGGCATATCTCCTGGGGTGCTCAATGCATGTAAGTATCAACTAAGGGAACAAGACATGGGATGCACCATCACAGCCACCCTCCAAGCTCTATGGGTCACCCTGCCATCCCCCTCCTCAGCACCACCACCACGTCACCTGGAAATCATGTCTCATCACAGTGGGTGCTGTCACTATGCCAGGGCAAAGTGAACAAGGCTGCAGGTTTGCACCTTCCCTGACACGCCACGTGAGTCAGGCTGGGCAGGACAAGCCAAAGCTCAGAAAAATACTCAAATGTGGCCCAGCAATTCCCCTGTGGCCCCTAAAGCAGGCAGAGCTCCCTTCTCCCCACCTTGCGGTTATTCAGTGAAAGGCACCTGCACCCCTATTTTTATTTAGCATCTTATACAGGAATACCAAGGATTATATGCAGGGGGAAAAATGCAGACTCCTCTGTGGCTAGACAAGAGGGATTTCTTTTTCCAGGAAAGGGGAGGAAAGAGAAACTGGCCACGTGCAGTTGCACGTCTCTGACACAGATCTGGCAAGCTGTGAAGGCACATTAACCAGTGATAGCAACTGCACCAACGAGTCATGGTGGGCTCAAATGTCTTTCACCTGTCAAATATCTGCAGTCAGTGATACCTGGAAATTGGGTTTGGTTTTGCTTTTTTTAAACAACTGTAAAATTTTTTTGGTAGGTCTGTTTTTTCCCAGCAGGATTCTCTTGTGGGAATGGTAAAGGGATCGTACAAAAATACATTAAACATTTTACTATGCCCAAGGATCAGTGTTGCTGCAGCAGCTCCAAGGGTGTGTTTTTAACACTTCAGGCAGAAGTGTCTCTTAAAAAAAAATAAAAATAAAATGAAGCACAGGAGATTCAAAGCTTGGAAAAGACTGCTTTTTTTCTCCCTTCAACAAGATTGTTCAAGTTCTCCAGAGCTACATGATGAAGTATCCTCCCCAGTTACCAAACACTGACAAACTAAACAGCCTTTGAAGCTACTCAAAGGAGAGGAAGCCCTTTGCCAAGAGCTAGCTTAAAAAACAGGGGGTCCTATGCACTGTTTGGCCCCCACCCACAAACTGTAACTGCTAACATTCATTTTTACCTAGCTAATCAAATACCTTGGAGAGGATGACAAAAAAGGAAGGACCCAGGGCCCTGTGAGGCCAGCAGGAGTTTTTCCAGCAGCTGTAACAGCTCTGGACCACTTCCAGAGAGAAGAACAACCCTGATGAAAGCCACTTTCTCATGGGCACCGCTTCCGAGCAAAGCCCTCCTGCAGCAGCACGGCAAACTCAACCACAACTCTGTCTCTTCAGAGAAGCAAGATAAAGTGGTTTGTTGTTTTTTTTTCTTTTAGTTTTTAATTTAAACATCAACAGCAGACACAAAGCATGTGCAGGCCAAGGTCTGCTTCTTGGGGTTTGGTGCAGGTGGCCGGCACTGAGATTCAGGCAGCAGCTTTGCTGTGGGCACACAGGAACAGAACCCAGCTCATCCTCTTCCTCCCACCCCAGGGAGAAAGGAGATGGGGACCCAGGGAGGCTCTGGCACTGCCTTTGCCACTCCAACCTTCAGCCTAGGAGACAGCAAACACAGCTCACAGGGAGATCTCGGTGCTGAAGAGCTCTTACTCTTGGCACTGGAGCTCAGTTCGCTTCACCTGCAAACACACTCACACTGAATGATCTGCAGCTTTTCTCAGCAAGCCCAGAAATATCTCCTGGCACCTCTCAAGTTTCCTGCTGGCTCGTCCCAACCCCTCATGCAAACCCCGCCCCAGCTGCACGCAGACATTTCGGGCTCTGCTGTAAAAGCCAGGAACAATAAGCAACTTGTTGAACTGGGCAGGTGTTAAAATTTTCTAACACCCAAGGCTCTGCTGTACCCAGGCAATTAAAAGTCAAATGTATTTATTTTCACTTCTTCCCCCGTTTGTTGGTTTTTTTTTTAAGGTATTTCCAAGAAGCTGCTGGCTGACACAGGGCTGCTCCCAGAGCTCTGCAGTGACCATCGGGAACCCAACCCAGCACTGCTACTCTCAGAAAAAAAACCCGTGTATTTTTAAGATAAGAGCAACACTCAGCTTTACAAAGGCAGTTACTGACAGCGAGGCAGGGGCCGTGCCAGGGAAAGCAGCTGCAGTGTTACAGGGTGCTATTTTATTTCCATTTCCACATCCACTGGAACTGCTATTAACTTTATCCACTGGAATTTCCAGCCGCTCCCAAGAACACTTTGCCCGACACAACCCGCTCAGCCTGTCCTGGCTGCAAATACAACACTCTTGCTTGAAGCCTTCACACCTTTCACTCTTTACATCCACACCTGCAGTGAGCTCTTTACAAGACTTTTATACAGTGACGATGTTGCTGTCAGCATAAAAATAGCCCTGCCTGAAAAACCCTCCTGTTACACGAAGTTTGAGGTTTAGCTGCATTTTCCAAATAGTTCCCACCTGGCTGGTTTATTTCAGAGATTCCTACTTTGCTGAAGGGAAAGTGGTTTTAATTGCATGTGAGCTATGCATGATTAAATGAAATAAACCAAATAAACGATAGGACAAGGGGTAATGGTTTCAAGCTAGAAAAGGGTAGATTTAGGTTGGACATAAGGAAAAAGTTATTTAATGTGAGGGTGGTGGATCATGGGAACAGGCTGCCTAGAGAGGTGGGGGAGCCCATCCCTAGAGACATTTAAGGTCAGGCTTGATGGGGCTCTGAGCAATCCATTCTAGTGAGATGTCCCTGCTTATTATAGGAGGGTTGAACTAGATGACCTTTAGAGGTCCCTTCCAACACAAGACATTCTATGATTCTATGAAATGCCAGCACTAATTATGAAGTGGGGCAGGCAAGTCCTCACGTGGAATCCCTTGCCACAAACATTGAACTCTTTAAAAAAAAGCAGAGCAGGGTGAGATGTGCTGAGACACCAAGGTTGGTTGCCCAGGGTTTGCCCCAACCTCCAGCCATCCACACACCACTCCACTTTGGGCAGGTCTGAGTCCAGAAGTCCAAGACAACCCAAGATTAGACCTTTGGTTTATTAGTAATCTCCCAAAGTAACCACACACCACCAGCTGCAGAGCCACATTACTCCACTTCTTCAGCAGACTCATACAAGGTAGAAGCAGCTAAAATCCTACAGCTAGTGCAGGGCACTTGAGACTCACTCTAGCACTTGTGGGTTACCAGGAAAACATCTGCTGCACTGTACCTACACCAGAAGCAGTTTCCAGCCCCTACAGGTACAGACAGACAGTAAAATGCTTCTGAGAGCAAGCAATATTGAAAACCACTGGTGTTGAAGTGAATTTTTTATAGCCAATGCTAAGATTTGTTAGACATTTCAGCAACTTCTTCCTGGCTAATGATATCCAGAGTGAAAGACAGGACAAATTGAGATCTGTTAAGGACAGAAACCAGAGCGTTTGTAGGAGCAAACCTGCAACCAGGCAGCTAGAAAAATCACATACAGGACCGGCTGACAGATGCCCTCTGTCATAGAGCTGGAGAAGGAGAAAAACCATCATGACTTAACAACAGAGGCCAAGGGAAGAGCAGCCTGTCTGGGTGGGGAAGGTGAAGTTCCCACACTCTAAGCAACGTCTGCCAGCAGCAGGATTGAGTCTTCACAAGCCAAAGGTGTGAGACAGCCTCAAGCAGGATGCTCAGCTCACCACGTGGTCCAGCCCAAGGACTCCAAGGTCCCCACGAGGTCCAACCCTGTGGCTGTGCCCAGGCAGTCCCACGTGTGTCCCCACGATGGGCACTCCCACAGGAGGGGAGGTAGCTGTGCCTCAGCTGCCCCACACAACCCCCTCAGCCAACTTCTCCCAAACTAACTGCAATTTAGATGAGAGCAGATGCTGTGTTTAAAACCTGCATACTGAAAAGCTCCATGTACAGGGCCTGAATTATTCATGGACAGCACCAGCAGAAGCTTTAACACTGCCACACAATGGCACTGGCTCACTCAGGAGAAGAACTATTTGTGTATTTCCACCTCCCCCATATTCTCCTCACCCACCTTTCTCCAAAACCTGGAGCCCCACCTCTTTGGCAACTCTGGGTATCTGGAGCACTCCTGGGACTAACAGCCTGAGGGGCACCCCACATTTCTCCAAGTATACTGCACACATTGCAAGATCACCTTTCCTTCCCCAAAATAAATGTGGTTCAAGATTATGCACAGAAAACTTGCTTCATTAACTTTTAGCTCTCCAGCCCAGCCCAGGCAAAGCCCAGGTTCCCCCTTAAAACTCCCTGCTGGGCAAACTGGCCCATTCCACAAAGTCCAGTGCCCCTTCATCTCCTCTGCACCCTCCATGCCCACCCATGGACATGTTCCCAGCCCACACCAGAGCAGAGGGTACTTCCAAGAAAGGTTTGACCCTGGCACCAAGTGCCCACACACCAGCATCTGCCCTTCCCTGCTATTATTTTCCCACATTCATTTAAGGAGAGGAAAAAAAAAATAAAAATAAATGCAGCTCCCAGAACATCATCTCAAGTGTGCACAGACACAGAGATGTATGGTTGCAGGGATTTCAGCCTTACCGCCGCTCACTCCTGAGAAAAGGGTCACCTTTAAAAATGGAAACTTAATTAAAGACCATAAATAAAATCAGATTGGTCGCGCTGTTAACTCGGGAGCAGTTGGTGCCATTTGGCCCAGCACAGATGAAGATCGAGAGCTGCGCATGATTTCCAGCGGCCACGCGCCCCGCCCCGCTTTCCCACCGCTCCCCGGGCTCCTCAGCCAGCAGGATTAATCACATTCAATAAGCAGAGTAATTAGACCTCCTCTCATGCTATACTGCACATGGCTCTCTCGGATGGCTGCAGAAACACAGCAGCTGCTGAACGTACCCTCAATGTCCTACTTCAGATCAGCACCAGGAAAACCCTCCAAACTCCTCGTGGCTGCTCAGAAGAAAGGCTCCGGAAAAGGAGCCTGGTCTCATGAAATGGGAAAATCATCTATCAAAATAGTGACTCATCTTATTCTGGGTAACAGCGGAATATACTGTGTTAACTCGCACACTGCTTATTTACTGCCACATTTTCTGCCAGGGAAGCCAGCATCCACCCCAG
>NW_009953217.1:474289-498374 GCF_000747805.2 Chaetura pelagica
ATTCCTGCATTCATAGGGATTCTTGCCCTAAAATCATAACATGTATGAAAAGTCAGAAAATCCCAGCTCCTTCATTTTCCAGACCCCTCACCTCATTGGCACCTGCCATTTAACACTCAATCCCATTTTTCTCACTTCTTTTGCAGACCAAAAAAATATATAGAGGACTACCCTAATCCTTGTCACCTTGCCAGGACATTCCTCTGCAAGTATTCACGGTACGATTTGTACCAACAGCAGATCCTGAAATACTTCTCTTCGCTCCTGCAGTCCAGTTGGCACAGCCAACAGAACAAGCTAAGGGGAAGTCTGTGGATCCTTCCAAGAAAAAGCCTGCTACCAAAAAGCCATCAAGGAAAGAAGTATATTCCTGCAAAGACAGACAGAGCCAACTTTCCCTATAGCAACAGATTCAGAGTGGTTCAAGTTCTCCTTCTTCATTCCAAGCCAGAATTGCTGCACAGGGAGTTAAAGTCTCTACCCATCCACCAAGGAGTGATGACAACTCTCAGGGCTGATGTACTTGGAGCAGGGCAGTCTGCAACTCCCCAGCATCTCCTGTAGGATCAGGCTGTGCTGCATGGGCACCAAGAGAAGCAGGAAGCACGTCACCCCTCAGGGAAGAGAACTCATGATGGTGTGATGCTTCAGGAACTAGTTCTCCCACCCTGCCTGACCCACCAGGCTCAGCTGCCTGAGCCTGACATTCAACAAGCTTCTTGCTCAGGGAGCCCCAAAACATGGGACCATGTCAGCACCCCATCCCTTCCAGCAAGTTACCACTTAAGAGCTTTTTGTTACCAACACCTGATTAAACACTGTGCCCATGGTGAAATGCTTCACCTTTACTCCTTTTTCACTGAACCATAACTAAACACGGCTCCAGTGCTTATAGCAGAATAGCAGCCAGGAGAGACAGAGGAAGCTGCATGCCAGGTGGGGTATCAGGCAGGGAACCAAGGTGAGGGTCTTCCTTTCAGACACAGCACACCCCTGTGCTTCCTTCTACTCTCCCCCCATGCCTGCTTTGCAGAGGGTATTTGTTTCCCTCCTCCCCAGCCCCTCACACTGTGAGCCAGCTGCCTCTGCTCAAAACCCATCAATCCCAACCCAGGAACAAAGCCAAAGCCCTTACAGATGTGCCCAGCATGAACCTGCCAAAGGGACTCAGCTGCAGAGATGGCTGCTTTCACCACCCTCCCTCGTCCAGGCTTCACTCCATACCAGGGAGAGCCAGAGCTATTATTTAGGATGGACACCAGTGACCAACCCAACCTGCTCCAGAAGCTCCACTGTCTTGACTTGGCCCTGTGAGCACCTGATGAGCTCCCAGATGATCAACCAAACACCTAAAGGGCTCCATTTACAACACATCTGGTGCTGGCTTAGAGCAGATCCTCACACCACAAAGATGAAAAAGCAAAGCTCCCATGGAATAGATTTTTAAGTGTAGTGCTGAAAGATGCAGATAAACAGTAGTTGGCTTTGCAAAATGGACTAACCCCTCCCCAAACCAAATGCCACCAAGTTTGAATTACTTCAATAATTAATTACAATGGGTTGAAAACTTCTGCAGACACCCCATCCTGCATTCTCAGATGATCAAAAAAAAATTTTTATGAGTCTACATCCCAGCATTCTGGTACAAGATGCCAACTGAGCTGAACTTAAGTGGAATTTTACCTTTATTATCCAGTATATTTGCAAAAGTTCAATTATTCAGATATTACAGGGAAAAAGAAAGAAAGGTAAGTTTGGTTGTGTTATAAAAAAAGCAGGTTTTTTTATAGCATGCCAAAACTTCACCACTCAGGTTGAAAGTGGTGAAGTAGCCATGATAACCATTTGGATGTGTATCTAGACCTGGCAACCTCCACTAACATTTACTCACATTGATGTGATTGTCAGCACAAAAATATTTACCCACATTCATATGATTATCAATAGAGAAATAAGCTTGGAGAGTCTGAAACATCTGTAAACTGAAGCAAGATGCTTTGGTGCTCACAGCAGATGAGGTGTGTGGCACAGAAGACCACCAAGGTTTGCAGTTGCTTATTTTTAGTTATATGGAAGAACAAAGATACATTGTTTTAAAATAGCCTGTTCAGACCTTGAGATCTTCATTTTACTGGAGAGCAGAACTGGTTGTCCATTTTGCAAACCATAAGAAGTGTGAAAAACAATGGCAGGCAAAGGTGTGTTGCTGGGTCTTCTTTACCCACCTCCCCCAAATGTAGCCAAATCTGACCCACTTCCAACTTCCCCATGTTACTCTGTGCTAAGAAATCAAACCAAGACAAGGTAAAGGAAAATGCTGCAATAAATCACTAGTCATCAGAAGTGACATTATTGTAGGAGGGTTGGACTAGATGACCTTTAGAGGCACAACCCAGGAGCACATCCAGGAGGGCAGATGCAAAACTAACTCTGAATGCTGCTTTTTGCCTTCCAATTCTCACGGGTTTGTTTCTGCTGAGCACCAAGCTGAACCTATCCCACTAGAAAAAGAGGCTCCTATATGTGCCTATGCCCTCATGCATCCACCACCCTAAGGTCTTTCTCCTCTTCCCTAACATTACCATTTCAGAGACAGATCCATCTTTGTGATGCTGCATCACTTTTGTTCTTAGCCCAACTAAGGAATAAGTGTTAAAAAAAAATGCTTTGCATAAATCTACTGTAGCAAGGCTCTTTGTTCACTCCCAGGCCATTTTTTTTTCCAAAACCACTAAGCATCAAATGCAGAAGAGAAACTGTGAGAGAGCAGCATTTTGTGACAAAACAGAGAGTGAGAGTGATGGCCTTCGGAACAGAGCAGCTCCTGTGGTTAAAGCATCTACTGCACTTCCAGCCACACGGCGCTCGCCGGAGTCGCACCCAAGCACACCCTGCCAGGCTCCCACGGGGGTGCTAAGGCCATGGGTGACACTGGGAATCCCACGAGGGGAGCAGGCAGGAACAAATAGCTCGGAGAATGTTGCAAGGGGAATGCAAAGAGAATACAGACAACAAAAGCAGGAGAAAGCAGCAGAAGAGGAAGCAGAGATGTGCAGTGGAAAGCAGCTCTTCCCCCTCCAGCCTTGGGAGCCACAGACCAAACCAAACCACACAGCTTTGTTTGCTACAATGAAGAAAATTGATGCAACCAGGTGACATAACCTGCCCCAGGTGTCACATTGCAGTGCTGGGCCAACTGCTCACTAATGCCCAGGGGACACCCATGGCAGGTGGGTACTGGTACCTTTCATTGCCCGGCTGGAACTCAGAGAGCAGGGACGGCCTCCGCCGCTGCGGCTGCATGATTGACCCCGGCGGGAGGTGGGAAGCAAAATCCCTGGAAGGATGCTGGTATTCCAGCAGCGCCACGTCCTGTGGGAACAAACACAGAGGAGCTCATTAGGCTGGTGGCAACTTTCAAGCAACCATTGAACCCCAGCAACTCAGCATAAACCATACAGATACTCCTCCTTTGAAACACTGGGTGCTGGATATCACAGCTCGGCACTTTCCCCACACACAGCTCAGTGCTTTCCCTCATTCCAGAGGATTCCCAGTAACACCCAGTCCCATGCCATGGTGGGATGGTAGCTCAGGCCTGGCCCAACCTGCCCACAAGCCTTTCCCTGGGGCTGTTCACAGGCTGGCTCCAGGGATGGGAACCCAGCAAGCTCAACCCAGCCACCAAGCACGCACAACAGGGATTTTTGGAATCCAAGTAGTCCTGATAACTTCAAATCCAAGAGGAAGAGCAGGTAAGAAAAAAATTAAAAGTCAAAGGATATTTTCAGCTTCACTAACTCACGCAGTGGTTCAGAGAAAGAAAAAAAGAAAAAAAAATAAAGGAAGAAGAGAAATCACAAATGTTATGTTGAGAGTGTCCCTTTAAACACAGCTTTCCTGGGCTGAGCTCAAGGGGTTTGAAAGGACAGTTTGCTACTTATTATGTGCAGGGTCCCTTTTGTTCCTTGACCCTTGGAGAGTACAGTACAGTATGTTCCTGATTTTAATTAAATAAGAAGCCCTCCTGCTCTGTGCCACAGACTGATTCCAGCAACAGCATTTTAGCAGCTACATTAGACTGCTGTTTTTTCTTTGCAGATAGATACTTGACCAGAAGACTAATCATCTAATTAACTAAGACCTTCAGCAAAAAGCCCTGCCACAGAATATCCCTGGTAACACTGACACACATTTACGTTAGGAGAATCAATCCCACCTGGGAGTATTCTGAACAGTTCAGCTAGGGGGGAAAAAAAAAAAAAAAAGCTGTAACTCTTACAAAGAGAAAAAAGGCATTTCAGAGGCTAAAAAAAGAAAAAATCAATAAATAAAATGGCAAGTGCATGTGGTTTGGTGTGTGGTCAGAGGACTCTCAGCCCTAACAGCTGCAACAGGAAACATTTGATCTGCTGTAGTGAAGACTGAGATGGTCCAGTACTAGGGAACCAGACAAATGCCCCACCATGGAGCATGGAAGGCAAATAAAGTATTTGGGAGCTTAAATACCAACAACCTGCACCTAAAGACCCCCTCTCCCAAGCCATGAACAAACAAAGCAGCCCAACACTGGGTGCCATGTTCTCCTCCAGCTAGCTGCAGAGTAGATGGGAATATCAAAGCCCAACATCTTTGGCTACAAGAGAGTAGGACAAGATGTTTGCAGAGTAGCTTTCCAGAAAGCTGGGAAGAAAAACAGAAATGGTGAGCACTTGGTGCAGGGGAGCCAAGAAAAGGAGATCCTCTATCTCACATTCAGGCTTCCTTGCACAAAAGCTTGGAAGGCCAAAGATCAAACAGAGGAGGAAGGGGAATGCTGGTGTACAATGGCCACCACTTCTCCTTGGGCCTAGAAAGGTGCACCAGTTTTTGGAATCTAGTTAATTTCTTCCTAGTACCAGCAATAGGGTGGTGCTGCTCCTTTTCTGTTCTGACCCATCTTGGGAAAGACCAGGAACCAGGGGCCTCTGCCAGCCCCAAACTCCATCTCCAGCCTGGCCATTTCATCCCTCAGCCTCTGGGGCAAGGGGTGTCTTCAGACAGACTCTTGCAACATATGGAGGGCATGACTGGGACAGTGTCTACTCATCCTCACAGGGAAGTTGCTCCTCTTCTGCTGTAAATCCAGGTGCTAAGGGAGGATGCTACCCCATGAGACTGCTTTTCCTTCAGATCTAGAATCTCTCCACACAAGGTCACAATGGGGGGCTGCCAGATAGAATACACCATTGGTCCAACCACAGATAGGACAAACTCAGACATCGCTAGTGATGGAGCCCAGCAGCTCCCACAGCTCCAGCCAAAGAAGAATGGCTGCCTACAAGGAGCTTCCCCACGTTTGCACTTGTCCTGGTTTTAAACTAAAAAAAAAAAGTGATGCAGCTCCTGACATCCACCTACAAAACAAACACACCACGTCTGGGAAGACTCACCAATAGATCCACAACCAGGACCGTCACCTTCTGTGGGTGTATAAACAAGAATTACCCGTCTGGGAGGCTCAAAGGCTGTGCCCTTGAGAAAATAAAAAGGCTCTTGCATGTCCCGAGAACCATCTGTTTTTCCTTTTCCCCCTGCCCACGCTCAGCTGAGCTTTGCCTTTTCCTTCTCTAACCTTCATCAGAATATCTCTGCTGGAGCTCAGATCCTGCTGGTGTGGCCTGAAGTGATGGGGAAGCTCCTTACACTGGGCCGTTAGCTTGGGGCCAGATGGCAGATGTACCTCTCCAGCTTCTCCACCGAGGGCAAGGCTGGAGAACACCAGTTCCTGCTTTTCCAGACATTGCCCAACTCACCCTGACCTGCTCTGCTTTGCTTACATCAGCATTCAGTTTCACCAGAAGCAAACATAACCTAAAAATGTGTGAGGAGGATTAAAATTGACAGGTTTCTGGGCCCTGTGATGAACTGTCAAAGGAACCACAGGAGACCTGGCAGGACGTAGGGGGATTAATTGCTCAGAAAGTTACTACAGTAAATTGCACTGTGAGCTGTGACTGTGTTCTTCAAACATAACTACTGGAAAGGTTTATGAACTGCCTTCAAAATAGCCTTTAATTTGGCTTAGCAGCGTTTTAAACACACCTGCTGGGAGGCACCCTGCTGCCAGCACTGCTTCACCTTACACACACAGGCAGAGGTGAGGGTCCAGTGTCCAGCACGTGCCATTTTGATCCCCTGCTGCCAAAGCACACAGCACAAGTGTCATTTAGTCCCCATCATGACCTAAAATTTCTAGCACAGCCTTGGCACCTGCTCAAGGGCTTTAAGATGCCTGAAATAAAGCAACTAAAACACTGTGCAGCCCCAAGCTACCTGTTAATCATTCTGTTCTCCACTGCTCCACTGGTTTTTGCTCAAGTTTATTTTTTGCTCATCCTCTCCCTCTTCCTTTCTTTGCACCTCTTCCTGTCCTCTGCAAAACCTCCTCCCACCCCCAAAAATCTGGTGATGTGTTGGAGAACCTTCTCCAGGGCCCTCAATTCTCCCACTGCCTCTGGTTGAGACTTTGTTCCTTTTACATCAACCTTCCTGTTGCTCCTTGTGGTTCAGGTGCTCCCACACAATGAACTTTGTGAAAGTTTTGCAAAACCTCATAAATACAGTAAATGTCATGAAACAGAAACTAAGAAAGCAGAATGACCATGGATAGTCAGGTGCTCTGAGACATCAACAGATTTGGGGGTTAGCAGGAGGGTTTGCAGAGGGCAAGGAGAGATGCAAAGAGAAGAGTGGATGAGCAAGAAGAATAATAGAACACTTTGTTGATAGAAATTAAGCTTCTTTACTTAAGCAAAAGAGGCAGAATGTTTGCCAAACAAACCCAAATCAAAGCAACCAAAATCACTTTGGAAGTCTCAAGGTTAAGACCTTATCATTCTCCTGATAAAATAGCAGCTTCCCAAAACATAACCCCAGGTGACGGGAAATGTCCCTTCTCTAATAATGTGTACACAAACAGGCCTGAGTTTCCTCTCCCATCACTGCACTGTCTAAAGATGTGGATGGTTCAAGAACCAGCCCAGTGATGCCAAAGCTAAGCTGTCATGGTCAGGGTTACCCCTCCTGTCCCACAGACACCTCTCCAGCAGTGGCTCTCCAGGGCAGTGTTTCATTTAGGCTAGTCCATCCATCCTCTCAAGCAGGACTGAATCCACACAACGCCATAGGAGCAGCCTTGTAAGCAGTTGGAAAACTTGTCTGAGGTGAGGAGACACAGCACAGAGGCCACCAAAAATGCCTCTAGCACAGATTACTGCCAGGACAAACCAGCCCCCCAAGTTGTCCTACACCATCTCCACAGCACAACTCTACATGCATCCTGGCTCTGGTGCCTCCTGGTCCTGCAAACACCCACCCAGGGGTGCCCAGCCAGGGGCAATGATAAGCCTGGGTCAGGAACACACCTGGAAAAACATACAAGTCACCCGAGTGGGAGAGGAAGGTTGGATCCCTGTGGCTGGGAGCAGGTTAACATCCAGACTTCAGCACCCCACAAAGTCAGAAGAGCTGCTGCCAACCCCTGGCCTTTTCACAGGGGTCTGACTCCCTCTCCCTCACATTGAACCTGTTTCAGTTGAAGCCTGACATGGGTGATTGCTGAAAGAAAACAGATCTCATAACTGCTGCCTGCTGCAGCCACTGATGTGGAAGTATCTTTATGGGGAAAATGATTGAAAAACAGCAGCTTTCTACCTAAACCAAGCCAGAAACCTGCCCAGATGAGAGCTGGCTCCTGCAGGTCCTTCTGAGCAACACAAAAATCCAGTAGCTGGGCTGAGCCAGAACAGCATGGCTGAAGACAGACACCAAGAGTACCTAGAGCACCATAAATCACCCAACAGAGCCATACAGCACCAGGCCAATGTTTAGATAAATAAAATGCTAAAGACCCCAAAGCAGCCTCATTAAAACACACTTCTTCACACAGCAGACTGAAAAGGCACTTGGGCCCAGCCAGAGGTGCCAAAAGTGTCCTTTACTGCCAGCCTGGAAGGCAGGACACGTCTGTGACCCCTGCCTGCGGGTGCTGGGAGGGGGAGCCAGTGAAAGCACTCCCAGTCTCAAAATCTTTGTGTGTTATTACCTGATTTGAGTGCTGAGAACACTCTCTTCCTCCCCTTGCTGGAAAATCCTCTGACCCTAAATAATCTCAGTCTACCAGGCTCATTAAGATACACTAACCAAACTGTCTAAAGCCAAGAGACTAGATGCAATATTACAGAAAAACCCTCAGCAGCACCGTAACAGAGGCAGCCCTGTAGAAGTAAAAAAATAATATTTTCCTCTGTTTTTTCAAAGCTTTCAGCCTGCTGTCTTCTCCACCATCACTTCTCCAGTAAAATCTTCTGTGCCTTCCCCTGACCTCAGGATAACCCACACACAAACTAAGAACTGCAGGCAACTGTGCATCCTTTCTGCCTCGCTCACTTTCTGTTTCGAACGTGTGCACTTGCTGGTGTGCTTTGTTTCTTCTTCCCCTGCCAGCAGTTCCCCAGGTCTGGGCTGCCTGACTTCCAATGAGGAGGAAAAAAGGGAGGTTTAAAAGTGATGCTGGAAGCACCCCAGGGTGCTGACCCACAAGACACAGAGCCAGACACAGCTACACCACAGCCAACAGCAGCTCTGACCCTAACCTCCCTGCTCCAGTGTAGACCACATCTAGCAAATGCTCCATCCAGATGACATTCCCATGGCTGCAAGAATTAGTCCCCAAGGAGAAGACCTCAGAGACACGAGGTCTGCAGAAAGAAAACCTGGTGCCGGTCTTGCAACAGAAAGGTGAAGCTGCTCCTCCTCTCTTCCTCCCACCAGCAGAAAAACAAGTGCAAACGCCCAGTGCTTCTGGCTCCCTTGGAAAAACAACTCTGGAGGAAAGCTGTGGAGAGCTAGAACCCAGCCGGGCAGGCACCTGCAGCACAGCTCAAGCAGCCCAAAGCACCAGATCCGTCCCCCGCCGTTTACCACGTCTTCAGTCTTCAGCGGGCCCTCCCCGCCGAGTTTCAGTGCAAAGCCTCGCTTCGAAACCACCGCTCGTGTTTTGCAGTGACGCCGAGGAGGAGCAGCCCTGGGGTCAGTCACCACATCCGCCAGCTGAGCCGGCTCCCCAGCAGGAGGTGGCACTGGGTGGCACTGGCACCAGTGGCCGCCGCAAGTCACGGCACGGGGCACAGGCAGCACCTCACCAGCAGAGCCCCCGGGCACCCCAGCCCTCACCCACCTACGAGCCGCTGCCCCACGCTGTCCTCGTCACCTTTTGCAGGCAAGCAAACAGGCCAGGACACTGCACATGCTCGTTGAGGAGCAAATCCCAGCTCCTCACCACCTCCACCAAGGATTACATTGAGGGCTGCTCGTTCCGAGCTCGCCCAGCTTTGCACTGCGGGTAGTTTTTGTTTCTTAATGATGTGCTGTTTCCACCGAAGCTCTCCCAAGCGCGCAGCCTAAATGAGGCCGACTAATAATGGCGTGGTCCAAACTGTGAGGAAAAAACAATGCCACAGCATCCCTACTTATTTCACCGTTTATAAATTGTCCCTTACCTAATTTTGGAAGAGGATGCCTGGCCCGTTCCTGCCGCTCCTAGGCAGCACACGTGCCATTCTGTGAACTGCTTTTAACTGAGTGGTTGAGATGGGTGAAGGCAGCAGGGTTGTGAACCCCGAAATCGTGGCACTGGTGGCACGCAGAGCCAGAGCTGGGCATGTTACTGCTGCTGCCCTGCATGCCTTGTTTCCACAACAATATCCCACTGTCTCTGGGGAACCTGAAAACTTTGCTCCACCCCACACCTCACCTTCATCGTGGGTGTGCTGGTTTCCACTAGTATTTCCTGAGAGCAGAGGGCAGCTGCAGACACCACTGCCTGGAGCAGCTGCCTGCACCAGTCACACGCTCCATCCCTCTCCCCCTCCCGCTTTTCTGCTGGTGTTTCCCCAAATCGAAGAACAACCAGGGCCTCTGATGCTCAGAGCTATCCTGTGGACAATGAGGACAGCCAGGACACACAAGTCAGAATGGCTGAACACGGTGGCAAGGACTTGACTGCACAGTTTCAGACTGCAACGCAACCCTGTCTCCCCAGGAGGCAGATGACAGGCTGAGGTTCCCACAGCCCCAGGAGCACACAGCCAGCATGGAACAGCATATCCCAACTTGAGGCCTGCCAGGGACTCTGACCACCCAGCAATTAATTTGTGCAATAAGCTGCTGCTTGAGCCCCTTGATGCAACCCTGGGAGCAGCAGGCTGGACTAGCTGGGCCACCTGCAAGCCAGCTCTCCAGTCCAAGGTTGGGTGGTCAGAGTGCCATGGCCATTGCTCTGGCACCTTTGCCAGAGACAGGGGATGCCCCCACCCCAGCTTTGCACATCCTGAACTTTCAAAAAAGAATTTGCATTACATGTTTCTTCCAGCAGCAAGCATGACCTATTTTAGCTAGAAAAGGGAAAGCTCTCTGGTGCCTGGATACCTCCTGGCACAGTTGCTCATCAGACTGAGAAATGCACTTTTGAGCCTTTACCTGAAGAAAATATTTTTTCCCAAAGCCAATTCAGGTAAAAGGAAGGGGGGAGGCTTGGGAAGAACCAGGGCAGTAGCAGAGCTGCTGCTTCATGAGGTCCAGATACAGCCCAGGCTGCAAAGGGACCAGCACAGGGCACAGCCTCAACTTCTTTAGCAGAGGAGCCACCCTCTGCTCTGGGAAAGAAAAACCCTCCCTGTCACTGTTGAGGTGCAAAGGAGGTGGTTATAGATCAAAACAGGTCGTCCCCAAGTACACTGCTCTCTGCCCAACTTCCTCCCCAAAACCCTGGGAGGAGCTCACTGCAGATTTAAGAAGAAAAAAATAAATAAATCATAAACTAAACAACAGCTCCTTCACAATCAACTCCACTATTGAAGATAAGGTCAGTAATAAAAACCTGGCTGAATACATGCATTTTTATCTTGCCTACGGAGATGCAACATGTGCTGAAAAGACAAATGCCCTTATTGTTCCGGCAGTGTCCCATTGCCATCCATCTCTCAGGCGCTGCTGACTTGCCCTTTTGTTTTAGGAGGTAACCACACTGCGCATGGCCCCTTCCTGGAAGGCATCGATTTCTGCTGCCATCTCTGCACTGAGGCCACATCTGCTGCCAACACCATTAGTGTCTGCACCAGCTGCACAGTAATGCATCCTTCCCAACGCCCTCCACCCGCCTCTCCAGCCAACCAGGGCTGCCAGGGGCATTTAGCTGTTCCATCTGAATATGCCATTCATGGAGAAGAAGTCACGTCTCGGTGGGAACAGCTCTCAGCTGTTGTGGCTTCCCAGTCACCTGACCCGTGCTGGGTGCTGGGGCCAGCCACCAGCCCTCTCCCTGGCAGCCAGAGGTGCCCACAGAGCAGCAGCAAACCCATTACAGTGCTGCTTTTGAGGCTCTCTCCATCACAAGACTTTTGTCCCAGTCACATCCAGGCACCTTTGAGCTGAGAATGACCCGTCTGCCCTTCCTCCCTTTTCCCTGCCTGCTGCTTTGCCTTCTGGAGCTGTTCACAGCCATGAACACCCATGTGGGGTGAGCAGCACTCTTCACACAACAAACCCAAAACTTCCACCTTAAAAGCACTGGGTCATTTTGCTCATCATAGCATCTCTTCTGCAGCTCAGTCCCCAACATCTCCCACCACACATGCTCCCACACAACACCCATATCCTATCTGCAGGTCCATGTATGACCCTTTTGTCTTTCCATGCTCCTGACCCAGCTCTGTCCTACACTCCCTTACACCTTCACAGCAAATCCTTCAGGTCAAAGAACCTGACCTGCTCAGTATTTTGAACAAATGTGGCAACAGTGACAGCCAGCAAAAGCCTCCAGTCTTGTAAAACGTGTCTACAGGGACTGGTGGGGCAACATGGGCAGAGTCAGGCTAGGAGTGCAGGCAAAGGCTTTACATCTCCCAAAGTGCCTTTAGTGGCTCTCTACCTTTGCCAAACCACATAAGCAGCACAAGTTTTTTCTTCCCCTGTGGATTTACAATCTTGAGATCAACCAGAAGCAAATCATCAAGCAGATCATCACCCTCAGCATCAAATCACATCCAAAGAGCATATCAGGGAGGAACCAGAGAAGTTTACAGTAGCTTGAAGAAAAACAACTGTTTGGGTATAGGCTGTATTCTAGGGAAAATGAACGTGGAATGCAAACTGCTGCAAGCCAACTCCTTCTTACTGGCAATAGGAGAGAGACCCTAGGGCATGGAATTAGGTGTCCTGTTCCTTCACCTCCATGCTCTCCAAGTCTCACAGCAGAAAGCCAATTTCCCCCAAATCCACCGCTGAGCTGCACAGAGCTCACACAACCCTTCACTGGGAACCTCCAGGTTCTTCAAGAGCGATGGCACTGGGTTCTTGCAACAGACCCCATCAGAGCTGGTATTTCCAAGGTATGCTCTTCATTTTCAAGTCATTCCTTAAAACATGAGCTGGAGCCCGGCAGGCAGAATTCAGGCTGAGAATCTCTGGCCCGAACCGCCCCCAGCCCACGGTGCAGCTGGCAGCAGGAGGCTTCTCTTTGCGCTTGGAGGTGTGGTTGGAGAAGGCTCTTTGCAGCCTGGGGGATTTTAGCATTTGGCACTGTAAACTCTTCCATTCTGCAGGCTCTTGGAGCACCGGCACAGACTGGCATTTGGCTTCCAACAGATGAAAGTGTGAACAACTACTCCCAGGAAAACCAACACAGCAGCAAAGGCGCCTCATGTGTGTAACACAAAACATGGAGCCTCTCTGCAGGCTTACCTGGAGTCGCCATGCTACGCTGGTCATGTCACTGTGGAGAGGAGGTGGCTCCTGCCACCTCAGGAGCTTGCATCTCCCCACAGCAGGACTCTGGGTTTAACTCGCCCTGCTCAAAATACTGGGAGGAGGAGTCTGGGCAGGGAAGGCACTCAGCTCCCCTCAGGCCACCATTTGGCTGGGACACCAAATCAACACACAAGTTTGCACCAACCTCTTGTCTCTGGTTGAGACAGACAAGGAAGTTATTCATCACAGGCCAAAAAAAAAAAAAAGGGCAATCATGCTGGGACGCTCCTGCACAAGTGCTTGTTTGCAAAGAGGGAGATTCATGAAGGCATGAAGGAACTACAGAGCTGCTCCCAGAGAGGAGAGGCAGCATGGGAGAAAGCCTGGAGGTCTCAAAGCTGGAGCAGAGGGGTTAAGCTCACCTGTCAACCTCAGCTGAAGAATGTCCAGGGAAGAAGAGCAAACTGCACATGCCAAGGCCTATTGTTTTGCAGGGAGGGCACAGTGCTCTCCTATGGGGATTCACATGCCAAAGGAGCACCCATTTAATACACATGTGCACACACTCCAACCCTACCAATCCCCAAACCTGTTCAGTATGTCTAGTAGGTAAAACACTAGAAGCAGCCCAAAAGCAGAAGTTGTTTGCATCCAAAGTCAAATCATGCTCCTGCACAAGTGCTGGTTTGCAAAGAGGGAGATTCATGAAGGCATGAAGGAACTACAGAGCTGCTCCCAGAGAGGAGAGGCAGCATGGGAGAAAGCCTGGAGGTCTCAAAGCTGGAGCAGAGGGGTTAAGCTCACCTGTCAACCTCAGCTGAAGAATGTCCAGGGAAGAAGAGCAAACTGCACATGCCAAGGCCTATTGTTTTGCAGGGAGGGCACAGTGCTCTCCTATGGGGATTCACATGCCAAAGGAGCACCCATTTAATACACATGTGCACACACTCCAACCCTACCAATCCCCAAACCTGTTCAGTATGTCTAGTAGGTAAAACACTAGAAGCAGCCCAAAAGCAGAAGTTGTTTGCATCCAAAGTCAAATCATTCCTGCAGCACTAAAATGTCAGGGCCCTAAAAGAAGAGTGGCTGCTAAAGAGGGCACAGCAACAAACTGGATCCATGGGGGAGGAAGAGACTGCAACTCTTTGGATCCCAAGGAATACTGATCATGAAGATGCTTTAAAAGGAAAGGGGTACATGCACCACACAGGGAAACAGATCTGTTTACAGAAAAGATCTACAGATTGTTTGAAAATGAATGTCCTTCATGTGAAAGTTTCCTTTGAGTGAGCATGAACTTCAGACACATTAGAAGGTTAAGAGCATAAGTAATGTGTTTTTTCACCTTTAGCTAAAGGTCACAGAGCATTCAAACAATTCCTCTCTTCCCAAGCTGAACATGACAGTAGTCAACTAAGCACCCCAACATTACAGTTAATTTTTCTGGAACACAAATGTTTCCCCTGCAGTTTGACCAGCCACATGGTGGTCTTAGGAAGAAACTGCTGGTTATTGGAGATTTTAGTTTTACCTAAAGAAAGTCAAACAAACCAGAACCTTTTCACCAAGCTTCCTTCTTCCCTTTAAAAGCAACTATCAAAGCTGTTTTACAAGTTACTTTTCAGTAAGATAGAATGAAATCCAGCGTCATTTTAAAATATTGCACTATTTTCACATCCTGGTAGCTGTTGGGACCAGATGCCTCTCAGTAAGGAAGAGGAGGAAGACACCCCATTATGGATGGGAACCAACCTACCCTACAGAAGAGTCTGCATAATCCATCAGAGCTCTCTTTGGATCAGACCCATGGGTTCACAGCCCTGCCCAAAGCTGGCACCTAAGAGTGAAACCAGCCAACAAACATCCTCACTCAACCAGTACTGGATCTTCTCTGCCAGCTCAAACTCAGCAGTAACTCCTGGAACATGCTACTGAAAGATAGTGCCCATATACACAAATCATGTTTCTGTTTGTTCACTTGAAATGTCTTTTTCCCCCATTTGGTTGAATACTCCCTTGGGTTTTATACGATAGGAAAAGAAAAATGCCCAAGCCTACTTCCACTGCTTTCTGCCCCTTCACAACACCCCCTCTCACTTGCCTCATCTGTGAAATTGAACAGCTGCAATCCTTTAAATCACTTTTCATAAAGTGTCTCCAAGCCTAAAATAATGTCACGGCTCATTTCTGAGCTCAGTGCTCCTGCCGTGCTGCATTTCCCTGGGTGCGACCGTCACAGTCGGGCTGTGATTATTTATTTATATTGTACTGGCATTTGCAGCCCTGCTCTGCGCAGCCGCCCAGGAGGTGACCCAGGGTGTTTCCACCACCAGGATAAGGATCCCCAGGCTGATGAATTCCCAGCTCTCAGGAAAGGATGTCATGGAAAGCAGCAAACTAGAACCAAAATGTAATTAGATGCAAGACATGCTAGTGCTGGGTTGGTTTTGGCCTCTCTTGCTTTCTTCCAAACAAGCTCTCACTGTGCAAACACACCCCATGACAAAACTGACCTGGCCAAGACACGCAAGCAAATACCACTGGCTTTTAATATTAAACAGTGCAGCAACTTCAAAGCAACGGGGTTCTTCTCTCCCAAGCAATCCCACCAGAGATCAGCTCCAGCCCCAGAGCCATGGCCAGGTGCCAGCTCACAGCACTGCTGAGAACAGGAGACACGTGTTTGCAAACAGCTGAGAGCGGCTGGGCAGATCATGCAGGGACACGCTTGAAGAAACACTCTTCCTACCCTCCTGAGGAGAGGCAAGGTGCCTTTGGTTTGCATGGGGCTGGCACATCTCTGCCAAGAGGAGCCTACTGGCTTTCCATTCAAAAGAATCTCAGCTCTCCTGCACCCAGACACCTAAAAGGTATCACATAACTTCGGAAGATTACACGTGGCTGTAAAAATAGCTCCTAGAAGCAAATGCCAGCAACTTCTTCCAACATTAATATGATAGAATAAAACCAGTATTCACTCTAGGCAGAGACCAGGGCAGGCTAGAGAAACCCAGAGCTCTGTTTGACTTGCAAACAACTGCCCTGCTTGGTTCATTCTGCTGTTGCAACACTAAGGGGAAGCAACTGGGATTTGCAGGGGACAAGGACTCACCCCTGAGGCGAGAAACCTTTTGCACTCTTCTAAAATCCATCTCCACATTGGGTATTGATGTTTCTTTGGTTTGCTTCTAAAGCACAGTTTTGCAACAACTGCAGATTTTGCTCACCTGGTCACGTTCTCCTGCTCAGGTTTCAGATAAAAAGAGAACTGGGATTTTCTTTAAGACAAATGCTCTCCTTCTGTCCCACCTCCCAAACAAACACGCTCGCGCCGATGGAAGCAAAACTCCCATAAATCAAACCAGGTCAGCATGTCTCATGCCCTGGATGAAAAGCTTCTTTGTGCAGAAACACACAGGCCCCAAGCGATCTAGATGAGCCAGCCAAGGCAGCCAAAAGCTCGTCCCACGCCCTCCTTAACGTTTCTATTTCAAAGCCTTTCCAAGGCGCAGCTCCGTTCCCGGTGCCGCTCTGCTGAAGCACAGCAAAGAGGGCAGGCGGGGGAATTTCACCGCCTCACCGACACTTCATGGAATTCCAGGCCTTCAAGTCAAGCCCTAAAATCTTCACAGCAGGAATTTTACTGCTCCATAGCCGCCACTGTCAGAAAGGTAACTTCAAGACACAGTCTCCTCACTAACTCGTGTCACAAGCACCTTCCTGGCTGTGGCCACCTCGCTGTAACCCACCAAGAACCAGCTCCAAAGAGCAGCCTTGCGAGTGTTTGCCACACTCCAGCCCCTAATAAGATTCCTTTAAGCAGCTTGAGCTGACTAAAGCTGCTCCACTAAGGAGAGTTTTTTCCGTTAAGGGCTTAAACCTAAAACATTCAACCACCCAGGATGAGCAAGCACAGACGTGAATGACGGTGCAAAAAGGAGAGGCAGGATCTGGGTGGATTAACCTGCACAAGCTCCGGTACATTTAACAAAAAATCACCAGCAGCTTATGTCTTGATCTAAGAGGAGACAAGAGTACAGCTCGAATGAGCCAGGGGAAAGTAGCGAAGGATAAAATAGGAAAAAAAAATCAGCAGCTCAGTTTTATTTTTGCTCCCTAGGAGTGCCACCATCATCAGCCAGGAATGGCCCAGAGAGAGGCAGATCTCCTGACCAAAGGGTAGGCTGCTGCTTCACAACCTGGCACTCAGTGAAAGTCAGGAGAGCTCTCCTGTGGGTGTGAGGATCAAGGACTGGGGTCACTGGGAAGCTGTAAGCCCACAAACAGGAGAGGATGCTTTTCCTCTCCGACTCAACACCAAGGGAGGCCAAGCTGAAGAGAGCTGGAGGCCACATGTGCCTGCTTCATGCAGGTGGTCAACCACTCTTCCCCTCTCCCCCTGAGTGGTTTCTGCATCCAACCAAGGGTGCTGTCACTGGGAAAACAAACTTCCGCATTCATAAGCAATGAGCCAGAGCCCATGACACCACCACCACAACTGCCAGGAAGAGTCTGGAAAGGAAGAGAAGAGCTGAAAGTACTGCATGGAGAAGCAAAAGAGGATCCCATGAGAGAGGAACAATGCAATCCCGTACCACAGGCACGGAAATGGTCTGATTTCTCTGCAACAGCACATCAGAGACCAGCACAAGAGAACCACTGCCCCAGCGACAGGGACACACAGCTCCTACCCTGCAAGAGGGAAGGGAAGTCTCTTGCCTTACCGCATGTGGTCGAGCAATCTGAACCGGGTAGGACATGGCGTGCGGGGGGTAGCGCGGCTCGGCCGCTCGCCAGCTCTGCGCCACCGGCTGCGTGGATCCAGACATGGTGAAAGAGCAGGCACGGCAGTCGCTGCTTCCAAATCACCAACAAAGGATTAGGAGAGCCGAGAGCTCCTCTTCATCATGTGTCTGTCTTCCACGTCACACAACAACTGAAAGCAAACAGGAAAGCAGCAGGTTAAAATCCAGTCAACCACAGTCCTGCGAGACAACAAATACCAAGTCTTGGGAGATCATTAAAACCTGACTGACCTCACAGTTTTACAGCAGCTCCATTTTCTGCTTGGAAAATACCCTGCCTTGTTTTGGCTTTGGAGTACTCCTATTCCAGGGAAGCAACCCAAGTATAAGATCATCCCAGATCCATCCCACCCGTCTGTCCTGGAAAGCCTTCCCCCAGGAGTAGCAGGACCAGGCCTGGCAACCGCTGGGTTGGGTCCTCTTGGGTCCTCTCACTTTTCCTTCAATGCCCTTCTCTCCAAGCTGTGGCCATTTTGCAGTCACCTGAGGTAAGCCCTGATCTATGCTAGGAGCGACACCCAGCACCAGCCTCCCCAGCCCATCACATGCCTCCAGTGCCACATAAATACTAGATCAGCCTTTCTGATCAGGACCAAGAGCCAGAGAAGATGCCATGGTCCTGAAGGTATTTTCACAAACACCCCTGACACCCACGTTTGATGCTTCACCACATGTTGCAATTCCTTTTGCAGCTGTAGCAAAGTCAGGAAAGCCAACAAAGTGGGAGATTTACAAGTTGTTGGTATCTATAGATACTTCACGTAGGTTTTTTTGGAAAGGATCTCAAGCCTTCTGCTTTTTGTCTGGATTTCAATAAAAAAAGTAACAGATGTCTAAACATTGCTCATTACTGCTGCCAGTTTAAAAGGAATTAACCATTATCCTCATATTAATGGTTAATAAATTCCTACCACTGCCTGGGCTCAGAGGATGCTTCCAGGACCAACCCTGGGCATGAGAGCCCCCTCCTCCTGACACCTCTTCCCTACAATCCCTTCCTCATCCCACACAACACTGTGCATACACACACTCCTCTTCCCCATATTATGTTACCTATACACGTTACCTATAGGTTTGTGCAAGGTTTTTGGCAGTACCAAAATCTCCCATCAGCACACCAGGAGCAGCAGAGGAAGCTTCCAGCACCACAAGCTCCCTGGCAGCCTCTCTCCACACTCTCGTGGTCTCTGCTGCACAGGGAGCACAGCCAGCTTGAGCCAACGCAATTTCAACTGAAACAGCAGTTGGCATGTACAAAAACCAAAAAGGGGGTGGGAAAGGAAAAAAAAGAAAGAGGAAGTCTTTCTTTTTCTATTTTTTTTTTTTCCTCCTGAGACCACAGATCAACCCATGCTGATAAAACACTTGCTATCTGCTGCAGGCAGGCACGGGACCCCCTGGCTGGTTTGCCAGCATCCACGCACCGCTCCCCAGCCAGAAATAAAATCAAACCAAGGCAACGGTCTCCAGCAGGCTGGGCACAACCAGCAGGGCAACAGCAGCTGGAGCAAAGCAGCCTAAGGAGACCCCCTTGCAAAGGGTGCAAGCTTTTAAGAAACAGTAATAATAATTTTCAGCAAATTCCCATTCAGGCCTAAGGATGACAAACACACAGAGACAGCTCCCTGCTCCCACTGAGGGTCAGCCTCTTTGGTAAAAGGTGTTTTTCCAAGCTACATACAAGAAAACATGCAGCAATGCTTGGCTCTCAGGGCAGGGAGAGAAAGGACAGCCAGGTCCCCTCTTGCTCTTTGCTCATTCCCTGCAGGGCAGCTGGGATTTCTCCCGTCCCTGCACCCACACTTCCCTGCTGAGCCCTAGGGCACCTTACCTGCTATCCCAGTCCCGGGAAGCACTGGTGATCTGGGAACAGCCTGACCGTCATCCCAGTCAGGGACAGGCTCCCCAGACAGGAGCTCAGTGCAATCCACCCGTGGGGCAGGAAAGCCCCTGCACACTCAGGGGAATTCAGAGGCACCCAGAAGGTGGCCGGTGTGTGTTTGTCCTCCCGGTATGACTACGCCACTTCCCCTTGTGCTTCCAACTGGATGCCACTCTAATTGGCAATTCCCACCCAAAGCTGGGGGGCTGTGCCAGGAGCCCGCTCTGCTCATTTCCAGGGACACACCACCATCCTCCCAGCTCTCCTACAGCCCACAGGTTATTCTACAGGGGCAAACTGTGCCCCAACCCTCAGTGTTGCATGCACAATGCTCTCAAGGGCTTCAAAGGCTGGCTGGGATCTGCAGAAGCTTAAGGTACTTTCCAACTAACGAATTCAAATTTGGACACCTTGGCTTGCAGTCACTGAAGAGTTAACTAGCACATGTAAAATTATACATATATATATATACACACACACACAAGTATATACACACACTCCATGCAGGAGGGGCCCAGAGCCCTTGGCAGCTTTCAGCAAGCCAACTGCTTCCCTGGAAGCTCAGCAGGTGGACCAGACCATGCCACGGAATCTGTCTACAGTAAATGAAAAGGGATTACTTTTCTTTTTTTAAACCCTTCAAAATCAGAAGTTCACCTTTAAAACTCAGCACCACGTGAAAAGCCACACGGTGTCAAGCTCTAAAACCGTTCAAAAGCTTTTTTTGCTTCTGTCTGCACAACCAGAAAGGAAAAAAAAAGCATCAAACAAAACAACCTTAGCTCTCTACTGAAGTGATACACACTGGATGAAACTACAGGAGCCAACCAAATCATTCTGCACCAAGGCACACTGCCTACGAGCCATGCTGTGCTGGTGGTGGGCACTAACTCCATGCTAGGAAAACCATAAAAGGTTCTTCCCTTATCAAAGGCAGCAGATAGCACCTCTACCTCAGGAAGCAGCCCCTGGAAAGCCAAGAGTAAAAATCATGTGCTTGCAAACAGCAGAAGCATTGTCCATACATTTCCACACCTGCCAACCACACAGCAGCAGGTTGCCAGCGAGATCTCAGGGCAAGTCCAAGTCCCTGGATGGTCTCCACTGCATCTGGACTGCAGGATTGAGTCAAATGAGGCGAGTTCATGGCCAGCTGGCATGTGGGTGCTCCTACTGGGGAGCAAACTGGGACCATAACATCTCACTAGGGATGTACTGGTGCTGGGACACTGCTTGGCCAGCTATCCTCAGCAAAAGATAATGGGGTGCCTCCCCATCAGCAACCCTGAATTAATTATCATTAAGAGAGAAGCACAAACAATAGGAGCAGATTAATGGAAATAAAAAAAGAAATAGTGCTGCCAGGCTCTTTAAGTCTTTAGGATTGAACTGCTTGGTTCCTACTTTTCTCAACTGATTTTGATGAGGAACAGACATTGTCTCACAGGAAAAGTATTCTCCCCCCCCCAGTTGGAGTCTCCATCAGAGACTTTCATCCACAGACCTGTGTTAGCCATTACAGCACAAGGTACCAGGAGATTTACAGCCTCTGATTAGGAACAGGAGACAGCCAGAGGTTACCAGCAAGCCCAGCACCAGAACTACAACACAAACCTAAGAGGTGGCAGAGGCTGCTGCATCCATTTACTTCCACCTGTTTGGGAGACTCCCAGGATCCTGCCCCATTGCCAAAGCCTTCAGAAAATTCCCCCTCCTCCCCCTTGCCAACTCTGTGCAACAAACACCACCACTCTTCTCCTCCATTTCTCCTCTTCATGTGTCATTTACTGTCTAAAATAATTTCCCCATCACCTATTCACTCTAATTTACACCATGAAAGCACTCTGCAAGCCACTGCAAGTTGCTGCAGGCTTGCCTGCACACAGAGGAGCTCTGCCCACACACCCGGCTGCCCAAGTGGCTGCCAGCTCCTGGCAGCACATGCCAGCCTGAGCACAGCCCATGCTAACAGGGTGTACAGCACTGGGCCAAGTAGACTCCTCTCCAGTCCAGAAGATGGGCACAGACAAGCTCACAACACCCCGCACCCAGCTACAGATTCATGTGAAATGACACCTACAGCCCTGACCATGCAAAACCCAACAAGTCTAAAATAAGGCTTCTCAACTTAAAATTATTTGCAAAGATTTACTTAATGCCATTCAACACACTTTTTGCTCTCTGAAGTTAGAGTCAACCCTCCTAATTGTCTCCATACTCCTCAGGGAGTGCAGGATTCCCAGGTGATGTCCCTGACTTGCCATTGACATGATATAAACGTGGATGAGTTCCTCTAATTACCCCATGCTGGAGTTCATCTGTCTGAAAGGTGAGAACAACAAGACACTCCCAGCTCCCAGAAAATACCAGTTTATCCGTCCTTACAAAAGCTTTAAAGATCCCAATGAAAACACACTGCTCAAATTCAAAGCAAGGACATGCTGAAATAAGAATAACAGAATATTCAGTTTCTTAAGTCCACAGTAACGTTACTCAACTTGTGGTCTACGGACCACGGATGGTCTACTGAAGACGTTAGGATGTAGCCCACAAAATGACTGCAGAAGACCTCATTGAAAGGCAAGGACTAGTATCACCATATTATGCAGACAAGGCAAATAAGCAAAATGCTGCCAGCACTCACCAGGGCACATTTAATTGAGAAGTATTGACAACAAAGCTAACGTCTAATTACCTTAAATGATGCAAGTTCTAGGAAAAAAACAAGTCATCTTTACTCAAATGCTAAATACAGGCTAATTTTCCTCTACCAGTCAACTCATGTATTATGAAACAAAAGTTAAGGAGACACTTGTTTATAATGCTCGATTAATACCAAGCTATAACATTCACCTACAAGAGACCAACCAACCCATCATGCTTTAAAAACCCCAGCACAGACTTGTGTGCAGCACAGCAGAAAAGCACCTTGCCTGGCAGCAGCTGTCCCACAGACACCACACAGCTCCAGATCAAAACCAGACCTGAAAAGCAGTTAAGAGATTTATCCACACTTGCTTGAAAGGACGAGTGGAAGGAAAAATAATTAAGATGTGATGAAAATGGCTAGAGAGACATTCTTAAGATATGCACCACAATGTAATGATAATGGATTTGTCTAATCAATATGTGCATGAAATTTTCTTGGAAGACAGTTGACACTATACACAAATATTTGTACGTACTGTATCTATTAAGTCCTTTCAATGGGAAAGCAAGCCATCTGCCATAAATTTAGGACTCTTTTCAGAATAACAAAGACAACAATGTCAGTGTGTGCAGCTTGGGAATGCACAGTAGCGTTCAATCACAGCAGGGTACAGAGGTTTTAAATTAAAATAGCAGCACAGGGTCAACAGGAAAGATCAGGCACATCCTGAGCTCTGTGGCAAAGAGGAGAGGTTATTTCAACCCCAGGGGTCAAGGCCTGTACCTGTGTGTGATCTTAAAGCATTTTTCTTGCTTTGGAAGAAAACAAATCTGGGCCCACAGGGCCCTGCACATCATGGTCAGACCCTGTGGTTCCTGTAACAGCTCTTGCCCCATTCCCCTGCTTGCTTTGAGGTCCACCCACTGCAGCAGCCCTCCTCCCTATCCTTATCTGGGCAGATGACTTTTGAACTAGTAAATTTTCTAGCCTGGCTGATGGTGCAGATGCACAAGCAATTACAGCAGATGTGGGGGAAGAAAGGGCACTACAGCACCATGACAGAGCCACCCAAGACAGTACGTTACCCTTGTGAGAACATAAAACCAGTCCCCTAAGGCCACGGAGGCAATGGCAGAAGCCCAGGAGCTGAAGTGTCTTGTCCTGGTTTGCTGCCTCCTTGCTGGAAACCTCTGGCTGCACCAGCTCTCCCCACCACAGCACAGCTTCACGCAGAACCGGTTCTGATTCGCGACAAAAGGTGACTTCTCTGCCCTGCTCCTGTCACTGCCCAAAGCAGCAAAGCAGGATTTGCAACTTGTGTTTCTCCTTTTCAAGCTATTTTGGGCACAGGCCCATGTTTAGCTCTGCCCTGAGATAACCTCTGCCAGCGTTCGTATACAGATCTTGGCACTGCAGCTGCATGGGTGCAAGGCCACAGGGTTGGATTGTGCCACCCCACTCCTGGTTGTGTTTCAGAAGGCAGATCTGCCAGACAGGCTGCTCTGGGCAGCCACACAACTCTGGCCTGATGCTTCTGGCAGAAAAGTCCATGTTTTGTCCTGCAACTTCTGTAGCTACCAGTCCTCGTTCAGACCCCAACCATCAGTAGCACAGTCTGGTTGCTTGGGAGCAGAGGAGATACCTGCCCCACTATGGACACCACCTGACAGATGAGCACCTGCAATGGATTTCACACAGTTCAAGTCCCTCACAGCCCTTGGCAAAGAGGCAGCAAGTGACCTTGTGATGGTTCCCAGAGGTGCATGTATGTGCTTAAATGAACAAGACTGATAGGCTTCTCTCTGCAGGAACACTCATCTGTCACTCTCCAGCTGCAGGGACATCATCTTACTAAAATGCATGAGCCACACACCAGCACTTGGTGTGGCCACATCTCTAGCCTCAACATGGCTGGCATGAGGCTTTTCTTTTAAAAACCTTCCATAATGTGCCTCT
>NW_009953217.1:499393-506899 GCF_000747805.2 Chaetura pelagica
TTCCCTTTAGTTTCCCTAATGCTGTTGCTGGATTTTCCCCTCCTCATCAATTAAGAAAACAGAAGCATCTCCTGGGTTTTGCAGTTGAGACATCAAAAGCAGGCAAACAACCCATGGATCACCAGGACAGCAGGGATGTGATGGCAGAGCTGCTCCCACACCAGGGCCTCCCATGGCCTGGCAAACCCATTCCCATGCTGCTCCACCAGAAAGTGGAGAGAGCTGCAAGCACACAGCCACACGCAACCCACAGCTTCTGACTGGCAGCTGCAGGCTCAGTGCCCAAAAGGGACCCTTCAAATAATTAAAGATACTGACAAGGAACAGCAAAAGAGAAACACACACTTTGGGGGGTGGAGAAAGAGGGAGGGAGGCTGGGATTTGGATCCATGCACAGGCCGTTCATGAAACAAAGGAGTTATTTTAAGTGTAGGCTGGAAATAGAAAACAAATTAGACCATGCAAGGCCTTTGTTGAAGACGATCTGCAAAGACAAATGGAAATGCCTGGAGAGGAAATTAAAAAAAACAAACCCAAAACACAAAAAAACCCCAACACAAAACACCCATCACGAAACCATCAGGGCACTGGGACTGCAAAGGGAAACAGGGCAGAGGACTAGAGGTGGAGAGGAAAGGAAAGGAGTGACCATCAAATGCCAGAGCACAGAGTAGGCAGCCAAAAAAGATAAGAAAAATAGTGTAGGACAGTAAAAGCAAACAAGCAGGATTAACTAGTAAGACTCCAGGGATGGAAAAAATGCTGAAAATGTCTTGTTTTCTGATGGAAGCCCAGCCCAAAGCTCCAGATACAGAAATGCAGAAGTTGAAATTTCAAAAATGCATTTGTCAGGACAAGAGGGACTGCAGAAGCACAAACCAAACTCTCCTCTTGTTCTACCAACCCCCCCCAACAGGCAGCCCAAAATGGTGTAACGTCCACCCAGGATCAAGGGCAATTTTAACTGTGAGGTGAGCGCAGACAGACTATTCCAGAGCAAAACTCCTTCTGTGCTCTCCTCTTAAGCTCCCCAGAAACTAGGGGGTGTTCTTCACAGCTCCAAAACCTGTCTTTTCTGGGAAAACAGCATGGAAGGACAGAGTTCAACACTCCACCAGCCCTCTAAGGTACCCTGCTAAGCTCCTCGCCAGCACTGCCCCCAGCACCCCATGGTTCTGCCCCAGGAGCAGGCAGAAGCAAGCAGCTCCTTCCAGCCCAGCAGCCAGAATCAGCCTGGATCCAGGGTGCTCCTTTATCAGGGGAGAAAGTTAATTTTCAAGGCAGTAGAGACTGTCTCCGGAGCACCCATTCCCATTCACTGCCCCATCCCCTCCCTGCAAACACTATACCATGTCTTTTCCACTTCAGCTGCACCCCTCTGAGACTCAATGCGGCCTTAACTGTTACCCAGCACCAATCTGCGTTTAATAAACACACACAAGCAACTTTAAATCAAGAAAAAAAAAAGCCATTCCTTGCCAATGTGCAGTAGTGACACAGGAACCATAGGACTGTGTCAGCCACACTCCCAAGTACATTAAACAGCACATTAACAACCATCGCTGTAACAACACATTATCACTGCACCCATTCGCAGCTCCCAGGAGCTAACTCCAACCCCAGACTACCCAGATAAACAAGGCTCTTAAAATGCAAGGGAGATTACAACCCACCTGTGAGATTTATTTATATGTTTTGCACAGAACACGTTGCTCATTTGATTTTCAAGCCCTTCAGTTCATATTGCTGCAGAGACAGGTCCTCTGATGTCTTGAGCACGTTCATGAAAGCAAGGGGAGTCATCTCCTTGAGATCCTTTTGTTGAACAAATTACTCAGCTCAGGAGTGACATTTTCGATTATTTACATCCTGAATAAAGAAGAGAAACTCATTTTCTGGAGTTCCTCAGATGAGTTCTTTGAGGTATATTGTACTGCTAAACATTTTCTCCTTTCACACGTTCCCAATTTCAAAGACGACAAAACATCTTCTCCTTCTAAATTATTCCTTTTCTTTCATGATCCTCTAATGATTCAGGAGTCGAAACTTCACACAAAAAATCTTTGAAGAGCACTGACTGCCAGCATAAAAGCTCAACTATTGTGACAAACTGCACAACTTAATGTCTCCATAGGAAGACATGTGCAAAGGAACAAAATTGCCCCAGGGAACCAAAACAAAGGCTGCAAATAAATTAAATGACCTGTAAACTAAGGTACTCAAAAATATATGAGATGCTATGCAGCTGTGCCATAAATATCAATAAAGAAGGGAGTAATTTGTGAGTGGAGCTGTTTCAAACTAACCCATGTTACTCTGGACTTGCAATGCAGTTGCTTCTCTTACCCAGCACATGGCTGCACCTCATACACAGGATGGGAACTCCAGTAACGCTAACTCAATTGCTTGTGATCGTCTGTCAAATACCAGCTCTGAACCCTCCACCAAGCCCTTCTCCTAATGTCCCACAGGTAATTACCAGCAGACAGAGTCAATTTTCAGCCCAGGTTAATGACCAAATTCCAGCCATTTGTTCCTGCACATTGCTGCTGCTTTCATTTCTCCCCAGGAAAACTGATGAGAAGTTCAAGCTCGCTGGTAGCCCAGCAAAAGGAGCTGCTCATTAGTTCGCAGCAGATCAGCCAGAGAGACAGGTCTAAGCAGTAGGAGCCATTAATTGGGTACGTTCTGCTTTCCTTGTCTAGGTAATTAATAGCTACTAGACAGAAAGTCAAAGCCTCTCTAGAGGCATCGGAAAAATTTCAGCATTTGCATCCAACATGTTGCATCTCGCAGAACACTGGAGGATTGGTAGTGAGGGAAGGGGGACAGGAGAACATCAACTCCTCCATCCCCTTCTCAAATACCCAAGTATACAAACCAACAGCCCATTTCAATGAGAGCCCTGGCAGGCAGTGAGTGTAAAGCAAAGGGCTTCACCCCTTCTGCATCCACAGAGGAGCCCTTCTCTAAGAAGGAGTCTTGCACAGCTCCAGCTCCCTCCAGCTTCACTCAAAGGCAAACAGCACTTTGCAGGAGCCAAGCTTTGGGTTATGTTTCTACAGACAGGCTTACAAAGCAGATGGATTCCTGATGTGTTTAATAACTGAACCCAAGCAAGTGGGTAAATGGGATTTCAGTGCTTCCCTGCCAAGCTCAGTCCTGCTGACAAGCTGTCCAAAGCCATCAGTCAGTTCCCAGCAGACCAGGAGTCCTGGCTTTCTCATCAAGACAGTTCTCAAATGACAACCTGATTATACCCTTTGTAATTTGCCTTTCCTGAACTTGGAACAATGGCTTTCAGCCTGTTGCTTAGAGGCTTCTGGGAGCCTGGGAATTAGTTTGAAGGGATCCTAGAAAGGTGCCTGAAATTCACACTACACGGATGAGACACCTCACAGGGTCTGCTCCTCCCCACTGGGAAGCAATAAGTCTCAGCAAGATGAGGTTGGAAGCCTCTGGCCACCCTACCATGTCATACCAGAGGGAGGGGAGAGTTTTGCCTCATTTGCCAGCAAAATGCTTAGTCCCTGGGCTATCAGTCCACCCTGTTTTGCAATTGCTTAATTCAAAGCTATTTATTAATAATAATTATTACTACTTTAAATAAAAACCTCAGCTGTCAACATCAAGCTATTCCTAAAATGACTCACTGGCCCATTCACTGCTGTGGCTGTATGTGCACAAGCAGGTACCTCCCTGCACCTACCTGCCCTAGGGCTGAGGTTTCCAAAGGTTCATCACCCTCTAACCTTCAGCCACACACCAGAACCAAAGAAAAACCATGAGCAAAATGTCTGATGCAAAGCAACCCTCATCAGCTGGGAGCACTTCTCTTGGGAAAGCAGAAACTCTACCACAGAGGCATTTAATCTGGACAAAACTGGTCTGGACAACAACACTGAGGATGCTGGCAGGGAGAAGAGCAGTAACAGCCTCAAACTCAAATACTGCTGTTGTGGAGCTGGAGAAACAAAACTATAGCATAATCTTTCCAGATGGCATATGGGGGGGGAATACTTAAGGATATATTTCCCAGCCCCTTCATGCATTGAATGTATAACTGGGATGAAGGCCTCAGATTTAAAGGCCCATTCACTGCTGTGGCTGTATGTGCACAAGCAGGTACCTCCCTGCACCTACCTGCCCTAGGGCTGAGGTTTCCAAAGGTTCATCACCCTCTAACCTTCAGCCACACACCAGAACCAAAGAAAAACCATGAGCAAAATGTCTGATGCAAAGCAACCCTCATCAGCTGGGAGCACTTCTCTTGGGAAAGCAGAAACTCTACCACAGAGGCATTTAATCTGGACAAAACTGGTCTGGACAACAACACTGAGGATGCTGGCAGGGAGAAGAGCAGTAACAGCCTCAAACTCAAATACTGCTGTTGTGGAGCTGGAGAAACAAAACTATAGCATAATCTTTCCAGATGGCATATGGGGGGGGCCCCTTCATGCATTGAATGTATAACTGGGATGAAGGCCTCAGATTTAAATCAGGATGATCTCTGGCTACCCACAGCAAGAAGAGACTTGGCACCTGAAACTGCCCAGGCAAAGGGAATGAGTTTCCCTTAGTATCAAGTGGACACAGGGCAGCTTAGACAGGGATAACTAAGAGGATTACCGTCCCCAAATCTCCATCACTTCTGCTTGGGCAGCTGAGCTGCTCATCAAACAACTGCAGTTAACAGCCCTGGTATTTTAATGGGAGTAGCCAATGATGCTGGGTTTCACTTAAAATAGCAGCAATCCTCTGAGGACTCTGTACTGAGACACAGACACAGCCCCACAAACCCCCAGAGCACAGCAGGGAACATGAATCCAACCAAATCACCTTTCCCTCCACTTCACACCTCACCCAGCCCCTGCCACACGGTGTCAACAGTGGTCCCATTTGGCAGGTCAGGTCTCCTAGACAGTTGTACAAACACGACTCCAGTTGGATGCTGCGTCTTTGCAGACTCACTCCTGGAGTCCCTGCCAAGCACAGATCTCGGCTTTGTCCAGAAAGGTATGGGAAAACATACTTACCCCAGGGAAAAAATAGCACAGAAGTGAAAAGTTCAGGGGCAAAAATAATAATAATTTAAAAAATAATCTCAGTGCTTTTTAAATAGCTAAGAGGCAGCAACAGTACTCCAAGTGTAAAGCAGTCACACCAGGGATTACCCCTCCGTGCAGCTGGTTAATGTGTGTGTGTTTCTGGGATTTGGTTGGGATGGAGGATTCCTTATTTTTTCATCCTTTGAGATGCAAGTCCAGAAGTATTCACACCAGTGGGTACCAATTACAGCTCCGTAGGCACAAATATGCCACTTCAAATAGGAAACACAGCAAGTTTCTGTATTTCCCTTGAAAATTCTGTAGTAGATTAGGGGTTGAAGGTGCTTTTGGACACATTAATGTGTCCATGTGTATTAATATCCATTCTTTGAACAGTAATACAAAAGTACAATGTACTTTAGAAACTTATAAAGAATATTTAAACAAAGAAACCCCAAGAAAAGGGATAACACTCCCATTTTTAAGCTGTACGGGAATTTTTATGAAGCAGCATAAGCGCTCCCGCTGTCCCCCCCACAAAGCTCTGTTGCGTGATTGACCCATGAAATTCAGTCTGATTGAACACAAAACACTCAACCACAATTTCAACTGATGCAAGAACTGCCTGCCCTGCACAAGGAGCAATGTCATCCTCCCAGCAGTTGGGAAACTGCGGGTTTCCTGCGCAATCACTGCCAGACTCTCCCAGCAGCTGACGGAGGTGATCCCACTGGAAGGCTGCTGACTTAGGCAGGCAGGATAAGGAGCTTCTTAGTCCTCCTCCCACAACTCTGTTTTAAGGGGTGTGGAATGGTTTAATTATACCCCTCAAGGCAGGAAGAAGTCACTTGTCTTTAAAACTGAGGCTTTTATTGAGTTAACATGTTTTAACAAGGTCAAGGCTTAAATGGTAAACTCTTACCCAAAGGGGAATTTGCTGTTTCCCCCCCTCACAATTCATCAGTGTCCACCATGGTTTAATTCTGATCCCTGGGTTAAAGCTAGAAAATTTACAGATAAAAAAAAAATTACCTGTAAGAAAGGGCAAAATAAACCTTCACTTTCTTTGCCCTTTCTCAGTGTCCCAGAGAAGCAACTGGCACTGGATCACAGCACCCACACACATCCTCTGGAGAGGGCAGCAAGCAGGGCAGCAGGGAAAACAGGAGGACAGAGAGGTACCTTTGTCTCCCACCACCTCCCTCCCAGCATAGGGGTGAGTTCTGAGAAACCCCTCCAGATTAAATCCCTGCAGTACCAGCAGTGAAAACAGCTGCAGAACAGCTGGCTGGGAACCAAACAATGGGGTACAGGCCACCAGAGCCAAACCCTTCTCCCTGTGTCTCCTGCAGCACAGCTGTTTACCAATTAGTAGGAAAACTCCACAAACAAACATTACAGACAGATGCTAGAGGTAAGCAAATGAATGCTGAATTGTTTGACAACATGAAAAGAGAAATATAAATTGCAGCCTTCCCCAGAATCACCTCCCAGCTCCCCCAGCCCCTATCCCAAGCTCAAAAAAGGCTTCCCTGTTTTGTTTTTACATCTGTCACTAACAAGGCAAGTCCGTTCCCACATCCCATGAACCTCCATGTGCTCATTTACATCACCAACCCTGCCACAACACTACCAAGCTTTACAAGCTCACACTCCCAAGGAAAAGCACAGCATTACTCTTCAAATATACACCATTCATCAAGACCATTTAACCACATACAGCAGAAAAGTCACTTGCTAGGCAGGAGCCCAGCAGGGACAGATGAGAAGTTCACACATGAAACCAACAGCCTGTCCTTGCCAAACTTGATCTGCTTCCTACAGCCCTGTGAGAAAGGCAGAGCATCAGGGACACCCATCCCTCAACCTGCACTTGAGAGGTTTTACTCATTATCCTCGAGCATCCCTCAGTAGTAGTTACCGACCTGAGCAAAAGTGGCAGTTTTAATTTCTCCAATCAGGAGTTTGTACTGGTTTGACTTAATTTGCTTTTAAATCAGGTCTGCTTAAACTGGAGCAGGTTTCCTGCTGCGATTCAGATATCCCATTACGCAGCTTATCCCAGAAGCCAGATCTGTACAGCTCAAGCAAATGGAAAGTTGAGCAGTGGAAGGAAAAAAATGCTTCTATACACAGACAAAGGAGCCAGATTGGAAAAAAAAAAAAAGTGTTCCCTGTAATTTTGTATGCAGAATTTACTTTTAGATTTTGGTACTTGGCTAAATAAAGGTAAAGCCAGGTTGGATGGAGCTTCAGGCAACCTGGTCAAGTGGAAGGTGTCTCTTCTTATCCATGAGGGGTAGAACTAGATGATCTTTGAGGTCCCTTCAAACCCAAACCATTCTATGACCCCATGAAACCCTGGGAAGACAACACATTTCTAGACACAAAGCAGAATACAGAGCTTAACCCACAGCTCTTCTCTCTTGCAGCAACCTTCCTCCTCTCCCTCCCTTTC
>NW_009953217.1:507149-517357 GCF_000747805.2 Chaetura pelagica
ACCTCCACCGCAGCCTCCTACTAAATTTAAATTTGGTATCCCATGCCTCTGACCAAACCATCCTTGCCCCTTTACATTGTGTAGCTCCCTCGGCACAGATCAAACAGGAAGCCAAGTCAGCTGGATCCGTGTTAACAGTCCCTAGTGTGACTGGGGCTCTGCTCTGCTGCAACAAAAAGCTCTGTCAAAGCTGCTTCCAAGGACAGTGTCCACAGGCACCAAGCAGAAGCAAGAGCATTGCTTGCTGGCTCCCAGATCTAGACTGTTCTCGGGCAAGCACAAGATGGACTCACTCCTCATCAGGAGCAGGAAGAGATCTTTTTATCAGGGTGCTCAATGTTGGTACCAAGTGATGACAGATTACACAGACCAGTGATGCCAAAGCACACAGTATCCATCCCAGCAGACAGGAGATCCAGAAGGTAAACACACCACTGCCAGATCAGCCCCACAGCTCACTTTAAGGGATCAGATGGCACTTCTGTGCCTTAAAATACATCAAGAATCATCTGTAACAAGGTACTTAAAACTTCAACACATGTAAGGCCTAAAATATAAATTCTGTCAACTTAATAGACATTACATGTCTACAGCATATTTTATTAGCTAGATGCTAATGGAGCTACAATACATCAGGTCACATTTTAGAAGTTACAAATAGTTTATAAAGACTTAATCAATCATTTAATAGGTGTTTTAATAAATGGCTAAATCAATCATTATAAGCCATAACTCTGAGTAAGCTATCACACTTTATAATAATCTGCATTATCTCCAGCTGAGGTTCTCCTATCTATGTATAAGACATGAATATGTTAGAGACCTGAAGAACAGAATACACTACCTACCATTTCTTAACTATTTGTACATAGACTTTACTGTAAATGTAGGCCACACGTGGTCTCATTTCATGTAGGTGATGTTAAATATACAGATAAAACATTGTGGAGCACTAAAAAGTAGTCCTTTGGGGTAGCTCTGGAGAATATTTAATAAGTCAAAAGCTGCAGGCTAATTTCCCCCGAGAGTTTCCATTTAGAGCCCATCACAGTGAGGATACATCACAGACAGCATTGGTTCACCCACACCAGAGAGAAAACTCCTTCTTTTTCCCTCCTCACTGCGAGCCACCAGGATATCACCTTCAGTAAATGAAGGCAGCATCTCCTCCCGAGTGCTGCCTACAGCATAACACTTCCCAGCTGCTGCAAGCACGGCTGGTGAACCTCACTCACTCACTCCATTGGCTGAAATCCTGAGCCTTAGCAACTTCCAGGGGGCTGTGAACATCCCTCCACAGGGGAGCATTCAGAGGAGAGGGCATCTGTCTATTTGGATCCTTGCTTAGCTTAGAGGAAGCTCCTCAGCAGCCTGAGGCTGTACCCAGCACCAGTGACACCCAGCTCAGAGCAGGGGGATTTCAGGAACTGCACGCTCCATGTCTGACCCACGATGGGAAACCAGGAGGGTGCTACACTGACCTCAACACTCAGCAGCAGTAATTCCCATCCTTGCTCTTGGTTGCACACACAAGCAGCCTGTGCTTTCCTCCCTACAGGGGACTTCTGAACACAGACAGGTGAGATGACAGAATGAGCCCCACATCTTTAGACAGAGCTCTTAACTCTAAGGTATTTAACGTAGCATTTCTCAGCGGATACGAGAGCAATCAAGTGCACTCCCACCTCAATGTCCTCCCCATCAAGGACAGACCACATGTCTCAACTGAGCTCAACCTGGGGCTGCTACGTGTCTGGGAGGGATGGGAAGAGAAAGGGTCAACTGAGCAGAAAGGGAAAATCTCTTCAACAACACAAGGTGTCTGCCAAGAAATGCACTGCCAGTTCCTCATTTGCTTTACTGAGGAAGTTAAAAACAATAAGTGCAGAGGCACACAGCTGGAGCAGATGTTTTTAATTCTTCACTGCTCACAATAGCAGCTCTTCTCCTGCTTGTCCACCTGCTCTCTCTGTTGCATCCAGTGGTGGAAGTGTGAAGCTGAGGGATGGAGCTGAGCCTTTCCCAGTGCCAGAGCCATCCCTCAGAGCTCCCATCCCAGCCTTCCTCATAAAACTCCCTGGGTGGGTTGTAATCAAGCTCTTCACTTGTTCCTCCTTGTCATTCATGCCAAGTAACCTTTATAAATGCTTCTTAGCACTCCTGAAAAGCAAGCCAGGCTGCAAAAGATGCAGAGAAGTCTGTTTAACATGATGGCTGACACACTAAAATAACCCACCTCCTGCAGCACCACTGCTCTGTTGGGCACACCAACCTAAAGGTTTGCTATCAGGAGCTATTCAGAGTTCAAAGTAAAACCACTAAACTTTAAACCATTTTAAAAGTCTGTGTTGCACTCGTGTGTGTGAAGGGGAGAAGGGAATAACATCCTGCCCATGACTTTAAAAAGATTATTTCAGGTCACTGTCCCTTATGCAACGAGAGCTACTCAGCTAGGATAAGATCAGCCACTAAGCAGGATTACAAATTTATCTTCCCTCAGTAGTGTGATCTTCCACTAATAATCATATCACAGAAAAGAATACAAAATATTTTCTAAGAATTGCACTTTGAGTCACCAGCAAGACACGAAACATACACACAGCAAAACACAAAACCTTTTAACAGCAAGGGTGACACAACCCACCGAGGGGGAGCACGGATGAAGAAAAACAAAACACTGCAACCCTGGTGACAACAACAGCATGGGAAAACCCAGGCAGTGCTGAGGCACTGCAAACCAAACCAGCAGGCCTTGGTGCAGAGAAATGTGACATCACCAGCCAGTTCACTCCCAGAAGCTGGGACCTGATGTGCTCTGCTTCTGATGGTATGTCCTGGTACCTGTAACTTACACCAGGGCAGTGCCCTCCTGCCCCATGACTGTAAAAATGGTCACAGGCACAGTCTAAGACATCTAGCCCCTTCAGAGGATTAAGGGTAATTTTTATACTCTCACTCCCAGCCCTAATCACACACTCCCTTGGGCCAGAGGGGCCTTTGCTTGGTGCAGAGCAGAGTCAGCTCCAGGAGCTAAGCTGGTGGAAAACTACACAACACCTCTCTGTCAGGACAAAACTGTAAACCAACATTAAACTTGCAAATAAACTTTCAGAGACCACAACTGAAATCTGTAAGCATCTAGAGCTAGACTCAAAACTAGTGGCTTTGAGGCTGGATCAGATATATTTTCCAAAATTCTGCCAGAAATTAAAACCTACATATGCAAATAGAACAATTGAGGGATGCAGACTTCCCAGTTCCCTATCACCAACTGCACAAAGACTTCAGTCTCATCTCACTAATCACTGCACCAGGCAACAGTGGACTACTTCATCAATTACATCATTGGCAGATTTGATTACAGTGCTGGTTACATCATCACCCACAAGAGATTATGCAGCTTTCCAAATGACACCAGCAGCTTCTAAATAGCTTATCTAGAGGAAGCCATGAAGAACATACATATTTAAGAAGTCTCATGCTGTTAATTTAGGGCAAAAACTTTCAGCATTATCTTTTGGAAATATCCGTACATGGACAAAGTATTTTCACATGTCAGCAAGCCAGCACATGCTTAGGAGAATATTCTGGATCCTGGAAAAATCACACACACACACTCTCATGGTGAGTGAAAGACTCTGCAACAAGGAGACCAACACTTTGCATGAGTGCAACCACAAAGAATGTCATGCTGGTCACAGGAAAATGGGCAACCTAAGATTTGCAAATAAGGGATTTCCAATAGGGAATGTGTGCACTGAACCATCATTGGGAACACGTAACCCAGGAGTGCAGTTCAGACCCAGATCCACCTGGCTGGAGAGCAGCCCTGGGGAAAAGGCCTGGGGGTCTTGGTGGATAACAGGCTCACCATGAATGAACAGTGAACTGCAGCAGCAAAGAAAGCCAACAGAATGCTGGGCTGCATCAGCAAGGGCATCACCAGCAGAGGTAAAGAATTCATCATCCCTTTCTACTGGAGGGACCACACCTGGAGTATTTCCCTCTACAAAAAGGATGGGACAGCCTGGAGAGGGTACAGAGAAGGACCACAAGAATGACCAGAGGACTGGAGGACCTGCCGTATGAGAAAAGGCTGAGAAAACTGGGTTTGTTCAGCCTTGAGAAAAGAAGGCTCAGGGGAGACCTTACCATGTTCCAGTATTTAAAGACTGGCTACCAAGAAGATGGAGAATCCCTATTTACAAGGAGTTACACAGAGAAGACAAGGGGTAACGGGCACAAGCTTCTCCTGAGGAAATTCCAATTGGACACATTAGGTAAATTGTTCACTATGAGGACAAAGACTGGAATAGTCTCCCAAGGGAAGAGATAGATTCCCCCACATAGGTCAGTTTTAAGTCTCAGCTTGACAGGGTGCTGAGTCATAAACTACAGTATTACCTAGAGAGGTTGGACCAGATGATCCTTGAGGTCCCTTCCAACCTGGCATTCTACAATTCTACGATTCTAGGATGGGAAAAACACTTTGAAAAGCATGTTTAAATGACTCTCAGCAGAAGATAACAAAGTTTAATAACAGGAACTCAAACGAGAACCAAGCACCCATGACGGAATCTGGCACTATGCGGCTGGGAACACGAGAAGGACAGTATTTTGCTGTCCCCATGCCACATACCAGCATTAGATCTGTCATGGGTAGCTGCCTCTTGCTTAGCCTTCCCTCCTCTGTGTGGACAATTTGCAGCAACAGCATTAGAGCAACCATCAAGCAGATGCTTAAAAAATGCAGAATGACGTTCAAATGACATCTATCCATAAATCAGCCCAAACCACAAACATCTGAAGAAGATTTTCACTTAATCCAATTTACTGTAATCTCTCTCTTTAGTTAAAATGACAGAAACGTCAAAATGGGACTTTACTCCTCTGTCAAAGCATCTCATGGTGAAAAGGAAAATAAGCAGGCTCTCACACGCAGCACCACTTATTAGGTTAGAAATGTCAAAACTGTACTTTGATTCTCGCTATTAGCAGTCACATCCACATGCTGTGCCCTTCTGTTCCACTTCATTTCCCCCAAAAGCAAGCACAGAGCATATGCTTGATGCCAGGCACCATCTAGGCAAAATCACTAGTTACCTATTTTTTGTTGCTGACTACCCCACACTCCTCTCCATTTGAGGGCACACCCTTCCTCCCCTAGGGTCTCTCCTATATGACATATAAGCAGATTTACCATCTCAGGAAAGGTGGTAAATAAGAGTCAGGAAGACCACCTTCTATTGCTTCCAAAAAAACAAAACAGTGATCCAAGCCTTCCCAACAGACCAACCCTGAACTGCTTTCCCCACCTCTTCATGTTAATTAGCAAACAGGATAATTGACTCTTTGCCTGGGAGCTAAGCATATGTGTGCTCACATGTATTTTTCCCGTGTGTATCTTTTTCCTCAATGGTCACAAAAAATTAAGCCATTATTCAAGAGTCCAGGAAAGTGAAAGAAAAATACCTACTGCCAGGAGCGGGGTCTTCATGCATTATTTAACGAGAACTCTGTTGGCAAAACTGGTGTTGTTTTTATATAAAAGCTAATAGAAATTGTACCTCCAGGTGTCAAAACACTGATGGTAATTCCTGCTGCCTCAGACATCTTGATGTTTCAATTTTAGCAGTATGTGGAGCCTGCAGGGAATCCAAGAGGGTAAAGTGCTTGTACTCAAAAAGAAGCAGAGAGAAGGAGAGCCTTTTTATTTCTTTATAAAGGGCTCAGGGGAACAGTTCTACTCACTGGAATTATCAGATCTGGTTCCCTTGCTCCTTCCCTTTGCTGAAAGAGGAAGGAGCAAGGTAGGCTAACAAGGAGTGATTGTATCGTGTCAACAGGGAAAAAAAAAATAAAAATCAAGGAGGCAACTAAGGAGAAGCACAAAAACAAAGAAGTGAACAGAAGATTTTGCTGAGGTGCAGCAGCACCAGAGCAGCTGCAATTAACAGGATGCCAAAATGACTTCCACAGAACGGACAAGCAGCAATGGAGCAGCAATTTTAATTATTTTTTGTTAAGTTTGTGCCTAAAAGCACAGTAGCACATGGGACACCTGCCAAGTCCCCTCCCTTACTAACTTCCAACTGCACTTCGTTACCACCCCTGGTGCCAGGGAAGATCAGAGAGGCATCTTTACCTGCGCAATACCAAAGCCAAAGCAGGGAAGCTTTAGGCTGCTCACACTGGTGCACCTGAGGCCCTCGGGGACACATCTATACATAGAAGAGCTACCTGTTGGCTTTCACTTAAAAAACTGATTTGTTAAGTTCCTGGCATCAGCAAATTGAGTCATCTCCCAGGACCTCCTCCCAGATCTTTACCGTCCTTGCAAAGTACTGCAGATGCTGGCTGATCTGCCACTCTTGGTCTTTATTCTCTGCTTAGACGCCTCCAAGGTCGCAGATGACATCTCAATGGCCTCCTCCCATCTTCTTCCCACATCTTAACCTTTTCACCGATTTCTCCTAGATTCACTTTGTATACCCCATGGTGGAAGCAGCAGCCCACCTCTGAAACCCACCACTGACAGGTGAGGGATGGCAGTGTACAGCATCCTACACAAGTACACAGGGGAATGAACCCCTCAAAGCACACCTACACTTCTACCCAGTGCACTGACTGATGCCAAGGGATTTACAACGGGATGGGTTTTTTTAATGGCTGACTATCCACCTCTCCTGCTTTCTCTCTCCTCTATCTGCACTCCTCTGCCACCCCACGACTCCTCTTTTTCTCATCCAGCAAATATTTGATACCTGGGCTACAACACAAATTCAGTGACAATTTACACTCCTTTAGGTGTGTAACTGGGAGGATGGGATCATGCAGAATGGACCCAGCCCACTGCACCACCCCAGAGCAATGACAGAGCACTGAGACAATAAAAGCTAAATAAAGATGCAGAAAGTGTCCTCTTCCTGACCACCCCTGGAAGGTACAAACTCTGGCCAAAATCAGAGCCATGGCAAAGGCATGCAACAGTAAATATGCTCTTACAAAATGTTAGTAATTAAGACACCTATGAAACAGTTATTTCAGGTCAGTGCCCCACCTTAAAACCACAGACAGTCCAGGCCATCATCCCCAAGCACCCCAGTGGGGGCTGTAAGGAGGAAGGCAGATCAGAGCAGCTTCTGGGAAAGCCCCAAGGATCACCTCATGGCCTGGGCACTCCCGTTTCCGCATCACTTCCACCAGTGGAAAGCAAAATGGGACAGTGGTGGGGACAGACAAGGAGAAAACAATAGCTCAGGAATTCACAAGCAGCTCACATGGCGTTTAAAGGGAAAAACACGACTTCTGGAGGCAGACACTCCACCAGGGACATAAAGGTCTAGGAGAGGTCCTTCATTAGGTCATGAAGTTTTTCCAACCCGGCTGCAAAAACAGTGTTGAGGAAATTCCCAAGGAAAAGTAAAAGGATGCAAGAGTGAGCCAAGGAGTGCCAGAGCTGCCACCCCTCCTGTTCTGCCTGAGCACATGCCCAGCCCTTCTCACACAGGCTCCTTCCTCCCCACAGCCCACCGAGCAGCACAGCCACCCCCTGCACCCACATCCAACATACCCCGGATCCTGCCTTGTACTCGCTGCCCTGGAGCATCGCAGGGATGGGGCAGGGACCAGGGCCTGCTCCTCCTACCCCGATCTGCATCCTGCAAGGTTTTCCCAGGCAGCTGTACCAGGGCCCCCTCTCCACTCACTAGTCCTGCTCAGGCATCACTTACAGCTCACTAGTATTTCAGTGACTGGCGGTCATCGCTCCCACCCGCCCCGAGAGAGACATTTGTTGCCTTCTTGCTCCTCCAGCCATGTCTCACTGAGTGTAGTATAAACTTTAAGAGGCAATGACCTCATCGGAGCTGGGAAGAGGGAGGTGGGGGAATTGGCTACTTGCCACCTTCTCATTTTTCACATAAAAAAAATTATTTATGAGAGACAGCTCATTTTATTCATCTAAAAAAATATACACATCCCATTAGAAGCAGCAGGCCTGCCTTGGAGTGCATTCCTTGTAAGCCACTCCTGGAGCTGCAGCCATCTGGGAACCACCAAGTGGGATCCCCAGCACCCTCTGTGCCCCCTGCTCCAAGGCATAACCCCTCAGTGATCCCAGACACCCCACGACTCCACCAGCTACTCAGGAAATATCAGGCAACAGCACAAGCATCTCCCCTCAGCTTTGTTAAGGCTGACTTCCCCTGTAAGCACAGGGAGGGACTTCCAGCTTTCCCTAATTTCTAACTCCTGCAAGAGGGCAATTAAACAGGCAAACTGTAGCTGGCGATGGGGATTTGGGTTCAGCGCTCTGGGATGAGGGCATCAGATGCTCTGTGGTGAGCAGGAACTCCAAGGCACATTATGGATTTTGCCCAGACATGCATGGCACCCCGTTTCTGAACACACATAGAGCATGTGTGCAGCACTCTGCAGATGCAGGATACACCAATCCTGCATACTCACACATTTTATATACTCATATTACTTACATTATAGATTCACACATACATTACTCATAGCTCTGAAGAACAGAACATACAGATCATCTTGGCATGAATCCCAGAGGAAGGGGAAAAAAGCAAAAACGCCTTGCAGTAACAAATCTAACTCATGTTGAGTCCAACAGCATCTGTGGTAGGACTTAGAACATTATTATGGATAATTAAATTATTTAATTATTTTGTATAGCACACCCATGTGCCTCTGATAAGGCCTGCTGTTTCAAGGAACATTTCCCAACTCAAAGGGTGCCACCACTCTCCCAAGTTTTTGCCTGTAACTGCTAAACACAAACAGCAACTGTGGGAAACTGTGGAAAAAGCAGTTTATTCCTGCCGTGTGTGCTCAACAACCCCTCACGCACATCATTTCCCCTGAGGCACCCCTGTATTCCAAGTTAGGACTAAAATGTGTTCCTGTGGGACTGTGACTACCCCTAAACAGTGCAGTACCTCTGAAGTTAAGCGTGCCAGCCAACACTGGCCTCTGCTCTCTAGAGCAGACTTGGCACAGCAGTACGGATATTTAATCTGTACACACCAAATAACAATGGCAAAAAGTCAGATTAGCACAGACTGAAAATGTAACTCCCTAGTAGGACTCTGTGCAACGAAGGAAAAGGTAATAAAAAAAATAAATCACAGCACAGTACAGCGTCTATAAGCCTTTGTAACCTCTACAGCAAGCTTGCAGCATATCAAAGCATTTTTCTTCATATCCCCTCCAAAAGCAGGCTTCATACACTCTTAGGAGCTTTACAGCTAATGTCAGAGAGATTTTTAAAAGTCACAGTCATAACATTATTTTTATTTACTGAAGGAGAAGTGAGGCACACCTCCCCCCAGCTCAGATGGCACCACTGCTGCCCCAGCCCAGCCCTCCCACCCCAGCCCCAGCATCCCCCCCTCGGCCAACACTTTCCAGCAGCAGCAAAAGCACCATCCCACGATCCGTCCCAGACAAGGGAGTCCCACCACACCAGAAGCATCCTGCCCAGAACTACAGGACCGTGACCCTTAGAACCAGCAAAACCACCCAACCTCAGAGCTTTGTGAGCAGAGTTTACCAGCAGTAACTCCCCTTATGCAACAAACAGCACAATTACGGCAGCTGCAAACTCCCACCAGCCTGACTGAAGTCCAAACACACCTCGCGCTGCTTTTCAGGCAAACCCAAATTACAGCATCATCTGCTGACTGCTCCTGGGACCAACAAACCCACATTAATTACAGGCTAAACTTTGCAATTCACCTCTCAAAAGCATGAAGCATCAGCAAAACTCCTTTGATCCCAATGACAAATCCCACTCCAGCCGATGGAGCAACGTGTGAGACCCAAGATGTTCAGGAAAAAAAAAAAAACAACAACAAAAACCAACCAACAAAAAACTTTTACTCTCCTTTTTCCTTGTTACTCACTTCCCCCCAGAAAGCACACACTCCAAGCCAAGGAGGGCTGGAGGGATAAAATCACCTCAGCAAGCGGCAGGGGCTCGCAAAACCTCGCACTTTCCCTCCGTTGGCCACCTCCGGGCAACCGCAGAAGTGTATTCTCAGCCTCCAGCACTAAACACTGTTTCTGTGTCGGCCGGCCAAGTCCCAGTTTTTCAAAGCAACTTCTTTCTGCTGTGGCCTAGTTTAGCTCTCCAGACAAAACGCCACCAAAACAAAAGCAGCCCAGCCAGCCCGGGTAGGGAAGGGGGG
>NW_009953217.1:519834-531256 GCF_000747805.2 Chaetura pelagica
AAACCACATTAATTACAGGCTAAACTTTGCAATTCACCTCTCAAAAGCATGAAGCATCAGCAAAACTCCTTTGATCCCAATGACAAATCCCACTCCAGCCGATGGAGCAACGTGTGAGACCCAAGATGTTCAGGAAAAAAAAAAAAACAACAACAAAAACCAACCAACAAAAAACTTTTACTCTCCTTTTTCCTTGTTACTCACTTCCCCCCAGAAAGCACACACTCCAAGCCAAGGAGGGCTGGAGGGATAAAATCACCTCAGCAAGCGGCAGGGGCTCGCAAAACCTCGCACTTTCCCTCCGTTGGCCACCTCCGGGCAACCGCAGAAGTGTATTCTCAGCCTCCAGCACTAAACACTGTTTCTGTGTCGGCCGGCCAAGTCCCAGTTTTTCAAAGCAACTTCTTTCTGCTGTGGCCTAGTTTAGCTCTCCAGACAAAACGCCACCAAAACAAAAGCAGCCCAGCCAGCCCGGGTAGGGAAGGGGGGGGGGGGGGTTCTTACCTAGCAGCATCCCCACATCACCTCCACGACCTCCTGCATCTTTAGCAGCCACCCTCTCAACTTCAAATTAAATAAATAAAGAGAGGCCACACAGCCTTAAAACCAAGTTGGAAATGAAATGGAAAGCCTGTAATTATTTCTCAATGCTCCTGCCAGTCTCAGCCTATAAACACAGTGGATTACATAAGTCCACCCCTCCTGTTTTGAAGCCAAAAGTATGAGCTTTTCCTCCAGCTCTGGCAGCAAGTAATAATTCCTCGTCGGCATGGCAACGCTGGCTGGCTTCCAGCAGACAATGGGCGAGTTGAAATACTGCTACAGCCTTTTTATAGCTTAGCTCTGAAAAACCTCTAAAATATTAGCTATCTGATGGCTAACCCAACTCGACAGCCTCTCCTCATTTAACCATTTCCTTCCTGCACCACCACCTGGCGTCACCCAGATGTGTGGCCCCGGGTGGGCAAGCAGCGGTGCAGGGGATGCTCCTCATCCCCGGAGACAACCCAGAGGGACTGTTTCCCATTTAATGGATTTGTTGACTTCTCACCAAGCATCTGCAGTAACTGCCACAGACTCGGCGCGATGTTTGGGTTTTTCTGGTTTTATTTCAGGCAGTTACTCAGCAGGTAGGTTTGCTCTGCTGCGCTCGCTCCAGCAAACTGCGCACAAGCTTCTCCCCTCAGGAGGAAAACAGGCAGCAAAACAACACTTGTGCATGCAATTTTGTCACTGCCCTCCCGTCTGAGCAGTGGTGAGGCTTGTGGGACTGTGCAATGTGCAGAGATGCAGGGAAGCAGAGCACTTTCCAAATCTTATCTCAGTAAGTCCCGGGAGAACTGATCTGTCCTTTTGGGACAGAGCTGCAGGGATGTCCTGGAGAATCAACTGCACTTGAGATGCCCTGCACCCTTTTGGCAACACAGGGCAAGCTGCCCGTGCACAGTTTGGGTGTACTCTGCAGCTGAACAAGTTCAAAGCACTAACTCAATCAGATGAGGAGAAGACACTCAAGACAGCATTCAAGTCAATAGTGTTGTGAAGACCACTGAAGTTAAGGAGCCTCAGATAGAATTTCAACCAACTCCTACCAAAATGAGCAGCTAACACAGATACAGCAGCTACCAAGATCATGTGAAGTTAGTATTTACCCTTAACACACAAAGCTGCCCCAACTATTTCCACACCCTGGCACAGACCTCGACCACCCCAAGGCCAGCAGGTCCACCACACCAGCCTCATTTACACCTCCGAACAGGAGCTCAGTGAGTGCCACTGCCATGTGCTGGCTCACTGCAGCTCTGAGTAAAACTCACCCCAAGGACTGGGAGATCCTCTGCAATTCGCTGAATTTTGCAAGTTAGCAAATAAGCAAGGAAAACAATAGAAATTAAAGAGAAAATTAAAAAATAGCAGAGCCAAGGCCACCACAAAAATACAGTTAGCTCCCTTCTGAACACTCAAAATAGTGTTGCCAGCATTCACGATCCAGCCCCGAGTCTGGCAATGGCTCTAGGAAGCCCCAAGGCCCCTGCTCTGCACCAGTGGCTGATGACTCCACAGCCAGCCCTCCACACACAGGCAGCCCCCAGCCCCCACCATCTCAAGAAAAGGCTTCAATGCACGACCCATGGGAGTTTTTAACACTCGAAAAGCAGAAGGCAAACAAAAAAAAGAACATTCATTCCTAAATCTCATTAAGTCGGAGAGCATGATTATGATTTTTTTAATGTGCAAAGGTGATAACATTGCTTGGAGCTCTAGTTCAATTAATTATTTTATGGGGATAAACATACTAGGAGACACTAAGTGCAAACCATAAAGGTTCCTTGGTACCTGGCAGACTTGCAGCTCCTACAAGGCTGCACTTCCTTATGTCACACAAGAGCCTAATTCTCACAGCAACTATCTGAAAAGACTCAAGCAATCGGCTTAGCACAAACCAGGATGCAGCAAACCCTGGCAGACACTGATTCTTACAGCAAAAACCTCCAAGACAGCCAAAAGTAGCAGTCATTGCTTCAGGTCATTAAATGCACATTGTGCTACCACAGCGCCAGGCAAAGCCATGCACAGGGAACAACCACGACTGGTACTGAGCAGCCACCTGAGCCCCCTGAGCTGAGAGTAGGTTGGGATAAAAGACATAACCTTAAATCTCTTCACACTGTTTTGTCAGATGAAAACTCAGGGGTATGTGTCAGGAACAGCTGTGTTTTCTAGGGGAGAATAATAATTTCTTGTTTTCAGTGGATGATTTTCTGGGTTCCACCCCAGTGAGTAACAGGCAAACAAGCTACAGAGAAGTGAAACCTAGGGACTTGAGGAGGGATGGGATCCAGCCCTGCCCTGCTGAATGCTGCAGCCACACGGCTAAATTCCATACTCTGCTGCTCCAGTGAAGCTTCAGTGGGTCTCAAGGACACCTTCCTGAGCAGATCACCTTTGATCCCAGTCCTGGGATCTTGGGCCTTCTAGGCCTTCACCCTACAATCTCTTTTACAACTTGCTTTTACCAAGAAAACATCTAAGAACATGGCTACAAAACACTCTCTCCCCATTCTGAAAAAAAAGAAAAAAAAAAAAAGTATTTGGGATAAACAAAAACTGTGTTTTCTCCTGGGTGTAACACACCTTGTGGATGTGCCTGCAAAGACCCTGCACCTTCCACGTAGGCATCAGGATCCTCAGAGAAAGGAAAATAATAAAGTCAGAGCTAAAACCTGTAGGAAAACTTTACTATGCTTACTCAGACCAACCTCCTTCTCTGGGCAAGTGACATCCCCACCACGACCCCAGACGCGCAGATGTGTGATCCCAGATGAGGAATAACAAGTCACAACTACAAAGCCCCACTGAAACTTTAAAATGGCATCACACTACACAGGCTCCTCCAGCTTAAACCCTTAATTAAAGAGACTATTCTTTCCAGTGCTGGAGCCACTCCAACTCCCATTGTTAAATTTAAAATAAAACACTGCAACCCCACAGCATCTGTAAGACATTAAAACATTCAATACTGACTCCTTTATTCAGCTTTAAGACCTCATTCAATAATTTTTCCTCTCAAACCCCAAATCTAATCAACAACACCTCTTACAGGATGCTTCTTTAAAAAATGAATCTCCTGTAATAATATCCTTGACCTTCAGCAATTTAAACCCGATTGAAACCACTCAATCCCATACAGCCTCCAGACAGACTGCAGGACCTGGGGGCATGCAGCTCTGGGTCAGGAGGAAGCTGCCTCTGTAGTATGGAAGCCAGCTCCAAATACCACCCATTTATGTGCAGGGACAAAACAAGGAAGAAGGCAGATGTGACCACAGAAATCACCATGAGCACAACAGAAATATAGCAGAAAGCCAATTTTGGTCATTGCTAGTAACACTGGAACCACAAGCCAGAACCTTGCTGTTATAACCTCTGTTATTTCAAGGTGGGTCATCACTTCTGCTCTCTCTGGACAAGGAGCCACTTGCAGCCACGTAAGAGCTCTGCTGCCAGTGCCCATGGTCTGGAAAGTACGTGTCCAGCCATGGCAAGGGATCCAGACTTGACTTTCCTGATGGATCTGGGAAGAGAACTTGGTCCAAGCACCAACATCTGCAAAGTCATCAGGAAGAAATTCTTCTACATAAGAGTAGTATGGTGCTGGAATAGGTTGCCTAGGGAAGTTTTTGATGGCTCCTCCCTGGAGGTGTTTAAGGCCAGGTTGGATGAGGCTTTGTGAAGTGTGGTCTAGTGCAAGGTGTCCCTGCTCATAGCAGGGAGGTTGGAACCTGATGATCTATAAGGTCCTTTCTAACCTTAAACATTCTATGAGGAGCCTCCATTCACTGCATGGGGAGCAGGATTTCAAGCCTAATCTCCCTTTAGCAGCATCTGAACATGTGCTGGCAGACCATGACAAACCTCCACATTTTCACAAAGTCCATATAACTTTAACAGGACTGCTGGTATTCCTTCTGTAAGAAGTTTCACAGCCACAGGAATGTTTTGAGGTGGCAGGTGGAACAGGATGAGACCCAGAGATTACCAAATTAGAGTGCAATTAATGAAGTTCACATATGTGTCAGGTCTCCCCTGCAACAGAGGCATGCAAGGAGGTGACCTGGATGAAAGAGGTAGGTCCACACGGTGTGTCGATATCCCCAGAAAGCACAAGCTCACGTGTGTATCTGGATTCTGCTCTGCCGTGCCTAAAGTGCACCTTGTTCTCATGAAGAGTCTGCCTGGAGAGGGGTACCAGATCAGGGGCCAGTTCCCAGCAGCCAGCCTACACACAAGACTGCACAGTCACTTTCATCTCTGTTTGGGTGATAAAATCTTATCTGGGCTATGCTCACAGGCACTCCTGCCTGCTTGCTCAAAGCAATTCTGCTGCACTGAAAATGTAAAAAGGGCAGTGAGCTTTGCAGAAAATCCCACTAAGTTATCTCCAGCTGTTCCCGCAGATAATTAAAATGTTTGGTCATGCATGCTTGAAAGTTCATTTAAAAAATTAAGAAAAAAAAATAAATCACAAAAGCCTGACAAGTAGTGGAAGTCGGTTTGTTTTATCAATTCTCCCCCACCTGCCAAGTAATTCAGCGGTCACAGTAACAAATCATTTGGCCAACTCAGTCCTGTGGGCTGATCCCACCATGCAGTTCCCAGCCTCCTCTGCCCACAGCTGGGTGGCCAGGGCTAAACCACCCTCTTGCTCCACAAGTCAGATCCTTCACAAACACACCCAGCCCCAGGTAAGATCACACACTGGGTATACCTGTCTCTACTAGCGGAGCCTGCAGCAGAGAAAAAGCTTTACATGAGCCCAACCATGTCTTTAGGAACAGGTTCCAACCTTAGAAAATGCTGCTAACACAAGCAAAACAAGGAAGCACGTGGCACATACGTAGGAACACAAAGAAGGGAGGAGACAGGAAAAAATGAGCCATTCAAGGATCCGTGCAAAAGCTGGCACTCCCAGGCAGTCCTCCTCCAACTGCATCAAGAAGTCCAGCAACACAGTGTATCCTATGCACTTAAACCCACGGCAAAGCAGACCCAAGATGACACACACCCCAAAATGGCACATGCTAAGTAGCTGGGAAACGAGAAAATCCACACTAAACAGCTTACAAGCAAAAAAAAAAACAACAAAAAAAAAACAAACCACCACAAAAAAAATCAAAACAACACCAAAAAAAACATAGAAGGAAAAAAACCAACAAATCAACCCAGAGGACAACAGGGGAAGTATTTCATCATGCCTTTAAAGCAACAAAGTAGAAGAAAAACAAAATCAAGAATCTGATCCCAGGTCGTGCTATACCAGTAAGAGTGTTCTCTGATTGTTCCAGTGAGGTCTGGACCGTGTCCCTGCCAAGGCACTGCCTAGGCTATTTTAAAATAAGTTTCAAAAGCATAAAAAAACTAATCCTCTGAAAGACATTCTACTCCAGTGTGCAGAACCCTGAGTATCTTCCTAAGACTGGAGGGAGAGTTAAGAGGCTACACGGACAAACAGACCCTGCACACAAAGGAAAAACATGGCTAAGATATTCAATAGCCAAGTCAGAAAGCAGAGCAAACCCCAGCAAGACCAGGGAAGCAGCTGGCTCAGGCTGGGGGTGGAAACAGGAGACAAGAGCAGCGGAGGCACAGAAATCACTCTTGTGCAAGCCAAGCAGCAAGGTACTGATTTGAGGACAAGTGTCCAGCCACTGATCAACGGAAGTGGTAGCCATGGGGATTTTGAAACAAGGCTGAAACCCATCAGAAGTTTCCCATTTATTTTTCAAGTCAGGGAAAGGTAAGTCCATAGCCATCCAACCACCACACCAGTCCTCTTTTGGAGAATTCGACATTCCCTTATTTGCAATCTGGAACAGAAATATCCCACTAAGAGAAAAAAAAAGGCAAACAAGTAGAGGGCTGTAGCCTGGTCATGCAACTCAGATGCTTTCCAAACACACAGCACTGCTTTCTGTTTATTTTCAGCTAGAGCTTGCCCTGTGCATCCACCTCCTACCTCCTTCCACTTACAAACTGATACGGCATTTAAGATCTCTGCTGGCTCTGCCCACTACATCCTCAGTGTGTAAAACAAGCAAGCTATGACAAACGCTGGGTAAACCCAGTCACTGCAACACCACAAAAGCCAAGTGGCTGAGGGGTATTGCAGATTAGTCATATGCTTCAATATTTTGTCCCCAAGAGCTCGGCCAATCCATTTAGCAATAGAGCAGGACTCCAATAATAGACACAAGGATACACAGAGATAAATGTACACAAGACCAAAATAAACCCAGCCTTGGTATAATTTTAATACAGGAGCTAAACTGGGAAAAGATAAATGAAGACCATTTCCACAGTCGAGTCAAGAGGAAAATTTAACTCCCAACTACCCAAGAGTACACACACACACACTGAAACTGGATGGGAGACTGTCAGAAAGCAAAAGGACTGGATGAGCTTTAGTTTTTAAGCAAGTTTTCCATTACTTCAAATGACACAAAAAAACCCAACACTTGTTTTCCAGGGCAACAAGAAGCAGATTTTAAGCAACTGTGCATGTTCTCAGACATCACATGCCTGCAGCTTTGGGGCCAAGATCCAACTCAAAAAGTTGCTTTCAGCTCCCTGAAAGCAGTGCAGCTTTGTGACACTTCATTTTGATCTCTGTGATCTCAAATTAAAGCTTTAGTACACTCATACGCAGCTACAAACTCCTACATACATTTTTCCTTTATGAGTTTCAGCCTGTCTCCAGTCTACACGGTTAACCACACTCCCCCCCCCCCCCCCCCCCAGCCTTTGCCATTGCTTTAGAAAACAACCTCTGGTGTTTAATGAGATTAACTATTTCCCCGTGGAAGTTATCTGAGGGATAACTCTTCCCTTCCCACAGGAATATCCAGAGGAGCCTCAAAGATTTCACAACCTTAAGCTCTGTGTCATCACGAGTTACACTTTTGCGTAAACTATCATCATCTGCATGATCAAATGAGAACACAGACGCAGGGGCTGTGGGCCAAAGGGGAGCTAAGATCCTCTGATCTGACCTCTGACCAGATGTTTCCAGCCCACAGTTTCACCTAGAAGCTCTCAGATGTTCCTAAAGCCTCCAGGCATAGAAATCACCATGTTCCTCAGCCATCTGCCACAGTGTTCATCACTTTACCTGCCCATCCAGCTCCTCCCACCCTTAACCCTGTACACAACCAGGTGCTCCTTCAAAAGGAGCTCCAATATTGCACAGAAGTGGCTTTGTAACTGTTCATGCAGGCAGATCATAAGCAAAAGGATGAACGCATAATTAACTGCTCAGAAACCCTGTCCCTACCACTAACTTGAGGACAGATAGAATGCTTCTAGACAGCACCTAGACTTAGAGTTCTTCCAGTAAAGTAAAGCTGGACCAGGCTAAATTTCATTGCATGTTTATCTCTGCTCAAACCAGATGGGAGAGACATTTTATAGCAAGCCCTGGATATCTGACACACTTTGTGGAAGGTTCTTCATCAGGCACACAAGATATAATGCTATCTAGTAATCTGAGGAAACATCCATGGGTTTTTCAACCTCCTCTAGAAATCGAGATTCAACAGGAAACCACAAATACACCAGGCCATTAATTTTTCTTTACCAAATGCTTCCAGTCATGTCGCAATTTTAACAGTAAGCAAAATATTTGGGTTCTTTCCAGTTCTTGTGCAACAATGTTCCTCATCTTTCATTTTATTTTTTAAATAATCTGGCCGAGATTTTTTAAAGAGTTTAAAACAAGTTAGGAAGTCAGTGTGAACAGAGCATACCCTCCCCACTAAATATTTACCCCCACCCCCCCAGAGGTTTCTGTATCACATAGCAGAGGTTCTGTACAAACAACAAAGTAAAGACTTTTCCCAGCTAAAAATACAGCAAGCAGCCTAAGAAATAAGAGCAGAACAACATATCTACTGACACAGGCAACAGCAAGCTAGCTGAACCACATAAATAAAAGTCTCATTCAAACATTCCCCCCCTCCCCTCCCAGCACCATTCCAAGAGAACAAAGAAACATTAAGTCTTACTTTCCTGGTGTATATTTGATCAGACCTTCTGTTAACACAATATGACAACAGCAATGAAGGGAAGAGTATCACAGCTAAACAACCGTCTACCATTCCCCTTCCTTCTGCCGAGCCCTTGCTGACGCAAGGATGGAGCAGCTGCTGTCTGTTTTTAAACAGCTCCATATTTCATAAGAAGCTGCTGATTTCTGAAAGCATGGAAAACCCAGCCAATGGCTTACAAAATAAGAACCAAATGAAAGCAATTCAGGACACACTATTTAAACATCGTGTCCATTTGCTCAGCTTCCTTCCAACGTACCATCACAGCTGAAATTCGTAAGATGAGTTCATCCTCTGTCTCAGCCTACTCAGTCATCACCACAATTTTTAAGTATTCATCTAAAACAGAGCAGAGGACTCTCACAAAAATCTATCCCATGTCTCTAGGTAAGAAATCTTGAAATACAGGAGAAAACAGCATGTGTTCAGCTTGACACAAACACAGAAACTACTGCACAAACACAGAAACTACTGCACCAAATTAACATTACCCTCCCCAACTTTTGTTTTATGCTGCTGAGGGGCACTGCATCAACTTTAAACGGTTATTTGGGATGGAAAGACTTTCCCAGCCATACAGCCTGAATTTTTGAACACTTAGCAGAAAAAGATATATAGATATTGATACTTATTTACCTTTAATCAGGGATGTATGAGATATCTGGGAAACCTCTCCTCACTACTGACATTCCACATTTAAGTCTTTAAAATCTACATCATAGGATACAGGTCACTGCATATTAGGAACTTGGAAGAAAGGAGCTTAAACCTTTTCTGTTCCACCTCTGCAGGTCTCACTTAGGTTGTTAAAAGTAATGGGTTATTCCAGGTGAGTCCCTCCTGAGGGGCTTCAGATGTCTGCTGCCTCCTTTCTAGTTAATAGCTGCTGCAGCTCATAGCTGCAAGAATAGTGCTTTTTCTGCTGTTTGTGTCACATTGATTAGCTTAGATATGGACTTGGGGAAGGAGGAGAGAAAAGAGGACATGTGCTGGGAGGAGGATTTAAAAAGAAGGAAAAAAAGGAAAAAAGGCTTTCATCTGCTCTAATAATTAGCAGGTCATGCTGAAAGTGATCAGCATCCCTTTAAATCAACTGTGCATGAAATGTGCAGAGCACTACTCAGGTCACTGCACCCATGCAAGTCACTTAGTTATATCAGTCACTAAGACCCTGTGGTTTTCCAGACTCCTCTGGCTTCATAAGGGCTCTGGCCAAGACCCTCCTACTTTCACATTTCCACTCTGGGAGATGGGGGTAGTACAGCTCACCAATCCTGCCACTCAGTCACAAGGTACAGGTGCCAGGGCCAAGCAGGGACTAATTAAGGGTTTGCAAAGGACCTTCAGTTTCTCTCGTAAAGCAGTGCAGGAAAACTGATTTCAAAACATCTGCCATTCCTGGAGAAAACAAACTAGGTGCAAGAGCCTCCTGTTGATCACTGGGAGGTTTTCTCAAGGAGACCAACAAGAAAGAATCAGACTCTGCCCCAAATGTGACTGACACTTTCCATAATTCATCACTGTAGCGGCTGTGCAGGTGTCTCTCTGCAATGCACGGGCTGATTCACACACATCAGCCTCCCTTCCCCAAAGGCACTGCTAGCCTAGCTGGAGGTCCCCAGGAGCCCTGCCCCTCTATCAGACAAGCTCAAATACTACACTGATGACACTGCCTGGGATTTAATACATAAACCCTAGCGCAAAATTAACAGCAGAGGTAGAAGAGGGGGGAGAAAATTAGCAAACCAGTAAGAGCTCTGGTCCTTTGGGCTCCTTCCCTTTCCTACATCTGCTCTTGCCTTCAGAAAATCCAGTGTTCAGCTCCTGGAGGGGTAGGGCCAGTTTTGCTGGAGCACAGGTCCTTTAATAAACCTGTCTTCCTCAGCAGAGGTGAAAAGATGGTTATGACAATGATTAGTTATTCCCCTGATATACTCAAATCCTTCTATTAAGGACATATTACCTCAAAGGTCAGTAATTGGCAGTCAGAGCCAGCTCTGCTTTGACAGCCCATCTTCAGAGCACACTAAGTGCCTGACCATGTCCAGGACAGCAAGAGACTGCTCTCAATGTGCTGCCTGGAGGGAGGATGTGGCCATGTCTTTTCCAGTATCTTTAATTTCAGCAACTTTCCCTCACTTCAAAATCATCCTTCCACCTCAGCTCAACACTTACCCCCAAACTGACACACACCTCAAAGCACTTTTGTTTGAAAGAATCTCAGAAAGATGGAAATTAAGACATTACTTTCAAACAAAGCAATGGGTTAAATTCTCATGCCTTCAGTCACCAGACATGACATTGGGCCCCAGAGCTTTACACCCCAGGCACTCTGGGAAGGACAGGGAACAGTCCCTATGAGATCAGTGTGGCACAGGGACCAAGGATAAAGCACTGGGGCTTGTCTAAAACAACAGCAGCATAGCAAGAACCTTTGCAGGAAGGGGAAAAAAACCAACCTATAAACAGCAGAGACTGAAACTACCCCAATTCCCTCCATCAGTCTCAGTAAAATAAGGAACAGCAACACTGCAGCAGCCTCAAGGAACCATCAGGAAGGAGCCAAAGCAAACTGAAGTGTAAAATGCATCCCCCATGGTACCAAGGTATTCATCTGAGAAAGGGGAATCTTCCTGCCAAGAGGGCAGTGTGGAGTACCTCAATGACAAACCGACAGCAATTATTAGAAAGGCATCATCCATACATAATTTTGAATTTAATTTAATTAGGCACCCTGCTAACTTCATTACTTATTTAACCGGACTGCTCATTCAATTTAGGTTACTACTGTTCCAGATAACTGTTCTGGGCCCCACCTC
>NW_009953217.1:531332-536222 GCF_000747805.2 Chaetura pelagica
AACTGTTCGGGGCCCCACCTCAGCAGTAAACGCGCTGGAGGACGCATTTGGGAAGCAGCTCAGCACAGGCTGCAGCCCCAAGCCCACACATTCCCCTGACACTCAGCACCTCCCCCGGGACAGACACATTTACATGTCTTAGGTTTAATGCTTTCATTTTTCTACCTTAATGCAAAGAAGTCTAGAGGAACTCAGGAGGGAAAAAGAAGGACAAAAAAAACCAACCAAGCCCCCAAAGCAGATTTATCATTGCAAATGCTTGTGCACACCAGTCAAAGCAGCAGCCTCCTACACAGTTTCCAGAGACTTTTTTTATTTTTACCTGAGAAATACCCAAAAATAATAGTGTATGGGGTTTGGGGGAAACAGATCAGAGCACTTTATTTGTCACCCAAGAGCATCCTTATAAAACCATCACCTCCAGTGCATGACACATCAGGTCAGGACAGAAATCAAAAAAGTCACACGCAAGCAACTGCTCTTGCAACACTTTTGGGGCTGGGGAGGTCAGCAGCCTGAAGCTGAACCTTTCACACCAAATCAAACCCAGAAATGGAGGATCTGTCCACTGCACGCATCCCCCTTCCCACCACTTCAGGCAGCTGCATCCCTCCCCATCTGCCAGCTCTTCCTGCCCCCTCTAGCAGCTCAAACATGTCAGCATTTACACAGTCAACCTCAGGAGGCTCCTCAGAGGACTGAGTCAGAAGTCTCAACTCCTTGCCTGATCAGAAGGGAAGCAGCACCATGGCTGAAAACTGGAAAGGAGGAAACAGCACCTCAAGCAGATCCCTGAAATAGCCTGTCGTAGATAGGAAAACACCTTAGCCTCAGACAGCAAGGTCTGCCTCAGAATATCCATATATATATATATATGCATGATTGGCAGGAGTAAGAGTGTGAAATGGTATAGACACTAGCTTGAAATCAGCTAACGCTCTGTTGTGGATTTTTATTAATTCCTTCCGTTCAACATTCCTTCTTTAAAAGAAACTGCTTTCAGTATTCTAAGCATCCATTAAAAAAAAAAAAAGCTGGACAGCAGCACAAAACCAGGAACACCCCAGGGGGCCCTCACATCCCCTGTGCAACAGCCCTGCCCATGCAGAAGGGCCATCACCTCCGTGCAGGCGAGCTGGTTGCGCAGCGCGTGAAGAACGTCATCGCCTCACGCAGTGTCTTGGAGACAGTGTTGTGACATCCATTTTTCACACTCCAAATTAATTCCAGACCCCAAAATCATTTTAGAGCTTAGAAGTTCAATGTAATTTGCTCCAACCAACACACAGGGCTTTTCCAAAGCATGAGAAGTTCAGAGAAGCAGCCTTATGAACAGACCATTGCCTGCTTGTGCTCTCTGGGACCTGTTACATTAACGGAAAAGATCCACCGGTAGTGTCTTCTACTTTGAGGTTACCTGGTAAACAGAAGGACTGAAACCTTTGCCACAAAGATTAGCAATTTTGTCACGAAGCCAACATGTAGTCAACAGCAGTAATAACCACAGTCACTACAAAGCCTTCAAGGAGAACCAGCGTCAGCAGAAGTGACAAGTTTTCCAGCTAACTCTCATAAAAACGAAACTTTGTTTAGCTCAAAACCCCACGCTGATCTTGTGTTCAAGATGCTCAAAATTAAACCTCACACCAAGGAAAAGAAAACCTAATTTTCAGTTTCATTAGCATGCAGCCTTCCCCAAGTGCAGTTTGAAACATTTGCCTTTGTGCATACAATTCACAAAATGATTTGCACAGCGTTGGGGGAAATGTAAGTGCTAGAGTTCCTGTCAGCAGGGATAGAGACTCAGTCTCACAGCAGAGCCACTTCTCCTGGCCTGTCTTCAGAGACGAGTGGCAGAAGCTAATCGTTGCATCAGAAGAACAACCAGGCTTTGCTGTCTCACTAGGGATGGGGTTGAAGTAGCAATGCCAGAATTATTCCACCCTTCATAAGGTGAAAGGATCATGTAGACTCCAAAGCAATAGAGGATCTTGGCAATTCTCATTTCCTACAGCAAACAGTTCTCATGGGCCTCTTGCAACCTCCTCTAGCAGGAAGAGGGGAACTTCTAACACCTAATCGCTGACACTTAAGAATGTGAAGCTCCAACCATCAAGTTGACACCACAGCAGGGAATGCAGCTAGCAGGTATACAGTTGCATGCTCCCCAGGGTGTGGATTTCAAGTTACAGTTTAAAAAGACAAGAGGAAACTAACCTACAAAAACAAGCAACTTTATCTGGGATGTATTTATCCCCACATACCGTGTGGCCACACCATAATGCAAACACCTGTGTGGATTATGAGCTTCTCCTACACCAGCAGTGTTCGAGGCACACTCACATCTGGAATCCTTTATGTTTTAAATGCTACTTCTGCCTTCTCCTTGGTGCCAAAATGCCTTGAGGAAACAGCATGTGGATAGGGGAGGGAGAGGAAAGGAGCACGACAGTCAGTAAGGTACCAAGAGACTTCAGATATCACCACGATCAACACAGTAGACAACATGAGGAGCAGACAACCACCAGTGTGCACTAGAGGCAGCAAACGAGGGAAGTGCCATGGTCTGTAAGAGGGTCACACTAGGTGAATGTTATTATTCTCTTATGGTTTACAATAAAAAAAGTAAATTCACATTACTCCCAAGCAAACCTCATGTAGTTTATTTCTCTTTGTTTGCTATGTAGAGCTCTAAAGCCAAGCAGCGATGTCTCCTGGCCAACTTATGTTATTCCCACACAATTTACAAATCTAGGCTTGTATCTGGATTTTTTCTATGTGACAAGAGCTGCAATGAATTTCACAGGAAGCCCCCAAAGCACACAGCACTTCACAACACCAGGCACCAAAAAGTGGCATCCACGGCCCCTCACTCTGATGCCACTCCAGCCAGGCTGCTGATTAAGGTCCCTTTAAAGAAAGAAGTTCATAATGCATCTCTCCAGATGCTCCGGGAGACAGCATGAAAACAAAGGCACACAGCTCTCACTCAAATGTTTTCATCGCTGCTTTTATTTAAGGTCAAAGTAAAACCAAGTGAGCTGCACTGCAGCACTGACCCTGTGCATAGGCACTTGGGTTCCTCGATCCACTTCTTAAGTACCCCCAGAGATTTTCAAAGCACCTGAGGACATGCACGTAAACAAACATTTAAAAGGAGATGCATTTCAAGAGGATCAGCAGCAGCTCTGTAAGACACTTCTGCATGAGAAACTCAAGAGAGAGCACCCAGGCAAAACCTTTGCATCTTCAATCACACCTGAGTTGACCTTCCCAACAGGCTTGGCTCACACAGCATGCCCCTCATCTTTACTCGAGTTACCCTGGCCAAGCCTGGAGTGACCCCAGCTACCCTTTCAGCTCTTTGCTTTCAGTGCCTAGCCTTCAAAGAAACCTGACCCAAAGTCCAGCAAGGTTAATGGGCAGGCAGGCATTGATGTCAGCGAGGTCTCTGGATTAGGCCAGTGCAGTGCTTGCTTTATTCTTAGAATCAGTGCGGCCACTAGTCAAGACTGACCAACACTTTGCTGTCTTGGTCTTCCCAAGGACCCACCTGTCATCTGCACGCACCCCTGGCAGGGCTCAGGCAAGCAAACACCAGTCATAGAAGGCTTTTTCCATACCTTCCATACTGGATTACTCCAGAAGTTTGCAGAGCAGATGTGTTATTTACTTTCAGAATTTAATTCTAAGGCAATTTTGGGGCTGTGCTCCAGAGACATTTACCTCTTGCACCAGCCTATCCTGCCACAGACACTAAGAATTAGGAATCTGGTTATTCAGCAATCCCCTAGTAGGGGAAAAAAAAAATAGTTACTAAACCCAGCTCTTCAAGACAAATTCCCTGACATAAGAGACAGGAGTTCTGAGACACAAGTACTCCTGTGCTCCCCTGCCAGTACACCTGTTTGTTTGGATGCCAAATACCAGTGGCTCAAAAAGAGGTATGAGCCACCCTTCCCCCCACTTCTTTGGAAGATGATAGACGTATCTGGTTGGGAAGCTGAGCAGCAGCACACAAAAAGGCCTTGTTATCATACTCATAGCCCACAAGTAAGACATGCCAATCAGTCACTTCCAAAGATTAAGTTCTCATTAGACATGAAATAGGAACGGATTGTGCAGACAGCATTTTTGGTATTTGGGTATTAAAGTGACTTTTCTACAGCAGCAAAAAAAACCCAAAGAGCCTAAAAGCAGTCCCAGGCAGCATGTGCAAGCTCAGTAAACGTGCTCAAGCTTAAAGGGAAAGAAATAGAGAACTGCTCTCCTTCCTTCAAAACAGAAGATGCCTTTGGTGTGCAACTCAGCATGGAGACCCTGCAGAGGCTAGAGACACTCAGCACTGCATGGTCAGAAGCATTAGGTGTTTCTCAGAAAGAAGTACCTCACTAACAGCAGCAATACTGTCCACTCCAGGAGTCTTAATCAGAGGTTTAAATAAGTCACTGCATCAGTAGAGGTCCACCAGTGCCACAAAAGTAGGAAGAACATGAGGAGTCAATCACTGAACACCTACTAGTAACTATGGCACTAATTCAAACACCAATAAAGACAGAAGGTGGTCTTCAACCAGCCCTTAGTCTACCTGTAATGGCCCTTGAAAAAAATAGTGTGGCCAACAGTTCATAGAACAAAGCCTGAGGAACTAAAGCATGTTACCAAGCCACAAAACTCAATATTATTGTGTTCACAGCATCAAACCAACTAAGCAAGCTTTTAGCTGCCAACACTGCCAAGCTCTGCCTAGCACTGGTGCTGCATGTGCTTCACAGCATAGTGACCACCCCCACAGGTGATGGCGTCCAGCCGCAAAGCCCATCACAGCTGAACCAGGACAAGGTCACTGAGGGGAGGGAGCTCTAGAGAAAATGTAGGGCATCGTTGGGA
>NW_009953217.1:536787-556480 GCF_000747805.2 Chaetura pelagica
AGGAATGTGGCACAAAGGTAACTGCTACAGCCTGGGGCTGCCAGATGAAAGCAGGATCAATACTCCACTATGTAGTTTAACCCGTTTATTAGGGGGAGGAGGTGGAGATAAATGAGTATTTGTGTTGCCAGAGGGTACACTTTCACCCCAATCTGAGTCAGCCAGATGCGAGTTCCTGCCCAGCAACACCAACCCAGCCAAATGATTTCTGCCTTACAGTTCACTTAACCACAGAATACAAAGAGCCAGTAACCCAGCAGTCGATAATGGAATAAACTATAGGTCAGTGACCAGGGGAAAACACACCATTTACAATTATTCCAATATTGACATGCACAGGAAACACAGGCTTGAATTCTTATTTATTTATTTTAACTAGCCTATCTGCTCAGAGGCAGAGCTAAACCAGCTGCTAAAATAGCAGGTTAGATTCTAGAGGTCTGTGGGTAAAATGCAGACTGTCAGCACACACCCCCACCCCTCAGGAGGGCACACCAACTTGCAAGCAGGGGTGAGCACACACATGGTCAGCCACAACTCGGGGCGCACGCACTTGCTTATCAGTCCATCAGCAGGCGAGGGTCAGGGGGCACCTGGGCACGCAGCACAGCCCTGCCAAGCTGCCTCTGAAAGCCTGGCCCCGAGCCAAAAGGGAGAGCACAAACTAGCTGAAAACACTCAGCCAGAAGCCCAGCCAGGCTCATTTATTGCTTCATTTCCTCCCAAGGCTGGTTTTCCCCCAGAAAATGCTGCAATGACAATTTGCACCTTAAGATTAAAAAATATTATGGCTCTCTAGCAACTGAAAACACCCAGAAAAGCCCTTTCCCCTCCCAAGTCCAAGAAGCATTTCTTCCATCACACAACAGCAGAGTGAGGATGAGGTGACACCACCAATCACACAGGCACCATGCAGAGAACGCCTCAGCTGAAGTTCATGCACTGCCACAAAGCAACCTTATTTCCTCAAAATAAAACAAGGTGATGTGAATTCAGTGGGGCAATTCAGACAAGCAGTAGACTCCAACCCTGGCCAAGGCAAGCATAACCAGCTTCACCAGGTGAACGAGAGTTTCTAGCCTTTAAGATCAACAGAAGTATTTGGTATGATCCCATGCTCATGCCCCACCACACAAAGTTAAAATTCCACACATTTAGACAGCAGGATCTCAATGCCAATTCACCTTCCTTGCAGAGGTGGCTGCTGCAGTCCTCTGGCCAACCTCCCTGTGCTGAAGGCAACTCCAAGCACTCCTGGCCTGTGCTGGTCCCACCGCAGCCATCGCTCCCTGCCATGGGTTGTTAACTAACCTGCCCAGGCTGAGGAGGGCAGCACTAGGAGCCTGGCACTGAACCACCACTTCACAACAGCAGCAAAGGGAATGCTAAGCCAAAATTGACAGCTTTTCCATGAAAGCACCAAGGCTATAAATTATACTGTTTCCCCAAATCCCTTTTTTGTCAAAAATACCTGCTTGCCAGAGGGATATGCCTTCAAGGTTGAATTTAGAGCTCAGTCAAAAGACCAGATGAAGAGCCCTGGAGACCAGCTCGTTCTGTTTCTCCTGCAGCAGAAGTGAAATAAAGGAGCAAAGATGGGCTGGGCAGATCTCCTGCATCCAACTGAGGGGCAAGTAACCATCACAAAGGGCTGCAATGAAGTTCAGCTTCCCACCCCAGCCATTCCTTGGCATCTTTCTCCCTGCTGCTAACAAGCTCACTGGGATTCCCATCAGCAGGAGAGGCACCTGCCCATTAACAACTGGACTCCTGCCACCAACTCACTGCACTGTGCCACCTTGTGCCATGAGACAGCTCTGAGTGCCCATCGCCAGCTTGGCAGCTCCCAGGGCTGCCCCGCTCCCCTCTTCAACAGGATGAGAAAGTGCAGCCTTTATTCAATGTTTGTCCCTGCCTCTCCTTTTATTGAGAAATAACCAGGAGCTAAACAAATCCCAGCTACCAATTTGCCAACACAGAAAAGCACCTCTACTTTCAACGTTATTTTTTCTTCACTTTTTTAAAATTATTATTTCAGTGAGTAACAAAGCCTTAATCCAGGCTTAATGAAGCACTGCAGAGCCTGGCTCAGCTCACTTTGGCTACAAGCAAATCAATAGCTTTCTTCTATCTTTCTGCTCTGCTTGGGAGGGAAAAGGGGCCACTTCTTTCCCAGCCAAGACATCTGCACAAGGCATCTATGTGCTATGAGCCAGGACCCCTCACAGGGAGAGCTGAAAAGAGACGAAAAAGTGCTTTGGCACAGCAGATCCATCTCCTCTCGCCCTCATCTCTGCTGGCACTGCCAGTGTGTTTCATGTGGGAAAGTTTTCAGCTCCAGTTTGGCCTCCCAACCACCATCCGTTCTGTACTGGTTAGTTATTCATGGTGGGGTGGAAGGCAGTGCAGGGGGAAGCCACTTGGAGCAGAGATTCAGATGCAGGGACTGCACAGGCCTCTGGTTCTACCCAGGCAGCTGTTGACAGAGCTGCTTAAGCATAAGCTTAAAAAATGAGGCTCAGAAGCACTGGGGAGGAAGCATACAGGAAAGCCAGCCCTGGATTCAGGAATGACTCAGAGTAAATCGATCAGTCTCTCTGTGCCTCCCCACTAGAAAAGGGTCTAGAAGCCAGTAGAGAGATTAAGACAATATGGTCAAACATAACAGACCCAAATACTACAGTCGAAAAAACAACTCAAGCAGATCAACAGGCACAATCCTTCCTCCCCCCAGAACAACAACAGACCTGGGAACACCTCAGCTTTCAACCTCCTGCCCAGGCAAAGCCCCATAAGAAGCCAATAAAAATCTGTCCCAGGTCACAGGAGGGATGCTACCTTCCCCTGCTTTTCCTCTGGGAGGATAAGCACCAAGCCCCCAGTCCGCAGCCACGGGCATCGCACACCTCCCCCATGTCACAGTGCCAGGCAGCAGAGCTATGAGGAGACAGCTCAGTTCAGCCCTAACCTCGAACCACCTCACCAAAGAAAAACCTTCAAGAGCTGGCCAGTGGACAGGCATAGGTTTGCATTGGTTCACTTCCAGACCTGGTGGACTGTGCCCAAAACCACCCTGTAGGTCAGACGTGCATTCACGGGTGACTGCAGTTCTTGGGGAACTGCAAGACATCCACAACAGCACCTGTGCAAACAGCCCCGGGCTGGGGAGCTTTGGCCTCTACAAGGTAAGCCTGGAGCAGCCTTTCACCTCCACCCCTGGGCCATCCCTAGGCCACCTCCTGTCTGGAGCAGGTAAAACCCAGCTCCACACTGCATGCTCAATCCTGCAGAAAAAGGCAGCTGACTCCAGAAGACCAGTCACCAGCTATCCCAGTGGTAAATCAAAAAACCCACAACTTAAAAATAAGAGTTCTCACAAACCCGTATTACAAACATCAACAGAGCTGTGTTGATCAGAATAGGCTCTGCCTTGTTATCCATCATGTTTACAGTACATGTGAATGCTTTCTAAGGAGCAGATGCTTTTCAAGCTTAGTAATTCAACCATTTAGAATTGAGCAGTGAAAGACCCCGCACACAAAGAAATAAATGCAAGCACAACAGAAGCCTTCTTGTTGATTTTCTACTTCTTTTCCTTTAAATATAAACTACCAAGAATGCCAGAAATTTTTGCTTCTGAAGAAGTGACAGGCAGAGAAGATGTCTAATAGATGGAAAGCATTTAGAGAAGGAAAAACAAACAAGACGACCCTCAAACATATTCTTGTGGGACAACTTCTGAAAACCACATGAATAAGTAATACACGTTTCCCTTGAAACAACAGCAAAAGCTTCAATGGATGACGTCACCAGGACTTGATCTCTGCTGCAGATCAAATGCCACACAAGCAGGAAACAGCTGACACACAGCTCAGCCCAATTATATACAGTGCCCTTTCCATAAAGGGCCTTCTCTTTACTGCGAGCAAACTCTCATCTTCAGCTCTGCTCTCTTTGCTGGCAACCAGCAGCACCTTCTGTCCCTCAAAGGAAGAAAGCAAAGCTGGTGTTTGTGCACTGTGCCACCCAGCCTGAGGAAACACAGAGCTGGCGTGTCTCAGGGTGTCTAACCTCCACCCTCCCTGCAAGGATGCTCAGCAGCACAAGACAGAAAGCCATAGAACATCTGATGGCTAACCGTGGCTCCGATTAACATCTGCCTGGAACATGTCACTTAAGGTCCCCAAACCTCAATTTCTCCATCCATAAAAAACAACTCACAAGTGAACAACACTTTGCCACTGCGAGAGCTAAACGGAAACATTTGAAAAAACATCTTCCAAGCATGGCATGCACCTTGGTACCCTCCTCAGGGCTCAGGCTATGAAGTGTTCAGAGTGTGAACTATCTGCATGACATGCTGAAAACAGTGCAGCCTGCTGTTAGTGCCCAACACAGAATATTTTCTATGCATCCATCTCATAATCTCAGTCATTCACACCATGACTAGTTCTTTTACTCACACATAACCACCTAAGTTTGGCATTTACTGCATTATCACTACAGAGAAATTACTGTAGGGGGTAAATTAATTACCTATGCAAAGCAGACTAAGAATAGTCAGCAACATAGTGTACCACTGCAACGCTTGACAAAGCCTCAAACAGAACTTCCCTCGTGCAGAGGATTACAAGCTCTACCCACAAAGGACTCAAGTGTCTTGCCTTATCTTTATTCCATTTAAAAGGAAACACACTTTCCTGAAAACCCGATAGAAACATGCCTTTACAGACCAAATGCAAACGGATTAATGCCTTATCAGCAGTAGGCTTGAGGGGAGGCAAAGACATACTCCTCCTGCTGCCTAGATATTCTAAGATACTTTTAATTAAATTATAGAACATCATTAGCTAATGAAATATTCGGGTCTGTCATTTCTCAACCCTCCTCCTCCTGCTGCTTTGCAGACCCCCCCAGTCTATGCATGCACACAAGCATTTCAAAGGCAAGACACAGGGACTACAATGGGAATTGTATAAGATAAATCTCACTACCCTTCCCTCCTCTTAGGCCAGTCATGCCCACTCACACTGTTCTGTGAAACAGAGCTATCCTTAGGTAGGGGAACACTCAGAAGGAAACTCAACCATGTCAGCAGCCTCATTAGACTCCTTCTATACACAAACCTGAGCAACACAATTGTTTGATCCCAAAGGGCACATTTTCCTGCTCCCAAGGATGCATGCAAGCACACTCACCCCTGTCACTCCTCACAGGCAGTGTGAGACCCTCCAAGGGAAGCAGAGACCCCCAGGTTGCACTAGTCTGTGTGCAGGCAGATGTTGTTGGGGTTTAAATGCCTTACACTGGCCCAGGGGTTTAACAAGTATGTACCAGAAGTTGCCTTGTCAAGTTGTGGATTGCCAGTGCTAAATCCTGGGAGCAGCGAAAGGGATCTGCAGACAGAAAAACATGTCACAGGGTTTCTCTCCTGCCTCGCCCTCTCCATTAGCCAGTGCGTGTTTGCTTTTGCTTCTAAACTTTGCTTCTCTGTGCAGACAGTCTGCTATGAGAGGTATGTGCTCAGTCCACAAGTATCCTGAACTTTTCTCCAGCTCTAGAGCCTGATAGTTGGGCATTTCCAGCTCAGAGACCCAGGCTGTGAAAAAGGACTTCAGCCCAGCAGAAGTGAAGTAACACCAGGCACCAGAAGCAGCCACCTTCTGCATGCCCTTCTCTGAGCACAGCAGCAGATCCCAGGGTGTCAGAGCCAAGGGGGACCTCTGCCTCTTCTCCCAAGAACAAAACCACCCAAAGCACTACACCTTTGAAGCCACATTTTTAAAGCACCAGAGAGCTGCAAAGCTACAGCACAGCCCTCTCAAAGCTCTCCTGTCCATCTGCACACCGCCAAAGAGACCCTGCCCTGGTTGTGCTTTAGGCAGGCCAGCTCTAACACTCAGCCCCTTTAAAGTCAGCTTTTCTATAAAATCTTTATTCTACACGAGAGCTTTATACCATACCCATCACCACATTCCCTGGATGTAGATAGGCAGCCCAAGTAAACAGTCTTTTTCCCTTTTCCAAGGCCTCTAACACCATGTCTTGCAACTGTTTGCTGCAGCTCTGCACCACAGCATTCCAGGAAGAGCCTGTAAGATGTCTAACACACAGACAAGCTTTCACTTGGAGCAGCACCAAGCACAACGGGTCCTCAGCAGGCTGTGGATGCAATCAATGATAATACAACAAGAAATGCTCCAGTTCAACAGAAGCCCAAGGGATGCAAAGAGTTGAGCAGCGTTTGGTGGATGGAAGTTATTAGTGCATTACAAATAGAACAGAAATTCAGGAAGCAGTTATCTCCAGAAAAGAAAGATTAATTTCCTTATGATGCTTGCAAATCACACTGGTAACTCCAGATTGGAAGAGCTGGTGCTCAGCACAATGAAATTAAGCATGTTGGATCACACAGGACACCTGAGAGGGTAATAGCAGAAAATTAATGGAAGCATATGTGCCTCAGGCAGAGTACTGGAAGACCAGCAAGAGAGCTGTGCTCAACTACACTTCATCATGATAAATGAAACCCACTGAACATACTGCAAATGCAAAAATACAGTGATTAGATGTACACCGGAGGTTCAAGGTCTTAAACATTAATTGGTTTTCTCCAAGACCATTTCTCCCAGCCAACACAAGCACATGTATAATCTCCTTCAGAGACAAAAGGGCACAGAGAAAAACAATCATAAACTTTTGAAAATCACTGGACTCACACAAGGATTTTATGCCTGGATCACCTCCAAAGAAAGCCTTCCAAAACAGCAAATGAAGCGAAGCCGCAGAGATGAAGCAACCTGCCACTTAACTCTGTGCTGATGATCAAGAGTCCAGTACCCAGGCACTGGCTACCACCCCATCAAGCAGAAACCCTGAGACAGGTGTCCCCACTTCAGCATTATCAGAGTGGGATTCAGGACAGAAAGTACAAGGCACTAGGATGGGACACTAACTCTAGCCAACACTAATTCAGCATTTAAGGAAAGCCACGTCCTTGTACCACGACCTGACTGCTCCCACCACCCTGCCATGTTGCCTTCTTTCCTCCACCAGAGCATCAAGTACTTTGCTTCCACATTTCCAGCAATCTGTACATTTCACTGATGCCAACTCTTTCCTTGCAAACCTAAATCTTGTAGCCTTCCTATGACTCGCCTTCACAAGAATGCTAATTAGGTCTTTACTGCCCCCAGGCTTTCTGAAAGAAAAGAGGCATCTGCCATGTGCACTCCCACTCCAGCAATGTTTTCCCACTCCAGATCAACAAAACAAGTGTGTTACTTGGTCAGTGACACGCAGAGGACACAGCTGGCTTTGTAAAAAACCTGGGGCAGGAGCTGCATCACCTACCATATTTCACATTCCCAAATGCCACGAGGTACATCTGTCCCCTCAGAAGAGACCACGTACCTCGCGAGAGGCTGCAACACCTGCCTCACTGTGTGTTGGGTCCTCACTCCAAAGGTGCTGGGTTTCCTCAGCAAATCCCTGACAAACAGGGGGCTACCATACTTCTCTGCCCATACACAGGCTTTCCAGCCTGTATGATACCCTCCTCAAGACACCATGGCACTTTTAGCAAGAGGTGCACAGAGCAAAAGGCAATCTGCTTCCACCAGTTGGTCACACCAATTACATCCACCTAGAACTGCCCTTCCCCAACACAGCCTGTGCCCAAGGAGATCCAGGTTTTCCAGCCAGAGAACCAATGTACAAATGGCTGCCAATCACCACCCCCTGTCACACAGCTTGTTTCTCCAGTTCATGTCAGCTCTTCACTCCCTCCTAAAAGGGAAAAAAAGGCATTTCCCAGGACCAGACTGTCTCCAGCTCTCACATACACAGGAACAGCCACAGAGTAACACGTGGAGTGGACTTCTGTAAGAGATCCATCTTCTGCACAGCCCTAAGACAACAGAAATACCCTGCAAATGTCAAGTCCTGCAGGTCCCAATTTTTGGCTCAATTACAGGAGAATACAGCCCTCCCAGTCAGACTTAGGGAAGGTGTTATCCTACTTGCAGAGAGGAAAAAAATTACCCTTACACTGAAGGGCCTATTGCCAACAACAGTTGATTCAGGAACAGGCACCCAACACCCTGACAAAGATAACCAGGCAAGTCAGCCAGAGTTAGAACACCAATTCTCCCAGCTTCCAGGAAGGTAAGCCACTTTGATGCTTCTTCGGAGCTTCCTAATTCAGAAGATGGCTCACAGTCACCATTGCCCACCTCCAAAAAGGCTGGAAGTTCTCCATAGCTAATCCGTATTGTACTTGGAAAGCAGAGAGCTGAAACATAAGGGAATATACTCAGACAATACGAATCTGGCTTCGAGGGAAGCATTTCAGAGCTAGAGAAATTCTTTAAATGCAGCATTTTATAAGCAGGATAAGTCCTAGACCATGTGGCAACACAACAGATCTGTGTGCAGCTGCTGAGCCAGCTATCTCTTTCTAGGAGCAAGACTAGTTCTCTACATAAACGGGCCTTTAAATTTTTTTATGCCAACTGCATGAATAGAACTTTTATGGATTCCTACAGTGACGCACAAAGACATCCTCAAAATTTCAGAGCTGCTCAGTAAGCCCACATGCTAGCTGCCTTCACTACAAAGTTCAGACTCCATACTAAGAACTAATTTTTTTCTTCCAGGAAGCTTGTCTCACCAGGGATGTTCTCCTGTCTCCAATAAGTCAGGATTGCTGGTCAAGTCTTGTTAAGACCAAATAGAGCAGACTTTGCAGCTTCAGTTCCCAGAGGCTGCACCAGACCCTGGTCCACTATGGTCTTCCTCAGACCACTGCAGAGGGTTTCTTTGTCCACACAGTGTGGCTCCAGAGGCACAAAAGAAACAGAGACGTGTGTAATCAACAGGCCTCACCCTTGCTGCTCTCTTGCTGTCCCTACTATTTTTCAAATGAAACTTTTCCTTCCTCCCTCCCTCCCCTTCTGCATCCCTGGCAGCCCAACCAACAGCTGCAACCACACTAAGCTGGATGTGGCAGATTGTTCTGCTCTGTGGAGCCGACCATGCGGTGCTCTGGGACAACTTGCCAGAGCCAGGACATCTCCACGAGCTACTTTTGCTGGCATGACCAGGGCTTTTCTGCTGCAGCTGTGAAGCTTCCTCAAAGACACTCTCCCAACCCAGTGGACCTGATCCAGAAGCATGGTTATGAAATACTATCCTTCACACACAACAGCTCAAGTCCCCACAGGAGAGGCTGCTACCCCAGGAACACACCACGTGCAGTCCCAGATGAGTGCTGGGAAGACAGACAGCTTCAAGGCATGAAGGGAATCAGTCCCACTCCTCTTTCAGCAACCAGGGCACCAAAATCATGCTGAGATGGATTTCCACTGTTACCTCCAAGGAATGCATCCCCCTTGTGCTGTGGTACAAGAGGTTTACATCCTGGTTCTCCTAAAACTGGGGGATGCAGCCCAGTCCCACAGAGCAGTGAGAGCACTTACTCTGTGTTGTGTACTGCTGCTTCTAGCTGTGCTTCTTCTGCAGAGCATGACAGGGGAGCTTGTGGTGTTTCCAGGACACATGGGAGGTACAATACTCAACGAACACCCAAGACATGACCACTACAGGGAAGCATGGAAAAGCTGGATTTATGTGAAGGCTGAAGAATCCCAACTGCCCTGCTGAAACTGCAGGGATGGATGTGAGGAGCACAACTATGGTGAGAAAAATATACATTCTCAAATGTGTCAGTGTAGCTGAGACACAGAGAACAATCTGTACTGTGCTTTCAGGAAATCCTCTCTCTTTTCCATATTCATACAGTTCCAAAAACTCCTACATGACATCCACTCTAAATCAGTGAAAGCTATTACAGAACTCAGGAAATGCAGACAAACCTTGAAGACACTCTTGCAGCATATTCAATGAGGCTGATAGTTTATCTACCTGACACTCATCTCCCCCAGTTGCCTTCAGCAGCTCCCAAGAACACAGAGAGACTTCCTGGGACTTTTTCCACATGTACTACCCAGCATCTCTCACTGCAAGTCCTGGATTTCAGAACTGAAACTTAAATGTAAGGGCATGGGAATAGAGAATACAGCAAAAGAAGCAGCCAACATCAAGCACAATCCTTCCATTTCTGTACCCAACAACTGCATCTGAAGGAACTGTGCAGTGACAACCAAGCCTATCTACACAACAGCTACGGGGAAACCCCACTGCTAAAGCAGGGCAGCCCTCTCAACTCACCCCATAACACTCCACAGGCTTTATCAGTCCCACCAGCTATATGCACAACCCACAGCTGCTGGGTTAGTGCACAGAAACCTGGCAGGGTATGCAAGAAATGAAGAAAATTAATACTAGTCAGGTTGTTTGCAAATCTATTTCCCTCCTCACCTCCCCGGTCTCGCTGAGAACAGCTCATTAGGTGCCTGGAGAGCTGCCAAAAACAGATGGGCCTGAGCAAACGATGCTGCAGTCCTGCTGGAGAGATACCTCACTGCTGGGACCCACCAACTGGGCAACCAGCCCCACTGCAGCCTGCTCAAACCCCTTCACCAACCCCCTCCCCGAGATGGCAGGTGAAAGTGGTGCCTGCAAGAGATAAAAAGGGTAAATATAATTCAGCCCAACATGCACCTGTCCTCCAGACAAAGCCCACTCCCGGAAGCCAGGCTGTGCCTCTCGGCACACAAAGACGGGTCTAAATCTGTCTGTAATAGAGCTTTTCAGGCTGACTGAACAGTAATGTTCACAAGCTGCTCCCCTCGAGGGAATACTGTATCTTCCTCACTGCATTACCCCAATCAGAAAGATCAGTGAGCAGCTCAAAGGCACCGGTGGAAGAGGCACTGCTGATGCGATTCCATTTAGAATCTATCAGAATATTTTATTCCTCCCTTTGAAAGCGACAGATTAGGTATTTCCACATCTCTTTGAAGTCTGGCAGAACAATTCACACCAGTGGACCAAACACCCCTTGCTCCTCATTCCTCTTGCTGTGCCAGGTACTGCAGATGGGAGAAAAGCCTCTTTGAAAGCCCCCCAGAGTCACCCGAGGCAAAGCCACCTCTGCAATCAAAGGCTAAACTCCCAGCCAACAGGTAGTGATTTCTCTTTATCACAGCAAGGTTTATTTCCATCCCAGCTTCTTTATTTTTCAGAAAGTCTCCTGGAAAAATTAAGTGTGGTGCACCTCTACTCCAAAAATCTTTCCTTGGCAGGTGCTGGGTCCCCCCTCTATAGCAGATGCTGAAATTAAATGCAGCCTGCCTGTTTATTTCCTTCTTGCTGTGGATATGCACATCCTTGCTGAGCTCTGGAAGCAATTTGTTAGTTGGGAAAATATAAAGAAAGATTTCTAGCCCCTGCATAAACAACAGCTGGTGACAAGAGGGGAAAGACAAGGGTTGGAGAATTTCTCACATTTTATTAAAGTGTCTCTCAGTGCAGCAGATCAGACAGAAAGCACAAACCCAAACAAAGAGATTGAAACAGTTTAATATCAAAAGGGTACTGGGGGAGATTGGCTGAGGCATCTTTCCATGGCCAGGCCCAGAAGCTCTGCCAGCCAGCCTCATCAAGCAGACACAAATACACTCTTTGCAGTTTCATGGTGCAGATGCCTCCCAGCAAAAAGCACTGCCCAATATTGGAAAAGGAGAGCTCAGGCTGCTGTATTTGCCAAACACACCTCTGGTCTCAAGTCTGAGTGCTAAGAGAAATAGGATCTTTCCTCATTTCATGTGCAAAAGGGGAAAATAAGCAACTCAGTCAGTGCTTCCTCCAGTCTGGAACACAAATTGATAGGATCATGCTGATCTAATACAGAGGGCATTCCCCTGCAGATTATAACAGTCTCAAAGTAGGTCATGCTTGGCCTTGAGTTTCTCAGCAAGCCCAACTGACAGATTTCTAGAGCGTGTGTAGGTGCATGTATGCTTCTCCCGTTCCCTGCAGCAGCTCTGTGTGACACTCTTAACCAGAAAGCAGATTAGTTCACAGACAGGAATGAAGTCTCAGGGCTGGATGTCCATCTGAAACAGTGAGAGATGGAGTGATTCCAGCCCAGTGACCCTCCTCTCAGCATGCTAGCCAGAGCTGACAGCTGTGGCCAACGGCATTACTCCTGCCCCAGGTTTCCAGGGGAATAGGGCTGGAATACTGACCAACCAAACATTCCTCCTGCCCCAGGTTTCCAGGGGATTAGGGCTGGAATACTGACCAGCCAACACACCACCTGCACAGGGGAAGCAAGTGTGGATGCTAACAGGGCCAGCACCACGCTGGGCCAGGAGCTCAGCTCTCCAGGACAGCAGGGGTGTTCAAACCACATCTGAAAAAACATGCATTGAGATTTTTGTGTCCACACAGGGTTCAATTCCTCTCTCACACCCTTCATTTCCACACTGGCTTCAGCATAAGCAGCTCATACGGCCGTGGCTCTCAGCCATCCCTACTCTGGGGGCAACAGTAGGCAAGGCTGCTTCTTCAACTGTAGCTGGCTCCAGGCTCACCTTCCACCCAGCCAACCTGCTGCACGTATCAGGCTGAAACAAACCAAAACAAAGAGACCTTCATGAACCTATGCTCTGTACAACTACAATCAGGACTCCAGGTGCCTCCATTTCTTCACCTCTTTACCTCTATCCTTATCGCCTGAACACAAGACCCACATACAAGGCACCACAATGAATGAATGCAACCAAGATCCCTACAGTAGCTTGATTTGTCAGGACATAAGAGGAACATATCCCTGTTCTCCCTTAATCATTCTGAGGCAGCTACAAAACAAAGCCCCCACCCAGGCAGAATTGCTTTTACACCCTTGCACTCAGAGCCCTTCCCATAACTTTAATTTTGGATCCTCTCAGCTGTCACAGCACTTGCCTCATTCTCCAAGGACTACAAATACAGGCTTTCTTCAGGGTCCTGGACTGTTTATGTGCAGAGCAAGGAAGAGAATTGCATTTGCTGAGGCTATGAATGATTTATCATCACACTGAATGCAAGAGGAGCGGGGTCCCAGGGCTCACTGCATGACCAGAATCTCACAGGCAGGCTGCATCTGCAGAGATGTTTGTGTGCACTCTTCAAATCATCATTAACCATCAGGACCCTCAAGAGGAGCATTTATTTCCTTGGGATTGTAAAGGAGACGGCTGCTGAGAAAACAGCTGAGCAGGATTTAGCCCCATTATATCTGTCTGCCTTGCTCCACTCTCCCAACCCTCCACCTCCCAGTTTAATCTGGTTCAAAAATAGAGATAATAATGAAAATTAAAAGGAAATAAAAGAAGAGGGGGAAGTGTGGTAGAAAGCACAGGCCAACTGCAGGTCATGGCTCTGGTTGGTGGAAGCACATGCAGCTGCACAGGGCAGGTTTTGTATTTCCAAATACTCCCTGGTCTCCTTCCCCAGATTTTAGGTATTCATTCCATTCTCCAGATGATTTGTACAGCTCTGAGTGCAGGTGTTATAAACAAAAATATGCCCACAATAGCCTGCAGCTTTCAGCTAGGAAAACGGGCATCAAGTACTGTTAATGAAATGGCTTTGCATTTCCCAGCAGTTCTGCATTCTCTGGAGACAAGGCAATTAAACAAATATACAGAGCAAGAGCCCAGCCTTGACTCCATCTATGGGAGTTTTGCCACAGACAGAAACGAGGCAGGAATCCCATCCCATGGACCTCCCCCAGATACACAGACTGTAACCTAATATTACGCCTCCCGTTAGGGGTTTGATACCAAGAGACAACCATATTTAATACAGTACTCTCTGTCTAGGGATAAAGCAGAATGGAGCCAGCCATCAATCACTCTGCTTCTCTCTCCTTGTAGGATTACACAGACCAACCCCACTGCTAGGAAGTACTTATAAAGTATTATTTTAGTTCTAGATACTGCATACTTTTTATAGTTACTATATTCCGGTATTTTCTGAATACTGTATTTCCATGCATACAATCCTCAACTCAAATCCACTCATTAAAAAAAAGTACTACTCCCTTAAAAAACAGTCCTCACATTACCCGCAACTCACCTTGGGTCTCCTTCCCAATTATGCAACACAGTTACCTCAGTAAAGGCTGGATCCCACCAACCAGGAAGGAAATGAGAGCAAAGAAGAGGGAGGACCAGACAGTCCCAGAGTAAACCTCCCCTTTGAATCACTTCCTCCCTCCTCCCCAGGCAACCCATGGATTAGATGCATGATAGTACAGCAATTACCCCCTTCAATTACCCTAAAGACTCAGGAAGAATTAATTGTTTGCAACAGAGAGCTCTCTTGCCTGCTCCCCATGAAAAGCTGAGCCCTTCCTCCATCTACAGCTAACCTACCGAAATCTGTACACTTTGCAGACCAGGACTAGCACTAGGCAGTCAGCTTTAATTTCCTTGGAGTCCTCCAAATGCGGCAGGGTGGCTCATAGCGCAGTCATCTGCCACTGTCTTTGGAGGTTTCATTGCTTCTCTCCCCCACCCCAACACACCCTTTGTGTTTCACAAAATGCAAGCAAGAGAAGGGAGCAGTGAAACCTCTCTCCAAAACCATCTCCTCATTTCAAGATCATGGATGTGGTGCAGCACCAGCCTGGAAAATAAATCCTTGCTCCCCACCGCCCACCGTGCTTCCCAGGGCTGTTTCTCCAAACAGCACCAGACATCAGCTGACACTAGCAATTACATCCAAATATTGGATACAAGGTCTGTTATCGATCTGTTCCTAGAGGGAAGGACAAGCTACCCAGTAAAAAGGGGTGTCACGTTATTAAATTCTGAAAGGATAATAACCCAACACAGAGGGCACAGCTGTTACTGGTACATTTCAGGCTACGTTTCTGAGCCTGACAGGGAGCAAAGATCATTAGAGCGCTTCAGTGTTCAGAGACAGGCCTAGAAATTGCAGGAATAAATTAACATATCCATATCCAAATTATTGGGCTAAGGGGGCTGCAGTTCTGCTGGCAGGAATTGGCCTTGTGCTGCTGCCAGTCACTCCCAGCAGCTGCTTTAACCTCTTGTTAGCTGGTACCACAGTGCTCGAGTGGAAAAGAAAAACACTTCAGCCTCTCCAAGCTGTGCAGCTTTACCCCTGAGCAGGAGTTTTAACAGCAAAGACTCTCAAGGGTCCATGGAAAAGGCATAAGGGAGGACAATTTTCTCCTGCAGTAACCTGAGACTGATGTCCTGGTGAAGAACAGCGACAGGCAGGTCTGTGCAAAAGCCTGGATCAATCCTGCTGCAAAGGAAAACATGGCTCAGGTAAGCAAACAAGCCACAGCCTTTCAATATCAGCAGCTCAAAAGAATAGGAGAGTTTAGCCAAGCTGCTGCTGAAAGAAAAAAAAATAACCAAGAAGAGTTATCGATTTTTATGAGCTTGGAGTCAAGAGAGACATAAATTATTTGCAAGGCAACAGAGATGGCAGATTTCTTGGTCATTTCACTGCTGCACCACACAGAATTAAGAGCTCAGATATCAGGCCAGACTGTCCCACAGTCCAGCCTTTATAAACAGCAACCAAGATCTCCAAAATGGGTGCCTGAAAGCATCACAGGTCACCACTCGAGTCACAGCTTTGCAGGGCACACCAGGGGTTACAGAGTTGGACAGACAGAACCACAACCGACAAATGGTTTCATAGCATACTTCAGGGATGTTCCACCCCACTGCAGACAGCAGGTCTCCCTGTCTGCATTAACAAAATTACAAACATAACACAATGAATTAGAAATTAAATACACCCGCATCCCTGCCCAAGCAGACTTGGCTGAGGAATCCAAGTCCCTCCAATCATCCTGAAAGGCATTTGGAAATCAAGGTGAGAAGAGCCCTACAGATACTAGTTTTCATCTCAGATATAAGTCTGGGTAGAAGAGTTGAACTGAAGAGCTCTGCAAGGTACTCCCAGCTTCATCACAAGCCTCAGGTGCAGCCTCTGGCAATTCATCTCTCCAGGTTCCTTTGTAAAACAGAAAGAAACACTTTTTTCTCCCCTTGTGAGAGAAATGCATTGATGCACCCAGATGCAAGACCAGCAGAGGCCAAGCAGTGCCTCAGATCATGAGCTCATCTGCACAGCTCCACGCACCACAGCCAACCTCTACTGCCCAAAGAAAGTGGCCCCTTAGATCTGCAGCCTCAAAGTGCCAGGGACACCTAGGATTATCCCATCACACACACAGAAAAGCAAAGGAGTGCTGCTGAGCACGCCTGGATGGGCTGCGCTGGCAACTGCCTTCCACTGCCTCCAGTAACACCAGCCCTTGGTCCTAGTTGATAACTGGGGAGTGTCTGGTAGAACCTCTGAGCCAGGTGTGACTCCAGAGCATGTACAAGACCTTGGCACTGGAAAGAATCTTGCTTTTTAAAGCAGATTGGAAACTTCATACCAAGATAAGTTTTTACAAAATCTAGAGGAGGAAGATCAATATTTTCTTTTGTTAAGTAAGTCTGGCCACTGTGAAAACACTGGAGCAGCAGCTTAGAAGACAGTTTTTCTGTTTATCCACGCCACCAGAAGCGGAGGCAAGAACAAAGGCAGCTGCCCTTACCCACCACCCTGACATAAACCTTGTCCAGGATCCTGAGCCTTTAACTCACAGAAAGGGAAGCATAAATCTCCCTGTGCTTGAGCAGAAAGAGCTGGATGTTTTAAGAAGTGGCAGAGGGGAAACAAGTAATTTCTCTTCACCCTCTCTGAATTCCAGGGACTTGGATGTCTGGCCAGTTGCCCATAACAGCACCTAACCCCAGCGCAGTGTTGCAGCACCAAAGGCACCCAAAACCCTGCAGGACTCTGGAGCCAAGTGTGGGTTTCCAGCACAAATCCCACATGCTCTGTAGCAAACAGGGCAAGTGCCCAGGATCAGAGGCATGCTGGGGGAAGGCCTTCATGCCGAGCTGTCTCACACTAATGGCCCCACAGCGGGATCTGGCAGGCAAAGGCAGCCCCCAGATTTAGCCAGCGCCGCTTGAGTTTCAGATGGTGCAGAACAGCACATTGATCCATTTATCGTCTGTGGGTTGCCATGGAGACCACAAGTCATTCCCCACCATCACCACCACCCCCCCGCAGACCTCCCCACTGCTTTTCAATTGATAGCTGGGCACTGGGGAAGCATTTGCAGGACTGTGGAAATTAAATCCACACCAGAGAAGCACGGGATTCAGAGCAGACAGGGCCAAGGGTCCTCAGCTTGAGACAGTCTGTCCCACTCTTCCCCACTGAGCAAGTCCAAGCAAAGAGTCACTCTGAGCCTCTCACACAATAAATATTACTAGAAACTACCAATAATAAAGTGGGATTTTAATGCCCCTCTCTAGGTTCCCCTCTGATACAGTAAGTGCTCACAAGGTAGAAGGAAGGGCTTCCCACTCTGCAAATACAAGTGTTAAAACAGGCTTTGGAGCATCCTGGAGTGTAATTTCACCAGCCCTGAGTACCAGTGAGTTCTTGCTGTCCCCAGGCAGGGCTGCACCCAGGAAGATTATGGCAGTTTTCTGCTCTTCACAGGGCAGATTCAACAGGGATGGATTACAGGTGATCCTCTGCTGAAGAGAGCACAGCAGCAAGGAAACAGGAGACTTCTGAACACTAAATGCAGTAGGATGAGAGTGGGTGGATCAAGCAGCTGAACCAACTCAGGCAACTGAACCTGAGCTCAACCTCCAGCTGGCTGCTGCTGGCAAAGTCACTCCTCAGTCTGTAGTAGACACATGAGCCACCAACTCTGGGGGCAGCAGAGCAAGGCCAGACCTGATCACATCCTGTAATCCCACTCTGCAGATACACAATCTCCAAACTGTCTCCTAGTAAGCAGAAAAATTACCTGACCTTCCTTTGGGTAAAATGTCCCTAGGTGTGGCACAACACTGCCTCACACCACACAGCCCAGGCTTTATCACCACAAAGTATTTCAGGTGCTGCTGCTTAGCACTGTCATTTACCAGAACACAATTATTACCAAACATCGTTTCTTCCACTCTATATGGGATGGAGAAACACCATCAAGACAATATGAAGAAAATTTTCAAATCTTAGGGCTTAGACTTTGGCTTTTAGGACTAGACCTAGCCACACAAGCAAGTCACCTGCTTAGTCAGATGAGCTGATCCCCTGTAATTCCCTCACACTTTGAAAAGGAGCTGCTGTGCAGGTGCCTCACCTTCTTAACAGCTCATCCCCTGCACATACAAGTATGAAAACTTGGGTGTTGGCTTTACCCAAGGCTCCAAACACACATTACCACAAGAACCTCTTTTAGGAGGCCAAAGGAGATGACCTTTGTGCCACACACAGAGGAAGAGCTGGTGTCAACAGCCCCCTCCAGCATGATGGGAGCCCAGCAGCCAGTACCAATCCCAGGCGTGAGGACATGGGGCAGGTGGCAGAGCAGGGAAAGGCGGCTGCAGATTGAGAACCTTCAGGGAAACTCAAGAAGCACAGTGTAAATACTGTATGCACCCGGAGCCAGAAAGCTCAGCGAGGGCCGTGTGTGGCATTTCCTGAAGGTTACCTCCAATAAGTGCTGTCAGCCTGCCAGCCTTCAACTGTCTGCTGAGTCCTTCTGCGGGAAGCACAGCACTGGCTGGACCTCTGTGGCATTGTCACAATCTGTGACAGCTAGAGTTTAAAAAATAAAATTCCTCCCACGCAGCACAGACTAGGCAGGTGTAAGACACCAGGGCAAGCAAACGCACTGAAATATGGCAGGGTGGAAGGGCTCCTCTCTTCTTTGTAACACCTGACGGCCCAGCTGCTTGCTGAGCACTGCCTGTCTGCCCTGTGCTGAGGCACAGGTGCTGTGTCCCACCCTGTGTCAGAGCAATTGTCAGAGTGGGAGTACAGCAACAGACATTTGCCTGTATTTATTTACTAGCTGCCACCAAAAAGGTTATTCCAGCCCTCCCTGCACATTGCTTTTTCCAATTCACTGGGAACAAGACAGGGCATCCTTCCCTATTCCCAGGCATTTTCTGGTTCTCAGGGTCAAGTTTACTCATGACTTCTAGAGACTTTCCAGTCCCCTGCTCACAGCCCAACAGTGATGTGGGTCTGCTCTCTGCTCTTCTTCAAATTACCTGCCAAGCTCAGTATAAAGCAGAAGCTGTGATCAGCACTAGCTTGTCCAGCCCAGACACAAAGCTTTCCAGCCTCTCTTGCTAAGCCTCTGCAGCCCTCCAGTCCTTTATTTTTCTTTTCTTGGAGAACTGCTTCAAACACAGCACTGGAACTAGATTACCAGTGGTACCCAAGCAGTATGCACCAGATAACAGAAAACAATGCAGCTTTGAACAGGGAAGCTGGGGAGATCTATCATTCCAGCAGAGGGGAAAAAAAAGTGCCACGTTCAAGGCCTCCTTGGTTACGTAAACTTCATTTCCATGTCTTTTATCACTGATAAGATAAGCCATTGCTCAAGTTCAAGTTCTGTATCAAGTAAACCATGATAATCCTCTTAGGAATTCCCCATGCCCCAGCTTGAACAGACCTGCAGAAAGGAGCTTAAGGGGTTGCCTTCAGCTTAAAAAAAGAAACACACACAAGCACACAGCCACATGCTTATTTATAACGTAGGCAAATGTGGGGCCTAGTATAGAGTGCTGAAGGCTTATACGGGTCTGTCTGAATAAAAGGATCTACTTCTGCCCTAGTTCATAAATGCTACAAGCTACTACTCGGTCATGCATGGCACTGCTGA
>NW_009953217.1:556689-571395 GCF_000747805.2 Chaetura pelagica
CAAAGACAACCACCCTTCTGAGGAAAATTCCTTTCAGCAACAAAGATCTGGAGGAACAGAACTCCAAAAGCAATTAAACTGATTCACAACCCCTCCCATATACTTCGTGCTGGATTACAGCAACAAGAATTTTCCAGGCAGCTGTATTTTTTTTGTTTGTTTTATTACAGCACAGGATAATTTTATATCCTTTGGGGCTGGTGGCAGAATTGCAGTGATTTCAAGCAACTATTACTCTGCTTCGGGTATAAGATTTAAAACTCACTAAGACCACCTCCTCCTGTACTGCACTGTCAGGACATCCAGATGTGAACCATCACTGTCTGCATTTGTTAGACAATGATGTGATCCAATCTAGCAACTGGATATATTTCCTAACCACTTAAATATGCATTCACACACACTGCTCTGTAACACAAAAGGCCATTTCATACATTTCTGATTGCAAGATAGATTATATTAATAAGCAGAGATACAAACTCCTGCTCTCCTTTCTGCTACTCATCATCAGGCCACAAATTACCTGGGCCAGCAATTTTATCACAGCATCTTCCAAGGAACTGTCTTAGCTTAAAGGCAATGAAGGCCAGTGTTTGAAGCTTAATACTTTACTTCACAAGGCTGCATCTGGCCACCCCCATGCAGCTCAGTGCTGTGCAACCACACACTGGAAGGGCATAGCCTAAAGCCATTCTACGCCTGCAGCTGCCAGAAGATAAAGGCACAAAGCAGTGAGTATCATCTGGAATCACTGCTTAAAATGTAAACTTTCTTCAGGTCTATCTACTTCCTCAGCCAGCCCAACAGGCTCCAGCACCCACAACTGTTTCTAACTCATTTCCAGCTTCCAAAACTTTCATCTCTCTGATAGCCTCTCTCCATTAGGGTCTTCTTCACACATCTCTGGTGATTTTATGACACTCGTACTTAAAGATGCAGCATCTCTCTCCTCCCCACCAGCAACTTCAAGATCGTTTAGAATTGACTCACAACCCACAATATTGTGGGCAAGATTGTTTTCAGATCAGCTGCTGGAAAAGCTCTTCCAAGGTAGCAGCTGAATTCAAATCACACACCAATTAGCTCAGGGGGATTTATATGTTTTTCTTTCAGGAAACCTATTTGAAAACAAAACAAACGGGAGGGGGAAAAAAAGGTCTAAATCTCATTAGAAGATTTCAAACTGTGTCACAAGCACACATTTTCCACTGAAAAAAAGCAGAAGGAAATTTAACTAGTTTCACCCCATCAGAAGGGGTCTTGTCCTTTAAACACTGTGTCTCCCCACCTCCCGAGGAAGAACAAGGTAAGGGAGAGGTCCAGAGTGCCTACAGACCTGTTCAGCATCACACAGACAGCAAACTGCTTTGTCAAACCACCGGGGTCCATCCCGTATCTCTCCCTCAAGATGAGGTTTTCCACACTGCTCTCCTCAGGTTTTCTCATCTCGCCTCAAGGCCGCATCCTGATGACCACGCTTTTTTTCTGAAGCCAGTGCCAATGAGGCCACTGCATTCGTTATCCAGCAGGATAATGACAGAGTGCAATTCACTCAACAGCAAATCTTCCCCAGGGAGATGCCCTCTGACCTTCCCTGAGCTGGGGGATGAACGCAGACAGCCAGATCTCAGACAGGCGGCAGAGCTGAGTGAGTAATTGCTAATGAATCCTTTCATCTCTTCTTTTGTTTTGGAGAAGGGGTGGAGGGAAATAAGTTTGGAACTGTCCACCAGTAGAAAATTATTTTTTAGAGCTACCCCAAATCACTGTCATCTGAACAACATTTTTCATGGCTTCTGCTGACGAAACTTGCTGCTGTCTGCAGAGACACCCCTGGTGCAGACAGCAGGACCAGGAGGGCAAAGCAGACCAGCAGGGGCAAGGGATGCTCCTGGAAACCAGCTTAAAATTGCCCTTAGGCAAGCAATTGAGAGGGAATTTAAGATATCCATTCAAAACCACATTTTTGCCAGTAAAATGCAATTCCACCAACATTATCAGCAAGCACATGAAGGACAAGAAAGCTCATCAAGTAAGGCCCACAGAAAGCCAGGACCTTACCTCTCTCCATATGCAGGTCATCCCTCACTATCAATTTTCTAAACCACAAGCTGAAAGGATTGTAGACTTTTCCACAACAAAACCAAAATATTCTCATTTCTCCTGTGCAAATTCAGCTGCAGAACTGAATTCTGCAGTATGTCCTGAATGCTCAGTGTCATCCAGAGGTATTCAGGTAGATAAGGGTGGAAAAAACAACTCATAACTGTGAGATCTCAGAGCCACTTCACAAACTGTTAGTCACCTTTACGACATCCAGGCCTATGGTTGCTGGTCTCTTATCAGTGTGACAGTACCCATTTTAGTCAGGCAGATTTTATCCCCATCTCCTGATCAGGCCTGAAATCAGCCTTTTCTGAAGCAGTGACTTCCATCCCACTGCACTGGCATTTAAAGGGATTTACCCTCAGCAAGCCCCACCTCATCAGCATGTATGTTTTATATTTGGAATAGAAATGACATGCAAGGACCACAACTGTGGGATGCTTCCTACCCTATTCTCAGGCAAATGAACTGACGTGAACCTACACACTTAAACAGAGCTTGGCTTGTGTATTTATATAGATGCCAAATCCCAGGGATATCAATGACAATCTCTTCCCCAGCAAAACCCGATTACAGCACTGGACTCTCTAAAGCCCCCCCGCCACCTCCCACATCACCCGGGATGTCACGGGGAGCGGCCAGTGAACCCCTCCAGGTGCCCAGCACAGTGGGGGCTGCAATGGCAATGATTAAGCAGATCTTCAAAGGAAGAAAAACAAGAGTTCTAGTCAATGACTGACCAGCGTAATGGCTCAGGCTACTCTCATGTGCTCCTCTCACAGCACATTTGTTTGCTGGGCTGCCCAAGAGGTTTCCAAGGGTCAAACACGAGGTCATCAACCGTGTGGTGATTTCAGCTTTGCTGAAAAATATAAAAAGCTGAAACTACAAGCAAGGAGGGTCTCAGTACTTACAATTAAGGCTAAAAAGGACATGAAAATTCAAATCCTTTAAGTTCAAACACACCAGAGGCAGCATCAAAAAGAAAAACAAACAAAAAAAAAGATCTTGTGATAATTTTTTAAGATCTGAGGTTAGCAATTTTTTTTTTTAAACCACCTAAAATTCTGACCAGCCTCAAGGACCAAAAACAACTGTGGAAAGCAAAACCTCGCTTTCAGGCTATTTTGAGAAGCACTCACAAGGTTTATCCCAGAAACTGCTTTCTGCCTACTCAGATTTCTCAACTGAACCAATCACATGGTGTTGAGATGGACTGCTGGAGACACTTGAGAATAGAAGTGCTGCCTGCTGCTATCTGCCTGGCGCAGGATGCCTTTTAATTGAGGCTGAACTCTTAAGTCCCTGCTGCAGTCTGCAGCTCCAACCACTGAAATAATAATTAAGCCCAGGAGAAACTGTGCAAAGCAGTGATGCCTGTAACTATTACAGTGAGATGAGAAAACCCAAAGACAAGCACAGACACCTCCAGGACGTCCTGTTTTGTTTCAAGCCCAAGAATCTGACCAGATTTTAAAGCAGAGATGGGGTGGCAGTGCTTCTGCAGTGCAGAACAGACACAGAAGAGATGCAGAGAAGTATTCCCTTGCACCTCACCCAGACCAAGGAGAAAATGCATGATTTTCCCTATCTGGGTTTGGGACCTCCCCCTAATTCCTGAGAATTTGAGAGATTATAAAATGAGAAGGTAATGTAGATCAAGAGAAGCACCTGAGAGATCAGTCCAGTTTAGAGCCATCCACCTCAGCTCACACTAATGAGGGAAAAAAAACTCTAAGGAAACCACCTCGAGAACGTCAGCGCCGGCCATGGAGACTGCTAGTGGATCAGACAACACAGGTTCTGCTCTGAAATCCAAGGGGAGAGACTCAGCCTGGAAACGACTCTCCATTAGGTTAATTAGTCAAGTTTGATGTATCCAAGTCGGTTACTATGGTCACAGGAACTGAGGAGTAATGCTATACACAGATTTCACAATGTGGGACTGGGATGGGGGTGCTGAATTCAGCTCCTCCAGGCCCCCCTCAACAGGCAGAGAGAAGGATCCCACTGTCCCAGCACAACCCAGGCCCTGCACAAACATGTTTTATTCTCAAACATGTATTATATCCCAGGCTGGGCTGTTTACACCTGCTTACTGGAAGAGCTCCTTGTCCATAGATCAAAGGATGCTAAAAATAGCACCAGAGAGCAACCAGGTTAATGACACATCAAGAAGATGCATTTGTACATGGAAATAAACAGAACGCATGCAAGACTCGACCCTCAACAGGCTGTTGGTTGTTTGCTTTCAAGTGGAGGAAGGAAAAAGATGGTCTTTTCCTCTTAAAAATTCAAAACCTGCCTGTCAAAGAAGTGATAGAAAGCTGTCCATCTCTCCAAGCACCATGCAAATACAGCTGAAATTTGTTTACCTATTCCAGTGCCTAGAAAAAGGTCACTGCTGGTTACAGCATTTTCCCAAACAAATATTATAACCATCACCCTGCCCAGTTATCTTCAACATAATGTCAGTTACATGTCTATGCTGCAAAACACTCACCTATGCACTAGGGCACATGAGTAAAACCTACTGCCATTTCTAGTAGAGAACAGCAGCAGATTTAGAAAAGTGGGAGAAAAACAGCAGTTAGCAATGCAGCAAAGCTCCTGTAGAAGAACAGTTTTAAACTCCCTTGGGAAAAAGGACCCTTCCCTCTCATTTTCTGTTCATCAACTGCTTAACTGAGCCACAACTGATGCTTGCAGAAGCTGACACAGAGCACAGAGGATTGGCATCCAACCAACTTTCCTACCAGCTCTCTGGCCCTGGATAAGCTGGGCCAAAGGCACAAAATCACAGACTGCTTGAGTTTCCCAAGGAGCACAAGCAAGATTCATGGAACAAAGGTCCTGCAGCCAGCAGCTAACCCAAACCAGTGACGGGCACACGGAGGGCAATAAGAAAAGCCCAAACCCTCCTATGGAGCAGCACTCCCAGCCACTTGCCTGAACTAGGTAGCTGATTTCCAGCCTCCTGAAAAGGAGCAAATGCCACAGACTTTCCCAGCTGTCCAGAGCATGGCAGAGAAGAACTATTTTCTACCTCTACTGAAACCACTGCTGCTGCAGAAATGCATATACAACCCTGTGTGAGGAGGGTCTGTACTACCTTTTGCAAAATAGGTTCATTCCCTGCTAGAGAGAGACGTGAGAGATGTGTGCAAACAAGTCTGCACACCAGTTTGAAAGAAAAATCTCCCAGTTAGAGGGAAGTTTCAGGACTGTAAAATTTAGTCTCACAAAAGAGAGATTGGAAATGTAACCAAGTTGTGTAAATTGCAGCCACTAACACTCGATTTCAGACTGACTGTCCCTTGGCTCCCCACCCCTCCCTGCAACACCCATACTACCCCCAAAGTGGTGACCACTTGGTGAAGACATTCATTGAACCACTCAGATAAAAAATGAGAGAAAAGCACTGCGATAGTGAGGGGCAGTGAGAAGGCAAACTCCTTTACCCAGCACTACAACCAAAGCTCCCATATCTCAGAAATATAGCCTAAAAAGTCAGCTAGATGCTGTGAAAAGGCCAAAAGAAATCACTTGTTTGACAGCCCCAAACCCATTAAGAGATACGATTCAGCTCCACCTTTCTTCACAGGTTAATGTTAAGCTGTTCTGTTCTTTTTTTTTTTCCCCCTCTTTTTTCTGCAGATGCCTTAATTGGTTGCTTAATACAGATTTCACTGTTATGCTTATCACAACACCCGGGGCTGGCTGTGTGACGGGAGCGCAGAACACAGGGAAGACTCATTTGTCTCTGTAACTAATTGTTCTGCCTCCTCAGCATACTCACCAAATTGACTTGGCAAGACTGCAAGGCGAAGCTGCTGTATTTATTTAGACATTTCTTCTGCTGGCTGAGAGGCTGTATAAAGCAGACTGCAAATAGCCAAGACAGCACAGGGACTTTTATCAAGTTGATGCAAAACTGGAACCAGTGAAGAAAGGATCAGGCCCAAGGTTAGCAGCATTCCCAGCCGTGTCCTTTACAGTATGTATTTTAGCTGCAGTTACCTAAGAATTAATTGGCAAAGTACTCAAGAAGTTCATAAAGGCAAGTGTGAACACTGACTTATTTCTGGTTACAGCCTTCTTTACCCCAGGGATCAACCTCTGTAAAACAAAAATAAGTACGTGTGGACTGCCTGATCCAAACGCAGGGGAGTGCCTGTGATAGCCAAACACGTCTGATGTCTGAAGCAGCCACCAGGTAACTCCAGGCTGAGCAGTCCTGCACAGACATGTTCTTTCGGCAGCAGCCCCATGCCTGGAGCCAGGGGTCTGACTCTGCACCCATCTTCCAACTCAGCCAAAGGTTCAAGGTGTTTCCGCATAAAACAAGGAACTAGAGCAAGACAAACACAATAAGATATTGTGTGGGGAATAAAACCTCCTGCTGAGAAGAAATCCACATTTAAAAAACACAATTGAACAAAATGCAAAAAGAAAAAGCAAGCCACAGACAGCAAAACTCACACCACCTTTAGCAGGGAAGGAGGAGCAACCAGGGTGCTTGCATGCTTGTGTCTGCCGGGGCAAACTGAACTCCCCAATTCTCAGCTTTCACCTGCTGTTGGCAGAGTTTAAGCCATTCATAGAAGTGCTCTAGACTTCTTGAGCACCAGTCTTTCCACAGCTTTCCGCATTGAGAGAGTTAGAACAAAAAACACACCCCTTAAGGTACACATTGACCTCTCTCTTTACTTTTGTTTCTTAACACTGGAGGAAACCCAAAATCCTGCAGTCTTTGAGTCCATGACCACACAGCCCTTAGGAACACTGCTGGCAGCCAGCTGGACCAAAAATGCAGCAGCTCTTTACATGCATCTCTAATCATAGCCTCTTAAGATGCGTAGCCATCAAAAAGCACAAAACTTTTTAGCTGCTCTTCTGTCAAGACAGCAAAGCAAAATCAAGACTAAAATCTACAAATAAAGTAAAAAATAGAGAGGAAGAGGGAAAAAGGGCTGGCTGACACTTCGTATACATGCTGTCAGCAGGATCATTTGCTCCAAAAATAAAAATGCTCAACACATCTAACTGATGACATGAGAAGTGCTTCACAGTCCCAACACCAGAGCTGCATAAAAAACCTCTGAACATCCACTGCCTTGCAGCTTGGTAAAAAACAACCACTTGTACTCTACTCAGAGCAAGCAAAAGACACTGTGTGCTGCTCCCCAGCAGGATTTTCAGCTCTTCACATCCACTCAAGAATCCACTCAGGCTGCAGGGAAGCTTTCCACCCCCCTGCTCTTTGCCTGTCACGCTCAGCAGCTGAGCCAGCTGCCCAGGTAGGTGCCTGTGCCACCTCATGCAAAACCAGCTCAGCAACAGCTCAGGATCCCAAACAGCCCTGCAGAGCAAGCGCAGGAAGGCAGCGCTGCGGCCCCAGGACCCGCTCCCAGCCAGCAGCAGCCTTCCTCCTGCACAGCCTGGATATGCTCAGGCTGCCTCATCAGCACCTCCCAAATTAGTGACATTTGTTTAAGACTAGAAAACCTTAAATACAAATAATGAAGGCTTTTTCCACTGCCAGTTCAGTGTTTTCCCAAACACTGGATGTACAGATTCCTGTAATGCAGACTTTGCTACATTTTTTTTTTTCTTCGACAGTTTTAAATCACCTGGTCTAGCATTTGGAAATTATTATTCACACACACACCAGGAACAAGGCTTCAGGGAAACATGAACTTCACTGGCCTGCCTGTTTTTGTCTGTGGACACCACCTCACATATTAGCAAATCAAAACAAGCCGACCAACTTCAACGTGAGGGGGGAAATGAAAGGGCAGACTAGTGACCTAGAAATGAAGCTGAGACTTTGGCATGAGCTTGAAACTGTGCAGCAAAGGCAAAGGGGAAAAAAAAAAAAAAAAAAAAAAAGAACAAAGCTGTAACTGATTTTAAGATGGAGCTTGAAAAGCTTCTTAATGGAAGTCTATCACATGGTACCTGAGGATAAACAAGGGCTTGATAAAGGAAGTCTTTCCAACACGGAAGCATCATCCCCTTCACCAAACAGAAGAAACTCTTGTGCCAGAGAGGATGGGGCAGATTTATTTAAGCTCCCAGTGCAAGAAAATTACCCCCAGGCAAGGAACTGGAGAAACGTCCCAAATGCACAGCTCTGATACCAAACCCCACCACCGCATTACACACCACAAGACATCATGAATTGCATGATGGTAAGTGATGGCTTGACAACTCGGTAGACAAAGCTTTACGGCTTCAAGCAGTGGATAGGGAACACTGCAGTCACACATCTCAGCACTGATCCAGTGCAAACTCACCCTCCCAAGTGTAACAGGTTCAAGAAGGGTGCCAACAAGTACCCTTTCTTCCAGCAAGTTTCAGGCTTGATCACTAACATCCACATCAACAGCATGAAACTGACACAGGGTCTACATCACCCTCCAGCAAGGCTGATAGAGCACCTCACATGCCAACATCCAGCCCGGGCCGTGCTCCTACCACTGGGTAATCTAGTGTAAATCACTGGGGGACTCACAGCCTCTGCAAAGCCAGCTCTTTGCAACATCAGGCCAAAGAGATCAGGCAGGCTGGGCAGTAAACACTTACGCAGAGCTGCAAAGTGCTGCCGTTGTGTGAGCCAGGTGCTGCCACCGTTAAACCATGTGCTAACCCGCGCTTCTGCGGCGCCGGGAGGGACAAGTCTGAGAAGTGTGCACAGGCCAAAGACTGAGCTATTTACAAAGTGATCAAGTATCACTGTGACCAGGTCCTATAAAAACATCACTGTTGCGGTCATTTTATAAGATTCTAGAATATTTTCAGAAGAAAGCAAACTTTCCATTGTTTGCCACAGCTTGTTAGAAGCACACACCTCCCACAGCACATGGGAAGGACACCCTCCACACTCTCCAGCCAGCTCTGCACAACTGGAGGTACAGGCAGATTTTCAGAAAGCTCAGCTCTCCTGCCATCCTACTCACCTATTCACTCTCCCACCGCATCCCATGGAAACTGAAGTCCAGGGTTCAGTCCTTCACCATAGGGTGCCACAACAATCAGGCCCCAGAGCTGTACACAACCACCTAAGCCTCCCAACCTTGCAATTACACACTGCCTGAGGAGGATGAAACCTGCCCACCTGGGAGACAGTGAGTCCTCAGGGACTGATCACAGACAATGGAATGATTTGCACCAGGAACCTTCCCAAATCCTGTCATACTCCACCCACAGGTTGACACATTGCTTTCTTTCTGCCATCTTCAACGTAGAGACACAGAAGAGCACAATATAAAACCACACTCTTGCCCTAACATGCACAGGACAAACCTTAAATGTTGCCCAGCAAGTTGGCGAGAAGCGTTTGGGTACGAACACAGAGCACCAACCCAGAGCCTGCAGAAAACAGGGTTTAGAAGACCTAATGGTTCAAAAATCTACATGACAGATGGCCAGGCCACAGGAGTATTTCTTCAGTTTACAGCCAGCTCCTGTACAGCCAGTTCCAGCCGCTGCATGGGCTGAGTGAAGCACACCTGGGACAGTAAGGGTTAATTTCCCACTTATTTGGGCCAAAAGTGCCTTTCTGGGCACCACCACTCTGTCCAGTGCTACAGCAGGCAAACAATGCTAAATAAAGATTATGGCGAGTGGTATTATGTAAATAGTTCTCTTCCACAATGAAAGGATAAACCTAGACTGCTTGGTTAGTTATTAACTCGGGAGCCAGCACTGCAGAGAGGAAATCCTGCCGGCTCTCCCTCCCGCGACACACGCAGCACCAGGAGAGCCACAGCCAGGGCTGCAGCTACCAGAGACAATACCCACCCCATCCCCTGCCTCCCTGGGCGCTGGCACTCTCTGTCGGACCACTTCCCACAGAAGGAAGCTGTTTGGGCCACGCCACATTGTCTCCTCCCTGGGCAGCCCCACTCCTCTTGGCCACATTGCTGAGGCTGGACTTGGCTCCCTTCCTCCTCCCACCACTGGCACAGAACACCAAGGGCTCTGTGCCCTTTGCTGGGAACATGCTCTCCGTCACATCGCTCTCCTTGAAGACCTTCCCCTGGTAGGCTGAGCCCACTTCAGCCTACCTTTGCTTGTACATCTCCTCCCACCCAGATTAACTTACTCGACCTTTCTGCCTCCACCTCCCTCTGCAACCTTCCTCCTGCCTTGGCCTCCCATCTGAATGCTTTATGTTTGTCAGACGATTTTAAATCCGTCAGCAATTCATCCATCTGCTGCCTCCTGGGCTTCTAACGCCGCAAACCGTTCTGGGATGCAGCCGTGCATAAAGCTCTCGATGCAAAATGAAGCTGTACCTCATCGAAATAGCTTTGAGATTATTTCTTCCTAAGGTGCTGGGATGTTTCACAGGCTGGCTTCTTCTCTACAGCTAACAGAAAAGCCATGATGCTATCCGGTCTAAAATAAACATTATGGGAGTGGCGATAAGGGGAAATATTTCAGCTGACTAAGAGTAATGTGGGTTCAAATCCAAGCGTAAGCTGATATTGCTTGTAATTTGTTCCTGAGCCAAAAAAACAGACTGGGAGTGAAAAAATGGAAGGCATTAAACAACAAGCAGTGCACTCAGTGACTCTAGAAAACTTCAGCATTTCCATTTATGTTATTATTTTTTTAAATAACCTTCAGTTTCACGGATCATAAAGTTAATTTCGAGTTAACTTCCCTTCTCTGTAACTAGACAAAGCTCCTATCCTTTACATTCGTTAATGTTTGCTCAGTGCTCCGCAGCTATAAAGCGCTTGAGAGCACTAACCATTACCAGCATCCTCTGTGCCACCCAGCAGGCACATAACCCTGCTGATTGCTTTGCTCTCCTGCGTCCTCCCTGCCCAGCTCTCTTCCAGCCCCCTAGCACCATGGTAGCAATCATGGCCATGGCCATCTTGCTCCATCTTTCCTGCTTTTCCACCAGCACCTGTCCCCTGCAGACAGTGCTTCTCTCCAGACATCTCCAAACCAAATTCAGACCAGTGGCCAAGCACACACTGCTAGCAGCAGGGTCCACAATGTCCCATCTCTGAACTACCCAAAGCATAGACAATGGGTGTAGCAACACCACGTGAGCACTGTCTGCTCACCAGAAACATCCCCTCTGTGGGCATTCTCATCTTTTGTTGGTAGGAAGGGAGAACTGGTGGCCTCAAGAAGGGAAGTGACAAGTGGGGTGGCCAGCAGGACTGGGGCGCAACCCAGATTTCTCAGTTCCCAGTACAGTCCCGCTGCCACCTCGTGCGCTGGTCAGGGTTCACTTCCCAAAACTGCGACCACTTCCTTCTGCTCTTCTGTCCTCCTCCCCTTCCTATCAGATCCCTCCCTGACTTTGACCAGGCTGTTACGGTCAATTTTGTGCCATTAATTCTGCAGCTCCAGCTCCTCTGTTCAACCCTTTTTTAGGAAGCATCTCTGCTCCAGCCATGCTCATTAAATGCTACCCATTTCCATTTTCTGCTGTGATGGAAAGATCTATCCCTTCAACATTACAAGACAAATCAGAGACCCTGACACCTAAGTGCCAGGACAAATCCAGCCAGAAATAACAATTTTCCACCACTTTCCTATTTCAATACACAGCAAAGGCCCTTCAAAGCTATGCAAGAGCCTATGTCACAGTATCCCAGATACCATGACCTCACGATGCCCAAATCCTTAAGCTGCTGCAAAAGCCTCAGTCACTAATCACAGAGGTGACTGGGTGCTGCTGTACCTCATTCTAACTCCATTAGAGCTGACCCTGCTCTCCGCTGAATCAGTGCAGACGAAAGCCAGCCACTGTTCACACAAATGCAGCTGCACAAAGATAACAGTTCTTTTAAGCAGACATTGCCCTGGATTTCCACCAAGTACTCCTGCATCTAGCCCATGGTCCGATTTTGGGGGATCAGTGCTCACAGTGCAGAAACCCAGAAGGGAACTAGTACTTTGCCACTGGGAGCCATGAGCCCATGGGCTGAACAGGCAAAGTACTCATGGGGAAAGAGACTCCTCTTCACCAGCTCTCCAGCAGACTTGCTCTGGCAAACTGAACTTCATGTAACCTCCCCAGCCTCAATTTTCAGACATGTCCAGCAATCTGGTCAGAATGAGACACTGGGTTAGGGATGGGAAGTACTGCATTCCAACCATGGGCCTTCTCAAACTCATGCTCCTTTGCAACTGCTCAAATCAGCCATTCAAAACCCACTCCTGGAAATTTACCAATTTAATCCTCCTCACCTACCTACTCACCAAGAAATTGACAAGATCATAACTTTCTTCCTTCCCAAAGAGCTGTGAAGATCACAGTAACTCAAACATGTATATTCTGTTTGACTTCAAGCAGGTTTCTCCTAGGATGACCTGACTACAAACAGGACTGTATTTCAGCAGAGCCCACTAACAACCAGAACCAGCAGCAGGAGGAACAGCAGAAGCCAACAAAAAGACAAATAATTTACAGCCATGTCATGAAAGATAAAGATGGCCCTGTGACTTCTCTGACCAGCACAGTCCAGAGCTGCCATGGAGATGAGATGGGTAGCTCTCATGACACCTGTAGCTATCAGCACAGCTGCATGCATGCCTCCATCACCAATCATAACAAAACTGCCTCTACCAGACTGGATCTCCTAATTACAAGATGTGAACACAGCCTGAACCAAACCCTCTTTGAATTTAGCACAGGATGGCTCCAGGGACTGGTACAACCTGCACTTGAGGCAACTCGGCTCAAATCCAACCACAACCATTAGCAAGTGAAAGGTACTGCCAAGCAGCAGCTGTCTGGTGGCTTGCATGAAACAAGTTTATGGTTTCAGTTCAGATTCCATTGTGAAAAAAATGCCAGTCACCTCCCTGGCCCTCAAACGTGTGAAGCCAGAAGCTTCCACCCACTTCTCCAGCACTGGAGGTGCCAGCGTGGGAGATGTTCCCATATGGGCCCAGTACCAGCTCTGCAGAGCCAGCCCTGACCTCTGCAGGGTTTTCAACCAGGTAGGGTTTTGCAACTTGGCAGGAACACACAGTTAAATAACAGAAACCACCACCCACATAAAGCCAGAAGAACAAAGTACCAGTGTTTCTCCTGCCCCAGACATGTACATGCCCCATCTCCTCTCTCGCACCAAAAATAGCTTCTACTTTTTCCCTTTTGGCAACAACAAACAGGGGTTTGAGTGCATTTGCTTTCAATAAACCAAACACGTTTTGCAAGAGTCTCATACTGAAACTTACTCAATTCAAGTTATAAAATATTGTCACACACAAAATGTCCCCTCCCTCCTGTGACATCTCAGGACTCAGCCTCAAAACACTTTGCAAGCCTTGCTTACCATATTCCCCAGGCCTGGCTCCTGTGCAGAGCCTGGCAGACAATCCCAAAGTCACCAAACGAGTTAGCAGTGAAATTGAGAGAATTAAGTACAACTTCACTAAAGACACTAAGGAAAGCACAGCATCACTACAGCCCTCCGGGAGTTTTGTCGCCACTTTCAGAAGAGATGGAAATACTCATCCAGTTGTCCCAACTCACATTCCTTCCCTTTATGAACTTGTAATAGTACCAAACCTTTATCTGTAAAGCACACGGCAAACTAAAACTTAACCTTGCTGATAAAAAACCCTATCCTAAATGGAAAAACTCTCGCCCCACGTGGCCAAGGAGCACCAGGCACAACAACATCACATCCACCTAAGTCAGATTAAAAACACCAGATTCAGCAAAACCCTGTGGTTTTCAGGCATTCAGAGTCCCAACCTTTGCTTCGTGCAAATACCGAGGAAGAGGTCACAGAAAGAGTTCAAACCATAAACGCTTCTGAACCGAAAGGGCAGCGTTAGGAAATACCCATTGCACAGATCACCTCCAGCAGCACTGTCCTCTCGGGCAAATTCTTGAGCTGACCCAAAACACAAAGTTCACGGCGCAGACCCAGCCCCCGGCAAAGCGCCTGCAGGCACGGCAGGCTGCACGGGCAGGGACAGCCACGGGCTTCAAAGCGCTGGGAAGAAGGATGGGTTTATTGGGTCAACACAGCCCCTCGCCCCGGGCAGGGCGAGCCCCAGGAGGGCCACAGCCTGCAGGTTTTGCTGCTTCAGTGGCTTTGGCAGCAGCCCACAGGGCAGGCAGCTGCCTGCACCCACTGCAGCCTGCTCTTTGCGCATTGCCAGGGCAAAGGGAGCAGGAGGAAGGGCCGAGGGAGAAGAGGGAACAGGAAATCATCAGACTCGACAGCAAAATGCAATCACTCCAGAGACTGCAGCTGGGATTTAGAGAAACATACACTTGTTGCCTGCAGACACCGGCCCTGTTTACCCACCATAAATATTTACACACCAGCCACTAAACACCACATCGGAGCGCAGCGAGCTCGGGAGTTCTTATCGCCGGGAGTGCGGGACCCGTGCCCAGGACCCCAGCCCTGTCCCCAACACACCGATGACATTTCTGGGGCACCGGGGGGAGCCCCGGCCCGCGCTGGGTTCCCCACCCGGCACCGCACACCGCCTTGGATGCAGATTAATTGCCCCGGGCTGTTGTGTCAGCGGGAAACCGGCAGCTTCAGACACGTACGTGGGGCGAGAGCCGAAAAATAAAGAATTGAAAAAAGGGGG
>NW_009953217.1:571999-578543 GCF_000747805.2 Chaetura pelagica
TCAGGCCGCCCCCTCAGCCCCGCCGGGCGGGGCGGGGCCGGGCCGGGCCGCCCGCGCGCCTTAAAGGGGCCGCGCGTTCCCGCCCGCCGGGTTCGAGTCGCGCAGGGAAATGTTGTTGTCGTTGCTCAGTCCCCTCAGGTGGCTCCTCGTTCTCCAGGCCCGTCTCTGGACGCGGCCCAGCTCTTCAAGTGTCATTTCTTGTAGCCCGAATGAGGACAGGGCTCGAGGTGCGGGCTCAGCGCTGCCCGGCGCGTGGGCACTGCCACCCAAAAGCAGGGAAAAAAGCATCCTGCAAACTTCCCATGGCTCCCTTCCTGCTCCACGTGGTCAGAGGTAGATGTGTGACGGGTTCCCAACCACTCTGCCTCCCCACAGGTTATTTCTCGTGTCCCGCAACTCCACGAGTGGCATTTCCCCGGGCAGGGGGGCAGCCCATGGCGCTCCTTGCCCTGTACTGCTGCACAGCTGAAGGCAGAGGGGCTTGCTCAGGCCCACGCTCCATCTCCCTAAGTGACCTGACTGGAAACGCCTCACTGCAAGTGTCAACGCAAGCACCAACACCAGGAACACAAGTCAAATTGCCTCGAAGGAGCCCAACAAGCAGGGAAAAGAAGGAAAAGTTGCCATCTCGTGCCAGGAGCAGCTGGGTGTTCAGTGATTTTGGGCAGCACCTCCCATGTGGTTCAAGTCCCTGTCTGTAAGTGTTCATCTCACCAGCTGAGCATCTTGTGAAGCAAAGTGCCATGTCAAATCTTCCTCTCAAAGATGAGATTATCTTGGAAGATAAAGGACCAAGTTTATCAGTGCTGCACTGAGGGGTGTCTGCTCCAGCCATGCAGCATTTCTGGAGCTGCTTTTTTTTATGGCTATGATGTTTCACTTACTGAATGGAAGGCAAGTCCCATACCAGGGCAAAAAGGCTCAAGACATTAATTTTACAGGAGCCAGGAGCCAGGCTTTTAGATTCCAGTGACCTTAGAACAACATTATAATCAAATTTATTTAAAAAGAAAAAAATCCCTTAAGGTTGAACAGACTTGCCAGCAACACTGACCATCCTGCCAGAGCACAGACAGATTTTTTTTGTCCATGTTCCTACAGTCTAGAAGGCCACAGTCCCGAAGGGAATCTCTGGGTTGGTATTGCAGCATGAATATTCACTGTGGCATTGCTCTTACAAGAGAGGGGATTATTTCATTCTGCATTTCTGCATCTTCTGGCAGCCTGGCCATCTCTAATTAGCAGCTACCAGATCCCAGTGGTGTTTATGAAACATTATGCAAGACCACTGCACCCAGTAAACCCAAAATACCCAAAAGAATACACAAATTACCCAATAATATCCCAGATCTTCTTCATCCCCACCTTAACAACTCCCTAACAAGGAGCGTGTGACTTAATGCAAGAGGCTGGATGTGTTTGTTCAGAGAATCACAGAATTCCCTTGGTTGGAAAAGACCTCAAAGATCACTTAGTCCAACCATCAACCTAACACTAACAAGTTCTTAACTAAACTATATTCCTACGTACTACATCTATACAATTCCTAAATACCTCCAGGGATGGTGGCACCACCAGTGCCCTGGGCAGCCTGTTCCAAAACAGGCTGTTTGGTGTTTCTGATCCTGGTAAAGCAAGTCCCTTCCCTGTCTCAAAGCAAGAATAACAAGCTTGGCTTTAAAATACTGGCCTTGCAAACACCAGACAGCAACGGTGTGCTCTGCACGATGAGGTTCTGGCTTTCAGGCCATCAAGGCTTCATGTTTCCAAGCTCTCTCCTGCAACCGTGGAAGCTGGAAGCTCCTTGTTCCAGTCAGATCACAGATGAGATTGTGGCAGCGTCCCAAGGCTTGGGGGCTGCGGCTTTACAAAAGCCCAGGCCACAGCAAGCCAGCCTCGAGCATCAGGCAGAGCAGAGGGAGAGCTGGCAGGGGCTGCAGCCACACACGGGCACGGGCACCGGAGCGGGGCTGTCGCTGCAATCCCAGCCCCCCCGCGCTGGGAGCCTGCAGGAAGCTTACACAGATTTTCCCAGCTCTTCACTTGGAAGCTGCCTTGATAGCTATTCCATCAGATAAGCTGGTAACGTGAGGAGCCTCTGAAACAGGGCAGCATCAAAGACGGGGATTTCAGGTCTCAGTGGAAAACTGGAGTCCTGCCTCGGATTTTTGTCTTGAGAGGGTTTACACTGAACTTGCCCCATGCACAAACGCCAGAAATTAGGATATTCCTTCACTTGAGTTCACCTAAACTCCTCCAGGAAGAGAAGCGAGATGCAAAACAGGAGCCAACCTCACAGAAACCACCCTCCCATGGAAAGCTTCAGGGGAAAGTAATTACACTTCAAGCAAGCACAGCCTTTCAACCAAGTCACCCTGTAATTGACTTTATCGGCACATCAGCCCACTAGGACCCATGTGTGTGAAAACCACGGTGGAGTTTTTACCCTCCAAGACCACGTGTGACCCAGGGTACTGGCACAGGGATGAGGGCACTTGGACCCCCAGCACTGGGGGGCATGTACAGCGAGGGTGGGGTTGGCAGGGTTGCACCCCCATGCAGTGTGATGCACTGCAGCTCCCTCCAAAGCACCTTCCCACCGCCCCAGTGACCTGCCTTTACTTGCTCCAGGCATGAGAGGAATTTGATGGGACTCAGGAGGTATGAAGGGCTGGAGTTCACCTTGGGGAAGTGGATCTATCCTGGGGAAAAAAAAAAGATAAATTCCAAAACAAAGATCCCTACCTGCCAGCCTGGAGGAGGAGGAAAGGCAAAGCCTGGGGAGCTGGCTGGCAGCACAGGGGCTGGCAGCACAGGGGCTCACACCAGCTCCCCACAGACATGCTCCATCTGCAGGAGATGACTGCTCCTGCCTTTCTCCGTGCTGGCAAAGGTTTACGGAAACAAATGACGCAATGTGAGTATCCCAAAGTAGGTGGCACTCAGCTGTGTGCTGAGAGGGGAAGAACTGAAGTGATCCTGGCTGGTGGCTGTGAATCAGGAAATTATCTAAGCAGCACCAGGGCTGCCCTGGTTCCTGAGGAGAGAAGGTGATCCCACCCTTCTGCACCAGCCCTGCTGTGGGGAAGGGACCCCAGCAGCATCCTGGCACCCCGCAGTAGCAAAGGGGTTGTGCTTTCCTGGCCAGACCTGCCTGTGGCCACCAGTTTTGGCATCTCCTTTTTCTCTGGCTGTTTCCTTGGCTACCTCTCCCAAGTGGCTGGGCCAAGCAGTCCTGAGCAGCTTCCCCACTCCTCCCCTGCTGCGGGGTTGGGTTTGCAAGCCCCGTGCCAGGGCCTGGCTGTGGGTAATGCTCCATCTGGCCTCCCCAAAACACCCATCACCAGGAGACTGGTGACCAGTCCTCTATACAATTTGGCTTCCCAAACACACACCCCGGGCAGGCAGGTTGGTGGGGCAGCTCACAGAATAACTAACTAGGCTTTACCACCAAAATAAATGGCCACAGCTTTATTAAATCAATATTAATTCATAATCTTTAACAGACAATTATAGTTATCTCACACACAAAACTACCCACCTCTTAAAATCTCTGATCTGACAGGGTTATAATTAGCTTATTACTGGCCATACATCTGCTAATAACTTTTCCCTCAGCCCTCTGAAGTGAATTAAGGAGCTCTAATAAACCATGGCTGTTAATCCATTTATATGTCTTATGCTTTTGTCTAGGCACCAAACTTAAAGATACATTAAAAGGGGCTTTCTCCTTCCCTTCCTACCAGATCTTGCTACCTGGCAGCCCATGGCTGCTTGGTTTGGACCAAGGTGTCCCCTTGATGTCCCAGCAGATGCCATCCTCACCAGGAAGCTATTACAACCTGAAAAAACATGGAATATTTAAGAACAGGTACATTTTCCCCAATGCTTTCTTATTCTTAGCACTGGTACCTGGCATGAGGCAGAGGGTATTTTGGGAAGGTATCCTGGCAAGGCTGTGAACCCCAAAAGTATCACATGTGAGGGAATAATGGGTGGGCAGGCAGCAAACACAGGCTCAATCTCTGCTGTGTGACGGAGCAGTGCCAGAGCTGGTGATTAGCAGTAATGAAAGTGAGATAAGATGCAGTTGGGGGTGGAGGGAAATGTTGATCTAAACTGATGGCCGGTAATGAAGGACAGCAGAGAGGCACCATGTGATGTGACGAGATAAAAGCAGATGGCTGGCTGCTGCTTCTAATTATAGGACCCTGCTAATGAAGAGGGCGCTGATTAGACTGACATTGTCCGAGGACATGCATTTCTAGAAGGATCTGGTGCCAGGGCTGGGGTGCAGGGGTGCTGCCATGGGGGTCCCCGCTGGGCACTGCCCCAAAATCTGCTTCTGCCCCATCTCTGTCCCATCACTCACACCCACACCACCTAATGAGGTTTGCTCCCACCATGGGGTTAGTTGGGTCCAGGGAGCTGTGGGGATGGCAGGTAAAAGCCAGTAGTGACATCCCCATGGGTTCAGGCTGTGGTGGGTGGGAAAGCCCTAAAGTCCACCACTAGCCCAGGGAGGGTCCAAGGGCCGAGTCCCTGACGACAAAGGGAAGCTCCTTTTGAGTAAGAAATGCTGTTGAGTCTCGTGGATGAATAATTGATGATGCTTACTGTAATAAGACAGAAAAAAAAACCACATTCAGTTCTGGTTTCATCATATTTTTTGGCTATGAGTAAAACAGCAGAAAACTATGAGGACTTCCCACAGCAAAGCCAAATGCCTGAGACTGAAATGGGTAGCCAGGCCACTCCTAACCAGGGAGTTGATTTTTTTTTTTGCATATTTTTGGCTGTGCTGGCACTTTTCCTTCTAGCATGGAAGAGATCTGAGGCGTGTTTGCATCACTGCTGCTGTCTCTTTCCCAGCTGAACTCAGACGGTGCTGTGAGAGCCTCCCTGAAGGCAGCAAGGAGGGGACTGGCCTCACCCCCCTGCCCTGCTTTGGTGGCAATGCCCTGGCACACATCCGTGCAGGATGGCCCCTTTCCTGGGGGTGTGAACCCCTTCACCAGCATTCCAGCCCATGGCATCGCTCTGTGCCCTTTCTCCCCCTTTTCCTACAGTGGCCTTTGGAGACCCAGCGTGACCCTGGAGTGATAACTCCCATGGGAGAGGATAACCTGCTGGCACAGGGTACCAAAGGAAACCTCTCTGTGCTTCCAGCCTCCAGCCCTGAAGGAGTAGCAGGGTTTAGTTTTACTTTCCAAAAAAAGTTGAAGTCAGAGCAGATCCAGAGCGCTCAGACGGTGCTGTGAGAGCCTCCCTGAAGGCAGCAAGGAGGGGACTGGCCTCACCCCCCTGCCCTGCTTTGGTGGCAATGCCCTGGCACACATCCGTGCAGGATGGCCCCTTTCCTGGGGGTGTGAACCCCTTCACCAGCATTCCAGCCCATGGCATCGCTCTGTGCCCTTTCTCCCCCTTTTCCTACAGTGGCCTTTGGAGACCTGACGTGACCCTGGAGTGATAACTCCCATGGGAGAGGATAACCTGCTGGCACAGGGTACCAAAGGAAACCTCTCTGTGCTTCCAGCCTCCAGCCCTGAAGGAGTAGCAGGGTTTAGTTTTACTTTCCAAAAAAAGTTGAAGTCAGAGCAGATCCAGAGCCCCTTCTTACCCCTCCACCACCATCCTTGCAAAACAAGTTGCTTCCCCAGTTTGTATGTGCTGCTCTGGGAAAACTGGGAAATTTGGGGTTTGGAGGTTTTTCATTTTACGACATTTGGTGTTTTTTGAGACTGGGAAAAAAAAAAGTATTTCCCTCTTCTCTACCCACTTACACTCCAGAGAATTCCCTGCTTTGGAAGAGAGAACCATCCTTTAATAAAAGACAGATGATGTGCATGCCAGGGAGCACCCACAAAAAATGGGGCAGAAGTTTTGCAAGCCCTGCAGACAGGAGATGGATGGAGCAGCTGGATGATATTTCACAAAATCTTGGAGAACAAAAACTTAGCAAAACCAAACTGATGCTTGGGAGTCAGTCTCTAAAAAAACCCATAAAAATCCAAATATCTTTCAGGCAATTACTTTTTCACAGGAATGACCCAGAGGGCCTTGAATGGATATTTTCAGTGCGGCTGGAAAGGCACAGGGAGTGTTGGGCTGACACAGGGTGGGGACCTGGCACCCAGATCCCCATGGGGTGGCTGCTCCCTCCTGGGACAACTGTATTTGCTTAAATTAAAGCAGCTTTCCAGGAGGGACCCTGTAGCTGTCAATCACCTGGCTACAGGCACCTTCCCATGGACACAGAGCTGGGGAAGTGCCTGTGAATTCCCTGCACGATGACTGCATCCATTTCAAGCCCTGCTTAGACAGGAGAAGCAGTTGCCAGGGCACCCAACCTTTTGACATCTTAATGAGCAAAGAGTTCAAAAGGAACCTCACGAGGATTTATTTTCTTTTTTCCTCCTTTCTCATAGAATTCAACTTTTCATCTCCCTCCTCCCAAGTATGAGACAGGCAAACAGGGGGATAACAAATGAGCGTCTCGCTCCACCTGAGGAGTTCAAGCCACAATCATCCAGTTCCTTGTAGC
>NW_009953217.1:578648-591212 GCF_000747805.2 Chaetura pelagica
GAAGAGCGGGAAGCACTGGCACACTGCAGAGGAGACGTAATTAGGTGCAATCCAAGAGCAGCTCATCAGCTATATTTAACAGACAGGCCCATTTCTCAGCAAGCAAAACCCCACAGAAGAGCTGCTCTCCTCCAGCCCCAGCTCTCCAGCACTGGGCTGAGCAGGAGCCCAGCTGTTACTGCCTGAAACACTGTTTATTCTGCCTTTTTAAATTTTATTTTATTTTGCAATTTTATTTTGTGACAGTTGTTTATCCTGTAAACATCTCATCTGAGCAAGACACTCTCAGCCAGGTGTTTTTTTAGCATTTTGAGTTTTTCCTTCACTGGGATTAAAATTAGTTGGAGGGAGAAGAGCACAATGGCCCCTTTTATCCTAATCTTTCCGCCTGGAACAGATGGGAGTCCTGCCTGAGCCCTGATGATGTGCCACAAAGGACACGGTAACAGAGGAGACACTGTCTTCTGCTGAGAGGGGAACACAGCCTGTCCGTGCGCTGGGGCAGGAGCACCCAGCGGGATGGGAGCACTGACACCCAGCTCCCACCAGCTCTGCTCTCTCAGCCTGCCAGCCAGGATTAACACAACGAGGGACTCGGAGGTTTGGGAAGCACAAGGAGAACTGGCACACTGGGGAGGAGGAGTTGTAAGGCTGCTGAAGGTTACAGTGACTGACTTGTTTTCAGACCACCACCTCTGCTTTCCATCTCAGCCACTGCCATGCTGGGAGGGGCTTGCCCACAGGGTCACCCTGCTCTGTATCTCTGCTAGACCCAGTCCTGAGTCCTCAGCCCAAATAACACCCAGAGACAAGGAACAGAGAAGTTCAGTAACCAGCCTCAGCCTGTAGAGGAACTGCAGGTGGTGCTCAATCCAGGCTTGCCCGTCTATGGTGACCTCCTAAACACATAAACTGTGTTGAGGTACCAGCTTAACTATAAAAATCATTGAAGTAACCACAGAAGCTCCCTGGAGGAACACGTGTATTTTTTTCTCAATGAAAGTCATTTAGCAGGTGGCAAATCAATGTGTCAAACTTTGGTGATGCCTTCCCAGCCATCACAGGCCAAGAGATGAGACCCATGATCACCAGCTCAAGAGTTCCAAGCAGCAAACCATGGCACAACCCCAGAAAAACACTCCCAGTCCATGAAGTGACCTCTCAAGTTTGAGGGCCCGTGACCACAGGAGATACCAAAACTCCCAGGGCAGAGTCCTCCAGCCTGTGGGAATGGCTGCTCTTCTCCAGCAAGGCTGGAGCCACAGCAGGCAAGTCTATATGAAGCAGGGCCTGCTTCCCTCCGTGGGGAAGGATAAAAGAGCTATTATGGAGGTGCAGGCTCTGCTCAGGCTCACGCAGGGCTCCTTGTGAGCAGAGGGTAAAGAGCTACTTATGCTGGAACATAAAAGCTGGGAAGCAGCAGAGAGCTATAAATAGGGGATATAAACTTTCAACTGACAGGGCTCTGATTTTGTTATTGTAAAAAAATAAATAAATAAATAAAGAGAGAGAGAGGGAGAAAAAGTGCCTCGATGGAGCTGACAAAGAGGGAAATACATGCAGAATACAGGTTTGTTCCCAGTAACGAGCTTATTATAAGTCAGATGTAGTTAGAGCTATTACTTTAGCTTCAAATGAATGAAAGGAGAATAAATCTGCCTTTGTGCAAGGCTGCCTGCAAATAGCATCTCTCTCTAGCAAACCTGCAATTGTGTTTGCATGAGACATTTGTTAGAATAAATGCAATTTAAGAAGAAAAACAGTTCACACCTATGGCAAGGGAAGGTTGGTGGGATGAATGGCAACTGGTGGAGTGGGGTGAAACAAAATGGGCTTCATCAGCAGTGGGGCAGAGCCTGCAGCACTGGGAGGGGCTCCTCCCGGCTGGCTGGAAGGATGGATCCTGTGAACACTTCACCCTTGGTCTCTGTCCCCACACTTTCCATCTGCACACCAATCACCCCAAACCACTGAGCTGGTTTCAACCATTTTCCCCGCTTTCTGTCCCCAGAAGACAGGGCGCTCAAACACAGATTTCCTGTGGAAAGGCTGAAGCACACTGGAGCTGGGGAGGAGGCACCTTCCCCTCCATGAGCAGTCACACCATCACAGCCTTTGGCACCAAAGCCTGAGGTTTGATCTGCAGGACACGGAGCATCCTGAGAGGGTCCTGGTGTGCTGCAGCCACACAGGCACAAACACCTTACCAGCAAGAAGCAGGTGCTTCATCTTCCTCTTTGTGATCTGACTGAAAAAGAAAAGCACTTCCCTAAAAGTTTTTTATTTTGCATCTCATATTCCTAAACAACTTTCCCAATGTATTGAAAGTGCTTGTTTTTCCTCCTAGAGCACACTGCCACCATGTTCTGACCTGCCCCATGTGGCTGCAGCAGCTTTGGGGAGGGGACCTGTAGGGGTGGCACCTCTGGAGGCTGCTTGTCACCTCAGGATACCCACAGATACATCCACAGCACCTGGCTGTGCTCCCCTGAGCTGCCACCACATGGATGACTGTGGTTTCTGACTGGTAAATGCAGCATCTTACTCAGGCAATGACCCAAAGAAGAGGGGAGAAAACCCTCTGCAAAGTTTTCTTCTGTCTTCTTCTGTTACTATTATTTTTAACATTATTCCCATTGAATTTATAGGAGCAACTGTCTGTGAGAATGACTTTACCTCTGGTTCCTTCATAAATTTTTAATAGGGCAGAAATAGAACCAAAAGGGAATTTAAAAATAATAATAAAAAAAAGCCTTAACGTCAAACTCTGGCTCTATTCATAATTAATTATACTTTCAGGGGGAGGGGAAAAAAAGAGGAAACATAATTACAAGCTTCTAGTGAGAACATTCATTATCATGCTAATGCAGAAATCAGCACTGCTGTGCCTGTGTGTGTGTGTGTTCAGTCTAATTACTCGGCGGTGACGTGTGCCACTCGCAGGTTTATCTCCGTGCTGCCTGGGATTTTGAAGTCGAAGTTAAAAATTAGATTAATCACAGCCTGGATCGACAGGGACTGGGGCCAGCCAGTGCCAGGGGGATGCTGCACCCTCAGCAGGGCAATAGGCTGGGCTTTGCCTGGTGTTTGCCAGCACCAGAGCCCAGGACGTCCCAGCCAAGGTGCCCGTTAGGGAGTCATATCCCAGCTTCCACGTTTTGGGCTGATAAACAATTACAGGAACATCAGGAGGCATTTCAGGGTGTGAAGAGCAGCACACAGAGGGGAGAGGGGAACAAGCCAGGCTGAGGGAAGAAAAAACCCAGAGGGAGATGGAACTGGAGGAAAAACAAGGCAATATTTCAGCTATTTGGTGCCTAACAAGTTCCTTAATTTGCCACGCCAAGGAGATGCTCACTTTGCCAAGCAGATCCCAAGTACCTGTCCTGGGAGAAGCATTTGGGCTCAGCTGGGCTGCAAAACTACCCCAGGCAGAGTGGCCTGGCTGCTCCCAAAGGCACGTTTTTGGGGAAAGAGCAATTTTCTATAAAAGAAGAAGAAAGAGACTCATCTTAATGCTCGAGCACTGACATTGCCAGCTCTAGGGGCAATTTTTTTTCTCTTTCCATCCTCTTCCATTAAGCACAATGGATCATCCACATGAAAAACCACCTGGGAACCAGGAAAAAACATTTTCCTCAGCATCACAGACCCAAACTGAAGGGTCTGGCGATGCCTTTTGGGGTCAAGCACGTGGCTGAGCCTGAGCACATCCTGCTCATGTTGGACACTTGAAGCTCCAGTTGAAATCACAGAGGAAACCTGCAGGCTTGGATCCACAGCTCAAACATCAGGTTCAGTCCCAGGCATGTTTATAGATATGAGTTATCTTAATTATATTAAGCCTAAGTTAAACATCTGCACAATCTGAGAATTTCTGTGGAATAATTAAACCAATCTCCCGTTCTTTCTTGAGCTGCCAAACGAATGCCCTACTTTTATAAATGGGAGCACTGCATTGCCCTGGTGATAAATCCTCCTGCAGGCAGGAGGAGCCACAGCTGAGACAGGACGGGGTGATGGCAGGACACCCAGACTTCCTGGGCATCTTGAAAACCTTAGAGCAAAAGAGCTCTAAGGGCTGGGCCATATTATTTTCCTGCGTACAACAGCTGGCCAGGGAGAGGGCAGTGATGGGCAGCTGGAGAAACCTGGAGCCAGGAGCAGCCAGTGGTGCAAAAAGGGATTAAAGAGGAGAATTGGTGGAGCTGAGTGTTGGTGTGGTGCCATCTCTAGCTCTGCTCAAAGGACAGTGATAATTAAAGCAATATCATTGTTTTCCTTGCTCACGTGGGAAGAGCATGGAGGGTGGGAAGAAGAGAAAGTTAATGCCTGGAGTCCTGAAAATAAGACCAGAGTTGGTTTTTTTTTGCCAAAGGTGGGCTTTGTGCAACATCTGGGAGCCATTCCCTTTCATGTGGGCTCAGGCAGCCGGGATGAGAGGCCCCTCTGGCCCTGCTCAAGCTTCAGCTGTGCCTAATCCCAATATTTTGGGATGCCTGTGAAGCTCCCCAATGCATGCCAGCCCTGGACAAACGGAACATGTGGTGTTTTCAGCCAGTGACTGAGCTCGGGGCTATTTGGGAACCTGAAGCATAATTGCTCTGTGGAGTCTGCCAGCTGCTTTAAAAATATCCACCCCACCTCAACATGCTGGCACTCCTGTTTTTATCCAAAAATGTATTTGGGAGGCAGAGGCTAAGACTAGTACCAGATGCTGCAACTTTGGAAAGAGCTGTTACAGGCACTGCAGGGAAAATAAAGACAAAAAAAAAAGGACACTTTGGCCATCTGCACAGCATCCCACCAACAACAGGGTGCTCAGCGTGGAGCGTGGCTGGTGCTCACACACCCACCTGGTCCCTGGGATCCGAGTCACAACAGCTCCACAGCATCTGCAGCCCCTGCTCTGTCTCATCAGGGCACTTTCCCAAGCCAGAAAGCAGATCCCAGGTTTGACGTGAGAGTCTAAAATAAGTTATCACACAAGGGAGAGACAAGCCCACCATGCCCCCCTTCCTGAAAGCCCTTCCCCAGCAGATAAAAGGGCCTCACTGTTCTTCAAAATGATGAAACCAGAGCCAAATCCCCTGAAAGAAAACAGATGACCTCTTGTTCTGGGAACAGCTACAGCCCCTCCCTTTAACTCGATCACCGCCTGAGCCCTGCCCAAATGAAAAGCGCTGAACCGTGGCACGAGCATCCCTGTCCCAGCCACAGGAGGGAGGGAGGCACTTCCCAGCCCCTAATGAAGCACCTCACTGGGGCCAACGGGGCCAGAGCTCTCCCTCCTGCCTACCGAGCTGCCTGCTTTCCCCCACAACGTTTTTGCACAGTTGATATTTGCTCTCTGCTGGCACAGGCTGATGTTTAAGCCCTCAGCACAGCCCTGGGTGCCTGCAGGGGTCATGTTTTTACACAGAAAGGTCACACCGAGCATCTGTCCCCTCTGCTGAAATGTTGCCAGCTGCAGAGTTTGGCATTTCATCACCCCTATTTCATGTGAAGTGGTTGCAACCCAGGCCACAGTTCAAGTTTGTGTTTATACCCAACCAATGGGAGAATAAAACATGATTGCTCACACCCTTTAGAGATGTTCTACAATGTATGAAAATAGCTCTAAAGCCTTTCCCAAAATTCTTCCTGATGGGGTTTGGGCACAGCCAGCAAGGATGGGGAACCCGGATCAGCTGAGCATCCCAGTCCTCTGCCCTCCAGGTGAAGGTGGTGGGAGCAGTTAGCTTTCCACTGAGAAAACTTTGCTACCAAGAAACAGTGTTGGGCATAACTCCCAAAATACCCGCTCATGGTGGTTTTTGGCAGGACCAAAGGCTGCTGGTACAAAGATGCTGAGCCCCCAGCATCCATCCCAGCAGAGGGTCCAGCCCCAGCCTCCCCCTGCCCAGGGTAGGGCTTTGGGAAAACACTGTAATTACAAGGGCACGGGCAGCTCAGTTTTGCAAACTCCTTTTTTCCTTGTTGCGCTTTCTCCATCTGTATCAAACAGCAGAGCTATGAATATTCAAGACCAAAAAATGTGTTAAAAATTGGTGACATTTTCAGGATTGGCTCGCACTAGCCAGAGAATGTCACTCGCAGGCATTACGAATAAAATCCACAGCCCTTCACAGATGACAACAAATCCAAATGGCCTTTTTACACAGTGAAAATATTAGCCTTAACACTTCTCTTTTCTTTTTTTTTTTTTTTTTTATTATCTCCCAAATGACAACAAATCCAAATGGCCTTTTTACACAGTGAAAATATTAGCCTTAACACTTCCTTCTTTTTTTTTTTTTTTTTTTTTAGTATCTCCCAACAAGTTGCTGCTTTCACAGGCACCTCCAAGCGAGCTGATTTTGGAAAAAAAAATCCTCCTGTTGCAGTTGCATTTGCTGCCTCGTACAACAACTCTTGTTTGAGAGTTTTCTTGGTAGGGATGAAACCACGGAACAGAAGGTCGCCTAAATGAAATTATTAACCCTGAGAAACCACTAAAGGAACTTGATTAATTTGCCAAGTAACAGAGCCCGGTTTGTTCTTTTAGGCAACACATCTTAAAGTAATTGAATCACCTCTTGAAAAAAAACAGTAGATGATTGAGCCCTGAGGTACACACGTTTGCTCTCCTTAATAAATCTCTCTTTATGAAGCAGGCAGTGTGCTTTTCTCATCAGAAGCCTGTTAATTTTTTTCTCTTTTAAGTAATTGAATACCAAGTTCAAAATCTATCTGCAGCATCCTTCAAGAAAAAAATGGAAAAAAATCAACGGTTTATCTCCTGTTTCATCTCAGCAAGTTAATTATGCTCTCATAATTGAGTTATACCATCAGGTTATTAAAAATACCACAGGATCATTATTGCTATTTTTTCTATGAAGCACCACAAGCCCCAAATCTTTGGCAGGACCAAGGATCCTGAGACCTGGGCCATGCCCTGCACACCACAGGAGGTGCCCAGGATGGACCCTCCCCTAGCCTTGTTCCATTGAAGAAAAGTGGCTGGGGTGGGATTTTACCTCCTTTTGCTGAAAGCAGGAGGACAGGCCCATCCTCAGCTGCCTCATTGCAGCCCCTGCTGGAGCTGCAGGTCTGCTGGGCACGTCCACAGGCACAACCACAGCCCAACAGCATCTGGAGGCAACAGTGCATCTCCCGTGTCTCAGGACAAGCAGGTCTGGCTGTACAGGCTCCCACCACAACCAAAATAGCTTGGAGTATTCTCCAAGAAACCTTTGTTGAGCTTTGCCATGCCCGGGGATGGAGGAGGAGCGCCTGATGCTCCACAACGCTCGTGGTGCTTCCAACTCAAGTATATTCATAATCAGCATTTCACTTCAGATTTTACCCATTCAACTAATTCCACTAATTCTAGGGAATTACAGAAATAATTGCTATTTTCCAATAGATTCAGGCCTGCCTCTCGAGACAGAAAAAAAAAAAAAAAAGGAAAAAAAAATCATCAATGAAGCACTGTTTAAGGAAAGTCAAAATAAGCTATTTCCATCTCCTCATTTGCAATTAACTTCAGAGCATAACACAGTGGGAGGTGGTTCACGGGAAAAGTACGACTTCATTGTAATCTTCCCTCCTTTTAAGTGGAAAGATCAGTGGAGATAGATGAACCCAGGCAGCCACTGCTCCCTGCCTGGTCACAGCAGCCCCACTGCCTCTGGGCTGCCTGTACTGGGAAGAGGTGTGGGCAGCAGGAGCTGCCAGCCCCATGCCACTGCCCTGGCAGGGTGCTAGGACAGTGACTGGGCTTTCTTTGATTGCCTATGGTCACCACCTGCACTGTTGGACACTGTGGTCCTGCATGAGATGCTCCATCCCTCTCTCCATCCCTCCTCATCCCTGTCTACATCTGCATTTCCATCCCCATCAGAACACAGCTCCCGTGCCACAGCACCCAGGAGACACCTTCCCAAAGCAGAGGGAGGAAGGGGATGAAAGAGTCATAATCAACTGGAAGAGCAACTCTTTTCTCTGGGAAAAATAGGAACTGGTGCTGATCTGGCAGATCCAACCAGAGCACCCAGCAGGGTAGAGCTGCCCTTCCTCTCACTGACCCAGCACTGCTCAGAGGGCTGCCTGTTACCAGCTGCTTATTTTTCTGAAAAAAAAAAACAAAACACAAAAAAAAACCCCCAACAACAACAAAAAAAACACCCACCAAAACTGTGATTTTTCTACAGGAATATCCTTTTCCTTTTCCCTCCCAAAGACAGTGCCACCACAAGAAGAGGCTGCCCAGCAGCATGCCCATCCCTGCAGAGCTCAGGGTACCCCCCCCAGGGGGACTGCTGCCCAGCAGGCACTGACACGACTCTGCCTTGTGTCACTCCTGCTTCACCTAAAAAAACCTCTCTGCTTATGGGCGTTTCAGACACGTTCCCAACAAACCCAGGCCAAGCAACGGTTTAGGAGCAAGAGGGACCTGAAAGAGCTGGTTCCACTGCATTATCTGGCAGGACTAGGAGCGTTTTTCTGCCCTCCATGCAAATGCTCCCGGGAGGAGCTGGGAACCTCCTGCAGGTCTCTGCCCCGAGGCAGAGAATCCAGACTGCGAGGACATCCATCATGTGCTCCATCTGACTTTTGGCTTGTGGGTTGGGTGCAAACCAACAAGCAAGTACAATGTGCAGGTCAGAGGCAGATGTTGGTTAGCTGAGACATCACCTGGCCAGCTCCTGCACTCCAGTCCTTCTACAAGCCAGAGCAGAAACTTGCAGCTGTTGCAGGATCCATCCTCAGACTCACCCTCCAGCACCCAGTGACCTTGGCTGGAGAGGAAAGTGCTGTGTCCTCCAGCAAGTACTTCTCATTCTTTACCCTACAATATTAAAAGCGTCACTGACGTGGCAACCTGCTGGTTGTGCATTAAATATTCACCTACACGATACTTCCTTTGAAGAGTTTTCCTTTTAACTGTTCTATTTTCATTGCTGTCCTCATCTCTCCGTAACGCTCCATCTCCTTAAGTGTCATCTTCAGATTTTGTTCCCAATTAATATTTCTATGGCAACCGCATTTAATTTTGAAGTGGTAGCACTCACTCTGCCTGGGGACTGGAGCTTCCTCCTCACCTCATAGCTCTGTGCCTGTGGTGGACATTGGTGCTGCTGTGTTTGTTTTCAAAAGCCATGGTCCTCTGGAGTGGCTTCACTTGCTTGTACAGCCCTAGTGCCCTTGCCTTGCCCTCTCCATGCCAGCCTGGGCACAGCCAGCAGGTTGGCCCAGGCAAGGCTGAGCTCGAGTCCATCCATCATCTCATGATCCCTCCTCACTCAGTACCTTTACTGGCTGCACCGTGCTGCCACGTGGGTCTCCTCCCCATTCAAAAGGTAGAAGCAATCCATGAAGGTGACCAGCAGTAACAGGATGGGGACATCCCACTAGCTCAACACTGTGAAGTGTGACCCAGGGCCTTCCTGTGGGGCTCTGCGCTGGCAGGAGGATAAAAATGGGCATGGAGTGGTTAAAATAAGCCTGGGTTATGGCCTGGAATTAGAAATATTTGTGTGTTCTGGTTTCCCTGACATGGCTGCCTTTTGGTCTGGCTGAAACCTTGCAGGCAATCTCTGGAATGACAGAAATGCTGAACGTCCTGTTAACAGGGTTTTGCATCCCTCAGCACAGCCCCGCTTGTTTGTTTGGAGGAACCTGTCCGGGATCTGGCCCCAGGGTGGTTGGCAGCCTGACAGATGTAAAGCTGGGCTATTGCATGTATAACACAGGAGTTCAGAGATTAAGCCGTATTAACCCACCTTCACAATTATTTTGTTCTGAGCCAACCCCTCTCTGTCACCAGTTCCCTCCCAGGCACTGTGAAAGCACGTCCCCTTCATGCATGGGGACAATCCATGCACAGAGGTCCCTCTGACACAAATCTGCTCCTCCCACAAAGACCTTGTGCAGGATGGGATGGCCAGAGGGATGCTCTGAGACATGAGGACAGTAAATACACATCCCTACTGGTACAAGAGCTCAAACATACACCCAAGGGGCTTATTTGGCACCCTTTGGTGTCCCACACCAAAATGGAAACCACTGAGGTGGACCAGGAATTTCAACCAATAAGCAGAGAGAGTAGGAGGCCACAGAGGCTTTTGCTGCTCATGTTCTGCTTGAGCTGGGCAAGGGACATCATGGTTCAGGTGTCCCTTTGCTGAACATGGGCTTTCTTCTGCTGCAGCTCAGGGCATCTCCCCTGGCAATGCATTGTTTTGTGTTTCCCTTCTTCTCAAACCACCTCAGGCACCCACAGGGGATGTTCTTGGGGGTGCTCTGGTTTTGGCCCCACCATTTTTCCCCATGGAAAGTTAGCATCCAGCTTTCCGATCCCAGACTCCATTACCTGCAAAGTAACTGGCTGAATTCCTGCTTCCACCTGGAGCCTTATGTGCAGCCAGGATGTCCTCCTGCCCACTGTCCCCATCGTGCCACCACCACCAGCAGCACAAGTGCACCCACTGTTTGGTTTTACCAGCACCTCCCAGGCAGACTCTGCTCACAATATCTACATTATTCCACATTCAAATGAGGGAACCACAGAAAAATGTAGTTTTGGAAGCTGGGTAACCTAACTCCCTGCAGCTGTGGCTTGGGCTGGGCTGCTGCTGCTCGGCTGCCTGCAGGGCTCCTCTGCACTCACACCAGCACCAGATTCCTCCCAAAACTCACTTCCCAGGATGGGCACTTACTGTGAATGAAATCTGGGACTTGGATTTCTTTCCTCAGCCAGTTGGGCCACCCCGCGGTGATGGCATGAACATGGTTTTTTATTGAGCTCACAACTGGAAGACAACGCTCCTGGCCTCTGCCCTCCCCAGAGATGCTGTTACCCAAACGAGCCAAATAAGATGCAAACTCTGAAGAGGAACAAATTTCCCATCTGTGCTGGTTGAGCATGTTTTTTCCCCACCCAGCCCTGCACTGCCAGGCAGAGAAACGCCTTGCAAAGCCCATGCCAGAATATTGGCTATAGATTCAACCTTGCCCCTCCTGCAAAATAATTATTCCTATTGCAATGATCCACCAACATCCTACCCCAAATCAGCATCCCCCACAGGCAGGGGACGGCACCTCGTGACCTAGTGCAGGGCAGGGTCACTCCCCCAGCACAAGCCCACCTCTCCTCCAGGGAAGCTGGGAGCTCTGCACTGTAATTGCTGCTGTCCCCAAAGCACTACCTCTCCTTCTCATTAAATGACCAGGCTCTGCAGTGAAGGGCCACAGCTCCCCTGGAGCAAGGTGCACTCACCAGCTCAGGGAAGGTTATTAAGGCCATTCTGCTGCCAGGCTGAGGGGCAGGCTGGTGGCAGCACATGTCCCCCAGACATGGTGCCACAGCCCAGCACGTCCCGCATCAGGAGGTGCCGCGCAGCCGGCGCGTGGCAGGGAGCGTGCCCAGCGTCCCTTCCCTGTCACCTCTCATTAGCTTGAAGCAACTGCTCACACTGCCCAGGCAGGCAGGAGCTCACTGGGTCTGCACACCCAATGTCATCCCTAAAACACAAGTGCTGTTCTCCCCTGGGGCACCACGTCAGATGCATCGGAAGGCAAGTGCCACATAAAACCTACTTAACAACTGAGACACCTCCAGAAGTCAGTCTGAGCCCTGTATGTCTGTTTCACCAGCTGAAGGACTCCACACAGTGAGCACCCAGGGATGGTAAACCATGAGCCAGCTCAGAACACCCAGCTCATGCTCCAAAAACCTCTGCTGCACCTGCACTGGCCATGAAACACAGCACTGATAATAACAGCACCAGCTTTCTTTTTAACCTGAGATCCTTAGAAGTGATCAGCAAATTTGAGAGGCCAATTAAGGTAAATCAGCACTTCATTAGTTTCCTGAAATGCAGCCACTGCTGGAATGAGAGACAGCAGAGCTCAGCAGAGTGCTCACCCTCAGCAATATGCAGAGAAGAAAAATGCTCCAGTCACTGTGAACTACAGAGAGAAAAATCTTGAATCCTTACTGAGATGTCGTGCCATGGGACTGTGTCAGAAGTCAGGAGTCCCTTGCTCACTGGACACTGTGTCCCCAGGGCCCTGCCAGCTCCCAGGCTGCAGACCAGTGCCAAGGGAAAAAAAAATACATATCAAAAAGCATGGCTTGTTTAATGGAGTAAATGCTTCCCCACCACTTGTGCAGGCTGGCACCTTTCCATCGGGTGAGCTCATTCTCCATCCCACTTCCAAACTGCTGTGCAGTGGCCCCAGTACCAGGAGGTGGTAGAGCTGTGGTGTCACCAGCATAAATTAAGCCCAGCCCAGTACCCAGCTCTGGGCACTGGGAAGTCCACCTTCCCCAGCAGATGAAAGGAAAAACCCTGAGGTTAAGACGTGGCAACACTGTGAGATGCCTCTTCCCTGCATCCCTTCCCTGGGTTATGGTAATGCTTTGTTTTTAAGACAGCCTTGCAAAAACAGCATGAAAATTTAATCACCCCAGCACAAAATCTAATAGCTGCTCTTCACATGCACTTCACCACAATTTATTCTTCTGCTAAAGGCTTCAAACTCACCAGCCTCTTACGGCAGCTCAGCTGTCCCCAG